>NW_024426996.1:54830214-54957042 GCF_017311325.1 Ursus maritimus
TGCTGAACCAGAACACAGAGGATTTTTAAATACTGCGATGACCTAATGGAAAATTCCTGGAGGACATTAGTGGGGAGGTTGGTCAATGTGACTAAGCCATCTGTGTTTGCTAATTGCAGCTTATCAAAGAAGTTATGTTCCAACCCTCCCACAGAGACTGGAAAAGGAGAGCCCTAGCTGTTTTGTTGATTACATTTCAAAGAGAGAGCTCCCAGATTCTTGAAAAAAAAAAAAAAATTCTTGAATTGAGGACAATTTATATCTCAAAGAGACCAGGAAGGAATTTACAAATGCAAGTTTTCAAAAGTAAATGTTATAAGAAAAGGGAAGTTGGGGGTTACAGTCAAGAAGAAGCCTACTTAGGGGTGCCTGGGTGTCTAGGTCAGTTAAGCATCCAACTTTTGATTTTGGCTCAGGTCATGATCTCAGAGTTGTGAGATCAAGCCCTGTGTTGGGGCTCCATGCTGAGTGTGGAACCTGCTTAAGATTCTCTCTCTTCTCTCTCTGCCCCTCCTCCCACCTCTCTCCCTGTCTAGAAGAAAAAGAAGTAGAAATAGAAGAAGAAGAAGAAGAAGAAGAAGAAGAAGAAGAAGAAGAAGAAGAAGCAGGAGCAGCAGCAGGAGCAGCCTGTCTAATGTTTAGTCAAGCCTAATGGAAATCAAAGCTATCTAGTCAGTGGTATGATTACTCTAAACAAAGGTATAGTCACCCTTTGTTTGGACTACTGAAATATTTTTCTAAGCAGTCTTACTTCTTCCTCTTTTTCCTTCATTGCTCACTATTTGTCAATAAAAATAGATCACTTTTCTATCTAGAATTTATTTCTAAGAATATAATAGGATATTTATAGTGAATATCCACCTTTATTCGCCACTATATCATTGTAAAGTTTATAAAAATATAAATAAAAGAAAATAAATCCCATGCTGAAAGTCTTCCTAATACTTCTCATAGCACTTAAAGTAAAATGCAAACTCATTACCTGCACTTACTAAGCCCCAGATGATCTGTTTTTCTATTTCTTGGTCACTCTTTAGACACACTTGTTTTTTTACCTAAACATGCCAAAGTATGTTCATGTTGGGCCTTTAAGTCCCCTCTGTCTTTGGGTTGAGATAGGTGATGGTTAATTTTATTTATCAACTTGACTTGGTTAGGGAGTACCCAGATGGCTAATTTCTGAGTGTATATTTCCGAAAGTGATTAGCACTTGATTTAGTAGATTGAGTAAAGATACACATTTTCACCAATGTGGGCAGGCATCATCTAATCCACTGAGGGCCCAAAAGGAGCAAAATGGCAATAGAAGGGTGTATTCTTTCTTTCCTCTTGAGCTGGGACACCATTCTTTACCTGCCCTCAGACATTGGAGCTCCTGGTTCTTGGGTCTTTGATTTCAGACTAGGCAGTACACCACTCGTTCTCATGTCTTCAGATTCAGACTGAATCACATCACTGACTTTCCTGGTTCTCCAACTCAAAGATGGCAGACTGTGAGACTCGGTGGCCTCCATAACTGCAGGCACCAATTGTTATTACAGGAACAAATTCCTGTATTATACATAATACAGTATAAATATACCCTGTGAAGAGCCCGGACTGATACACGGTGCTCTTCCATTTTGCATCAGTTATTAAGCTTTTGATTCTCCCCTCCATTTAATCCTTCGATATCTCGTATGTAACGTTGGACTTGGGAAACTGCAAGCTACATTTCTTTTTTTGCCAGTGGATCCCTATTATGTTTTCGACAATGCAAGTGATATATGAATTCTAGCACGCTGGAGAAGAAGATATTCCTCTTGTACTGTTGGCTTCCTATTCTTATTAGCTATTGCTTCAAGATGGCCCTTAAACCTAGTGGGAAAATTGTTCTAGCAGCAATTTGGTTTCATTTCACCTCCACTTTCCAACTTCTTTTCCTACCCCTAGATTTAGCCTCTTTCCTCTTCCCAGAATTTCTAGGGATGGTCTCTGTTGTGTGTTGAGTTGATCCAGCAAAATGATATGGTGAACTCCTAATCCCTGGTACCTCTGTAATGTAGACTTATTTGGAAATAGGGTCTTTGCAGATGTAATTAAGATGCAAGTTGAAATGAGGTCATACTGAATTAGGTAGGGACACTATTCCAACCTGACTATTATTCTAATAAGAGGAAAAAAAAAGATCCGGACACACACACACAGAGGAACCTACCACATAAGGACACAGACAGAGGGAAGACAGCCATTTGACAGCGGAAGCAAAAATTGAAGTTATGTAGCCACAAGCCAAGTAACACAAAGGATTTCTGGCAACACCAGAAAATATAAGAAAACTGTAGAACAGACTTTCCCTCTGAGCTTTCCAGAAGGAATCAACCTTGCCAATATCTCAAATTTGGGCTTCTAGTTCTAGAACTGTGAGAGAATAAATTTATCTTGTTTTAAATCACTGAGTTTTGGTACTTGTTATACAGACCTTGAAAACTAATGCAGTCCCTAAGATTCTCTGCCCCATCATTCGCAAGCTCCTGACACTGCTGTGATTGTGTTAGGTTATATGGCACAGTTGACCTAAAAAAAGGGGAGATATGTGAGTGGAACTTGTCTAGTCACAGGATCCCTCAAAAGCAGAGATTTTTCTCTGGTTGGTGGCAAAAGAAATCAGATAGATTCAAAGAATAAGAGGGATTTGACATGCCATTTCTGACTTAAAGTTTGAAAGGCACAGTGATGGGGAGGGAGTGCAGGCTTCAGGAAGCATCTGAAGTTAACAGCACTCCCTACTTGACAGCCAGAAAGAAAACAGAGACGTCAGACCTACAGCTATAGGAACTGGATTGTACCAGCGACTTGAATGAGCTGGAAGGGATTCTTTCCCAGGGCCTCCAGACAGGAATGTTCTGGACAATATTTTGATTTTAGCCTTATGAGACACTGAGTAGAAAATGCAGCTGAGCCTGCCCAGACTTCTGACTGTGATATAAAAAATGTGTTTGTCGTAAGCCATTAAGTTTGTGGTAGTTCGCTACAAAGGAGGAGAAAACTGAGGCAGCAGCCACACAACATCCTGTCCTCAGAGGTCTGAGTTCCAGGTGTGAGAGTCCCTTCCTTTAAGCTGTCGTGGTACCCGCGTGAGCTACACAGTGCTCCCTCCCCAGTGAAGTTCAACCTCCCTGGTTCCTCCTCCAGCTTTCTAGATTTGGAGTGTCCCAGCTTTCCCCTGGTTTCCGCTAGCCTTGAGGGTGGGAGTGCTCCTTAAATTATATCCCCTGTTAACTCAGTGTTCCCTCTCTCATATTACCCTTCATCGGGGCTTGTTTAACCAATTCCTTTTACTGAATTCTTTCTGATAAAATAGCTGCTGTAGTTTCTGGGTGCCTGGGTGGACCCTAAGAGTTACACCCTCATCTTCAAATCATCCGCTCAGAAAAGACTGACACCTAACCTAGAGTAACAACGCAGTCACTCTCTGCCACGGCATCTATATTCATTATCTTTATAGCTCATTCTTTCAAATACTTTTATTTCTTTGTGCATTTGATTGATTCGTTCTACCAGCTCGGCTCCCTCTTCTCACATGAATGAAGGCTATTTGTGAGCAGAAATGTTTGAATGCTTGCTTGTGTCTGCACAGTTTCTAATCGGTGGTAGAGGGGGCTGGGGGTTATCATGGGTCCCAGAATCTCGACACGCAGTTTAGAACAGATCAGATTCAGCTTCTCTAACACAGTTAGTGATCCACTGAGAGACTGCTTTAAATCCCAGGCGGGGATCAACCGGGGCCAATAGGGAATCCTGGATCTACTGTAGTTTAACATTTACCAAAATATCTTTTACTGAATCATAGTTTAGTAAATTATTCTTTATATAATCATTTGGAAATTCAGAATGTACATGATTTATTATAATCAATAATATGAGAAGACATATATTATAAATTTTGTAATGAAAAGGTTTTTGGGGGTTCCTGCCTGGTGCAGTCAGTTAAGCCCCCAACTCTTGGTTTCGGCTCAGGTTGTGCTCTCTGGGTCATGTGATTAAGCCCCACGTTGGGCCTTGCACTCAGTGTGGAGTCTGCTTGAGATTCTTTCTCCCTCTCCCTCTGCCCCTCCCAGTCGTGCTCTTTCTCTCAAATAAATAAATAAATAAATAAATCTCTTTTTTTTTTAAGGTTTTTGTCCCCTACTTTAGTCCAGCATCTTCCAAACATTTATCCAGAAATAGAACCTCTTTTTAAGTAAAACCCTGGAATTTTTTTGCAATAATAATGCATTAATTAGAACAAAAATTGACTTGAGTTATTGTCCACCACTCTCCTCTCCTCATTCTGCAGTTGTCACCTCCATCAGAGGAAAGACTATGCTTCTCGCTCCTTGATCTCATAATATACTGCCTTAGTGAAACTGATACATTTTCCTAGGATAGGCTGGTGTCTGTTTCAAATAAATAACTATTAGTGATTTGGCCTGGTAATATGTGGCTGTACGGACCTAAGTCAGTGCTGCTGGCTCTCTGACCCAAGGAAATAATGGACATTTCTAATAAATAACATTTGAAAGAGTAAAGGGGGTTAATTTACCAATACATAAATTTGTATTGACATTTTGTGAACGCTAGATTGGAAAACATTTCTTCCCAAATTTTCGTTGTTGTTGTTGCCTTTTCTTACAGTACCTTGACTCCTTCATTATCATTCATATCATTCTAGTATGAATAATAAGCTGGATACATGCAGGGACTTTTTCAGTTTTGTTTATCCCATATTTCTAATACTTAGAACAAGGCCAGCACATATTATTCACTCAATATTTATTTTTGAATGAATTAATATAATGCGTAAGTGAATGCCCAGATATTTTTCTCATCTATCTTAAATCAGAAGCAGTGTTTGGGTAAGTCAGTACAAGTAGCCTCCCCTGTTTTTTTAAATATGTAAATAGAAGGTAGGTTGTTAGAGCACAATATAGAATAAAGCACGGATCAGATAACGTAGATAATTGCTAAAAAGATAATTATATCCAAAGCAATTCAATTTGGGTTTTCTTTTTCCTCACATCAAACTAATAAGCTTCATAAGTATAAAATCTTCATTTCTCTTTGGGTTGCATAGACACAGCCTTAACTGACTCTTTATATAATCATCACCAAGTAATTATATTCCAGCTGGATGCTTTGCGACTCTCCTTTGACCACAAATTAGTTTGCACGAAGTGACACAAACCATATTGTGTGGCATCTTTTATTACTGCCAGTCACTGACATGCAGCTGAGAACAATGAACATGTTTTGAACAAGAATTGTGCTGTTATCTAGAAGACCAAATGAAAACCTGCCCAACCACAAATGTCTAAATAATTATTTTAGACATATTTTTTCTGACTTTCCCTCCCTGTCCATAGTAATGTAATTAATTACTGGCAGCACTTTTACATATATTACAAGTTCAGAAGATGTTTCTCTTCTCTGTGTTTTTTGCCCTCAATGAAGTAGAGTTTATGTGTGAAGTATTAATAATTAAATGAATAGCTCCAGGCTGGGGTTCATCATATTGGGTCCTTTTCCTTTCTCGGATGGCACGAGGCCAATTTGAATACTTTACAAGGCAACAGAGAATGAGGGAAGCAACTAATGTTCCTTGAGATTATCACAGCCAAAAGTGCCCCAAGACTCCCACTCAGCTTTTCAAAACCTAATATTTTATGAATGTGCTCTATTCTTCTAGTAGAGAACAAAAATTCAATGAACAATTGTTTCATAAATGCAAATTCTCAATTATATGTTACATATATGCACACATACAAACTCACACACACACAATAGTAAAGCCAAGCAATTAACTATCTTCAAATATCACCTCATGGAAAAGAGAAAATCAGAGTACATTTTATATCTAAATATTTACTAAAATTAAAAAATTAATAGATTAACCAGAGCAACAGATGACAAGGATGTAAGTATAAACACAGAGCATATAAACACATAGCAAGTGCTAACCACAGAGCAATTACATAAGATAATTAAACACAAAACATCTTAGAATTATTACATTGAATTTAGACTGAAAAGTTGTACATCAATTATCTTATTGTGTGAAGGTATAGCAAAAAAAACAACAAAAACTCATTTTTTTATTTAAATGCATATTCATCAAACATTTAGCCTAATGAAAAAAACGATAGATATGAATGATATTCATAATTTAAAAAAATTAAATGAATTAAGCAGTGTCAAATATTAAATGCACACATTAGAAAATTCACAAGTCGAGTTTATAATTATACATAGATCTTTCTCAACTTAAGATGGGTTATGTCCTAATAAACCCATCATAAGCTGAAAATACTGTAAGTCAAAATTGTGCTTAATACACCTAACATTTGAACACCGTAGCTTAGCCTAGGTTACCTTAAGTGTGCTCAGAATGCTTGTATTAGCCCACAGCTATATAAATTCATCTAACACAAAGCTTCCTTTATAAAAGTGTTGAATATTTCATGTAACTTACTGGATGCCCTACTGAAAGTGAAAACCAGAATGGTCAAAGTTCATAATTATTCTCTATGCCCTCAAAATCAGAAGATAAATATTATCCTTTAAATATCCAGTACATTTTTGTCACTGCATGGACTTTGCTAAACTGAGGCTCACAAATACTGATGAATGTTCCATAAATATATATTAAGTATATTGCATGTACATATTAAATACCGTATCTTAAATACATTACATAGCTAATCTAAGTATCTCTTCATTTTTCTTACAAATCATTATTTTTCAAACCTCAAGTTCTGGTATAACAGAATATACTGAACAAGTCTACGTTCCACTTTGTCTTCATAAGCTGAAGTTTCCCTTTTGTTAATTTCTTGTATAGAACTCTGTGCATGTGTCTGTCTCTCAGAATCTTTAAGTTTTCATTTCTTTCCTTTTTCTTATTTTTTTACATTTGTTGTTTTCATTCTTTGATGCTATGACTCTTCTGTACTCTCAGTCTCTTGAGTTATCCCCCTAATCTTCTTGCGAAGGAGTTGCTTCTTTAAGTCATATAATGAGATAACTTGAAGTTCAAGTTGTCACTGAATTGATAATCAGATACAAGCAAAAGAATGTTGTGATTCCACGCCCTAGAACTAGAAACAGTGCTATTCTTTTCTGCAACATTTCGGACCCCCTGATGCTCAGAGATAAGAATTTAGGAAGACAATAAAGGAGTTAATTGCAATAGTCAAGATGGGAAGTGATTAAAGCATTTAATGGAACCATTTCTATGATTGTATTCATTGTCACAGCACTGCTAAGTCTTACGAGGACCACAGAAGCACATAATGCATGAACAATAAAAATGTATGGGTCAATATTTTATTTTTAATTGCTTCCAATTTTAATTTCCTAAAATATAACCACACGATCATTGTTAATGTCCAACATACATACTATCTGGATAGAAAACATTTCTCACTTGTTTTCAAAAATGCCTTTCCAGTGACTGCTGATTTTTCCCGTTTGTATCTCCCTACTGACCAAGTTTATAATAAGATCATGGTTAACCAATAAATAAGAAGTGAGTTCTATCAGGAAATAGAGTGTACAAAGGAAAGGACACAAAAAGGGATCATTTGATGTGTTTTCTGGGTCAGAGATTTCTTATTACCTCTTAGTACACAAGTGTGCTGGTCCTTTCCCCAGTCCCAGACTTTATCCTTAATGTGACATGATGAAAGCTGATGAGAGATTTTCCCACATGAGTCTCCAGACACTCTGGAGATGAGGGACAAGAAAAAATGATCTTGGTCTCTTTTTCTTCTTTTCTGTTTTTTTCATCCATCCTCCCACCCACCTTCCCTGTGGCAACCACCAGCTTATTCTCAGTATTTAAGAGTCTGGGTTTTTTTGTTTGTCTCTTTTCTTTTTATTTGTTCATTTGTTTTGTTCATTTGTTTTATTTCTTCAGTTCCACATATGAGTAAAATCATATGGTATTTGTCTCTTTTTATAAAGAGGAAAGTCTATCTTTGCTCCTGAAAGACATTCCTCTTTACTCCAGCCCTCTTCAGAAGACCTTTCTTTTTTTTTTTTAAAGATTTTATTTATTTATTTGACAGAGATAGAGACAGCCAGTGAGAGAGGGAACACAAGCAGGGGGAGTGGGAGAGGAAGAAGCAGGCTCATAGCGGAGGAGCCTGATGTGGGGCTCGATCCCATAACGCCGGGATCATGCCCTGAGCCGAAGGCAGACGCTTAACCGCTGTGCCACCCAGGTGCCCCCAGAAGACTTTTCTGACCTGCACTTTTTTTCAAGTTCTGGGGCTTTATCTGTTTGGTATGTAAATTCCTAGGGAGGTAATGCTCTAGTCACATAGGCACCTTGGGGTTTAACCTGGGACCAAGTCCAGGCTGTAATCATTGGACTCTCTGAGGGCTTAAAAAAAAAAAACAAAAAAAACAAAACAAAACAACAACAACAACAACAACAAAACCTTTATTAGTTTTTGGATCAGAGCAATTTTCTAGAAAAATGGTTGCCAATAGAGTTCTCAAAATATGTGAAAATATTTATAAGAGCATTGAAAGCAAACTTTCTCTATCTTTATAACATATATATTTCAGTGGATTAGGAGGGCAGAGCTTTTTATAGGAAGATTGAGAAAAACAAGGTTTTACTTCTCTACGATGGCCAATTCAGTGAAGAAACTAGTGTCAGATTCCTATAGCAGTTACAATGGCCAATTTTTAGGGGCATAAAACACAGTACTTGCCTTCAAGGAGTTTCTAATTTCATAGTGTCTTTGAGACCAAAAGACAACTCCAATATAAGACTGAATGTACATACTTTAGCAGGAATACATTTATAGAACTGCATTTTTAGTATTAATAGGAGGAAGACACAGGATCAATTTGTAATAACTACAATATTTCATAAGAGTGATATTTGAGATGGATCTTAAAGACTAAACTGCAGAAAGGCAAAATTTCCAAAAAGGGTATATTCCAGACATAGGAAACTACATAGGTAAATGAATTATGAAATACTACAGTATGATACTATAGTAACTGGGACTGATCCCCATTTGTGATCCAAATGACCACTTTTTAAAATTTATTCATTCAACAAATACATATTTTTAATATCTACCACACAGCAGGTGTCATTCTAGGTAATCACAAAAAATAGGAAAGAATGCTGTTAAAATTTAATTAAATCAGTTAATTACTTAATTACTACACATATTGTATAGATGTGGACTATGAAGTAAAATAAAGCAGGGAAGTGAACATAGAAGTTGGGGCGATATATTGTAGACGATTAGGAAGGCTTCTCTGCGAGTTTACATCGATCATTTGATGAAAACCCTGAATAAAATGATTGAGAAAGTCATGTAAGTATAAAGGAGAAAAAAATTTTTCATTCACCCATCTTATATTCATTGACCAGAGCACCACGGACTGACAAAAAAAGAGATTAACAACAGAAAAACAGTAAGCTTATGAGTACGCGTATCGTGCATATACGTGGGAGCACTCAGAGGTGAGTAACTCTAAAGGAGTGGTTAGAATTTGGGGTCTATAAATCTAACTTAGTAGGGTAAGGAGAGGGGGAGAAAGGGCACCCAGGGAAAAGCAAATGACTTTTTGGAAAGATAAATGGCCCCTTAAGAGAACAGATAGGAGATACGATCATTTTTTGACAATGTCTGTTTGGATGCGGTGTTGACTTCTCTCTGAGAGGACTAGAGTTGTATCTGGGAAGGGGATTTATGATACCTGAGTTCTGGGGGAGACTGCTTTCAGGTGGATCAGGGATTTTAGGAACTGAAAGGTCTTCAACACAAAATTATTCTTATGCCAAGATGGCATGTGGAGTGGTATATCCTGATCCCCATCGCAAATAACTAGGAAAAGAAATTAATATTGTGTACACAGACACACTGGAGACGACCTGGGTGCTAGTAAGCTCTTTTCCTAATAATAGCGAGACAAGCCAGCTTCTGAACAAACATGATATTCACGCTGATAAATCTATACTTAAAGTAGATAGCAGTAGTGGCTTGAAGTCTTTTTTCTTCTTCTTTTTTTCTTTTTTCCAGAAAGATGGATGAGGGTAGAAGGGTTATCAATTAGGATATAATTGCAAGAGCATCTGTGCCAGATAATGGAGGCATCAGGGTGATGACTGTGCAGATGCAAAGTGGGTGGACGTGAAATTTATCCCAGAAAATGAACATTTGGATTTGGCTACTGGTAAGGAAGTTAGTGATAACACTGAGATTTTTAAGTCCATATAATGAGAAAGACAAGAATTTCATTCCCAGATATTGAAAAATTTAGAGGAATAGTTGCTTTCGAAGGAATAATAATGACTTGGGAGCTGTTGAGTTTGGGGTTCTGCTTGATAAGACACCTAAGTAAACCTAGAACATGGGATGGAAGGCGAGGATCAGCACTGCATATTAATATTATAGTCATTCGTTGCAAGTTGACCTAAGTTGATATGCAGTTCACAAACATGAGATTTGTTTCAGTAGTTACTGGTATCTTCTAACCCTTAGAGGCTGGTGTGTGCTATTGAACTCCTCCCTACAACCTGAAGACATGCTGGTATGTTGCAACCTGTGCCGCACAGACACAGGTAGTCAGGGCCAGCGGGCATACAAACAGACATATAGGCTTTCTGGGAGTTCCAAGAAGTCTTGGCAATCTGTCCCTTATAGTCCCTGGCAACCTTGCAGAAAAAGGTTCATTTATGGCAAATGCAAACATACTCTAATGGTCACATTCAGCTCACCTTCTAGTCAGGGTCAACAACAAATATCCTCCAATACGGTACTTGAACTTAGATGCAGTTTGGAATCCTAGGTTTCGTGCACCACTTCAAAAGAAATGGCTGTTAAGCATCCTAAATTCTTATACTACATTGTTGCAATGAAGACGGAGTCTGTACAATATTTCAGTCCAACCTAATGCCTAGGACATCCTCTGGTGGTGTTGCATTTAATATCGTTTGAAGTACTTAGACTTCAATTGTAGATGAAGCACTCCTCAATTGTAGATTGACATAATTTACACGTATAGTCCTTACTGTCTATATGAAGTATTTTAAAGAAATCCCAGAAAATGTACCATTTATTTTATAGTGATCTGAGAATATATTCCAATCTTCCCCAAACCAACCTTGGCTCTATAGATTATGTGCTGCTGTCTCCTTCCTTCAGGGTTGCAAACGCTGTCACACTAGCACTCCTTAATTATGCAGAGTTTGACACTATTCAGTCCAATAATGATCTTCCAGTGGGTGTTGCATTAATATCAGAGCTATTATCCTGAAATTTGATCCTAAAACAGAATTTGGCTCAGAATTAAATTGAAATTCGTCCCGATTTCTTGAGGATTTGAAGGAAGAGTCTTTGCCCTTAAAATATCACTATAGAAATATCAGCAACATCTCAAAATTTCAAACTCCTCTGTGCCCAACACCATGCTTGGTGTAGCAGGAATAATAAAATGCAAGAATCTTAGTAACAGACCACATATATGAGCAAGCAAGATGATGCATTTATTCTTGTGAAAGAATGTTTAGGGTATTGTTAATATAACACACGAATACGCCTCATTCATTATTCCTAAAAATAAAAAACAAAAAAGGACAAAAGTGAAATCATGGATACCTCTAGACTCTGGTCTTAAGGAACATTTATAAGGGATTTAAAACCATTATCCAAACTCAAATAGTAAATCTTTGGCGTTTCCCATACCGTAACCGGCATGAACGGCATGATGTGAAACTCTTCACTTTATCTTTGAAGGACTTTCTTCCTGCTTCATCATTAGGTATAAGGAATTACCCCCCAAATATGGTGGCTTTATTACAACTTAAAGTTTAAATTTTTAATTATTTCGATTTTATCATTTTAATCATTTTGACCATTTTGCAGCATTTGATGTTTTTGTTTAATGAGTAACGCAATACATCAATATAAGTTTCAAAAAAATTAGAAAGATAAAAACAGAAAATCAGTCATTAAAGTTTTTCCTTCCCAGACAACTATTGTTATCTATTAAGTTTTCTGAACATATATCCTATGCATTTTTCTGCATATATAAATATGCATATATTTTATATAAAAATAAGCATATTATTATATAATGTCTCATTGAATATATACATACATATAATATACGGTTTAGAGAGGGAATTAATAGTATGAATATAAAAAACTGGATCACTCTTTTCAAGCCACATAGTATTCTGTTATATGGAACTACCACACTGTGTCCAAGATTTTCCTTCCTGATGAATATTTAGGTTGGTTCCAATATTTTTTCCCAAAATATAGCAACAAATGTTCTTACACATCATTTCACACATGTGTAAGTATATCTGCAGGAAAAATTCCTGAAAGTGGAAGAGGTAGATCAGAGAGAGTGTACAATTTAAAATTATATACATTATTGAAGAATTAAAAATACATCCAGCTCAATAAAATATCATCCTTCAACTAACAGAAAACAAAACAAAAAATAAGTTGTTTCTTTTTACTTATTTATAACCCTCTTCATTTTTGGTTCTCAATAAATATGTTACTTGTATAAACTTCTCCAACAGTATTTGAATCTGATTAAAGTTACATACGAAACTCTTGTTTCAGACATCAATTCCCAAACTGCTGTTAATTTTTCAAGCTGTTTGGAAGAAAACAAATGTTCATGGTCACATATTTACAAGGAAAAAATGTATAGTTTAGCCTCCTCTTAAAAGTGAAGGATCATGAAATAAAAGCGTACATACATACATATATACATACATTAAATAAAAGCTAAGGATCCTGTACTCTGAAAAATTCTTCAAGTAAAAAAGAAACAAAAAAAACCTGTTCAACTGTATTTAGTCCAGAAATTCTCAAATGGGTTTAACAATTATTAACATCCTTTGGAAAACAGGTTCATTGGAAGACATAGTGTTAATACAGCAGAATATGAAATATGCTAGACCATTCCATAACGTTCGTTTTAAATCGACTGTGTCTCAGGTACTAGGCAAACAAATATGCAAATTACCTTGTCCTCAAGGCTTCACAGACTTTTCAAATTCAAAGGCAAACATCTAATAGATTGAGAAAGATGAGAACTCAATCAAAAGCCAAATAAAGAGACATAGTCTCCTGTTTATTAAATCATATCCCTTGGTATGAAATATCCGTGCGTGTTTTGCCAACCTGAGGTTTGTGAATTTTTCCCATTTTCTTTTTCTATTATTATTAGGAACATGAAAACAAAAAACACGTTTTCTTTGATAATCATTGTCATTTAATTATTATCACCCAAGAGGAATCCTTGTGTAGGGATCAGAATATGCACCCCAAAATCTGCCACTTTAGCATAAGGATTATTTTGAACTGAAGACATTAGAAAAACAGCGATCACCAAAGCTCTCTGCCTTCCCCACCGTTTGCCCAAAAGCGTACTTTGATTCTTAATCACCAGAATCAACTCTGGCCAGTCCAGATGACAGCCTTGAGAGCGCACTCTGCATGACAAGCCTTATTAAAATAACCCTTATTTTCCATTTGTTCCCTCCTTTCCGTATATTTACCTCCCCAAGTTTGCTGTCCCTAAAAGCCTAAACCCTTTTTCTTTGTCTCATCACTTTTATACAAATGTGTTTTCTTTGTTATGATGCTATATAAGCCCCAAATTCTAACAACCCCTTTGAGACACTCATCAGTTTCTCTCACTTTTATGTGCACTGTGCATGTTAATAAATGTTTTTTTCCTTTCTCTTGTTAATTTGTCTTTTGTCGTTTTAATTTCCAGGGTCCCATACAGAAAATCTAGGAGGGTAGAGGAACGAGTTGTGCTGGGAACTATGAATTACACAGCAAAAAAACAAAGTCATGGATTCAAGGAGCTTATATTCAAACAGGGAATCAAATGTGTCAAATGCACTAGCTAACAATTAACCAATGGAATGCATTAACGATGCAAGGCCAATTCCACCAAATTAAAAGCCATAACTTTTTCCTGAAATAATCTCTTGATATTACATGTCACTAAATTGAATTTCCTCTTATCATTTATAAACGAGAGCCTTTTCCCTAAAATTATCTCTAACGACATTGTTCTTCCTCGACCAGAATATTTTTGATATTTTGGATAATTATACTAAAAGTGAACTAAAATCCACTTTATTTATATGTAAGGACACTTAAAACAACTGTTTAGGCTGCCCAATTTTTTGTTTTTTTTCTAGTCAGTTGAATCATAATTGCATTTAAACACATAGAAACACACACTCTCACACATACCACACACACACAAGAGTGGTAATATGTGAAAAACATTAGCAATTCTCCAAATTTCTTGTGTTTATTTGAAGTAATTACAACCTAGGAGAAACCACAAATAATAAAGGTATGGAAGTAAACTTAATGACTGTTATAACTATGTTATTAACCCAGAGAGAAGAATTCAATATACTTTATCTCCTCATTTGGAAATATAAGAACATGGAAACGTCATGAACGGTCTAATTTTGAATTTGGATTTTCAAAAGTGTTGTTTGATTTGATAGTTTTTTACTTAAAATGATAAAACAAGCAAAAATAAGCCATAAAATGATTTCAGGATCAGTTTCTCTCAACTGTAAGAGGTTAGTGACAGCCATGCATTTCTCATCACAGATAATAAACATCAGCCATTTTGAAGACTGCGTGTGTGTGTGTGTGTGTGTGTGTGTGTGTGTACAAGAGTTCAGTACTTTATAATATCTAACCAATCACCCTTTGTCTTGGTTGATGCAATATTTATTATACCCAAACAATGATAAACAATAAAAGGAGAAACAACTAACACTACTTTCTACAGTCTTCTCTACAGACGCTAACACCATTATAAGCTACTCCTGTCAGCTTCTTTCTGTGTGGAATTTCTCTTGTCTCATTAGTGATGTCTTAACTGCCTTCCAAGATACAATCCAGGCACTTTCTCTGGAAATATATATTTTTTTTAACCTAACTGAGCTAAAACTAAAACACTGCCTCTTTTGACCAACTTCATATCTATGTATACTCTGATTACCGTGCTGACAATTATTTGTCTAAATCTCTCTCTCTGGCCAGTCTTTCCACTCCTTTAGGACTTATGCATCTTGTTCCCTGGCACCTAGGACACTGCACGATATATTGTCAACACCTAAAATATCTGTTGAAAATGAATGATTACAAATATAAGTGAATGAGGAAACATACCGTAAGCAATAAGCTGTATAAGATAATTTGAAATACCTTCGAAACTCTTAAGAAACAGCATTACATTTTTTAAAATATCAGAAAAGTGCTATAATAAAATGCACTTCCTGTAATTTCACATTTATTTATCCCATTTCCTTTCAACATGTTTGATAGTTATTTTTTCATCTCCCTCTAATAAATTCAACTGGCATACGATGGTTTTGCTTTGATTAACTCATAAGAAGTGCATAATGTGGATCTTATATCACTTAAAAAGACTCACTGTAATAAATTGTTACCATTTGCTGCTTTTTGGAGATCAATGAAAAAGGATATCAGGTCAGAAAGTCCTAACATTTTCTGGGAAAGAAAAAAAAAAAAAAAAAAGCAAGGACACATCCTCAGATCACAGATAAAATGAAAAGGAAAAGAACATATTATACATGAAATAATTTGAGTCCTAGTTCTGGTTTATTTCATCAGTAATAAGAAAATTCCTACTGATATTCCATTATGAACAGTTCTTCAGTGCGGACTTCACATGAAAGACTGTAAGATTAGACCCTGAGGCTGATCGTCTCCAAACCGTGCAAGGACACCCAGAGTGCTACACATAATTTAACTGGCCAAGTTCTGAGTTTTCCTGCTAATAGTGCAGTATATCATTTTCATGATTCCTGTTACCAGCGGAAGGACTGTGGTAACAGGTTGAGAGTAAAAATTGAGATGGAGAAAATATATGAAGAATAACCTAGCAAAAATATTTCTTTCTACAAAGCCATTCAAGTAAAAAACGGTAGTGAGTTCACTGTCTTTGGTTAACCCTTGCCCGCCATTTTCTCTCTGCCCCCAGGTTCTAATGATCTGTGACCCATTTCGGCAACTAGATTATTTGACTCACATATTCAAATTCTAGACAGTTTCCTTCAAAGTAGAATTCTAGGAATAAAAGATAAAATATCTTGGAAGTATGCAATCAGAGTTACTTTTTCCCCTGCCTTTTTTTTTTGACCACCCAAATTAGATAAAGTTGTTTTAAATTTGTTTTGCTTACCCAAATGGGAAGGTAGGGAATAAACTGTGCAGAGAAGAATTCTGGTGCTGGCGAATTCTTGTGAAGAGGTCTTGAGCTCGCCCCTACTCTATGCATTGAGTAGGAACAAAGATTCCCAAAGTTTTTGGATCAGGTAACAAAAGTGAGCCTGCATCTTTCCAAAGTTTCCAATAATGCAGAATCATCAGAATCCCCTAAATCTTCCACTAAACAAAACACATATTTGTGGGAATGAGGGGCTGTTTAGGCAGAGGAGCTCTTCTCTATCTGACTTAGTGGACGAAAATCATATCTTCTAATAGGGTGAAAAAATCTTATCTTGGACTCTCTCCTGATTTTCTCATACAGGCTGTTACCAGCCCCTTATGAGTCCTCGTGTCTCAAATCTGGTTCAGCCTCACCTTTCCCACTGCTGTTGTCATGATCCAAGCAATGATGAACACTTACCTCTTGCTATGGACTCAACGTTTGTGCCCATCCCTTTTTTTTTTTTCCTGGAAAGTTTTATTTATACACAATGTATTTTTTTCTCTCCCTTCCCCCTTCCTTCCTTCCTTCCTTCCTTCCATCCTCTTTCTCTTTTTCTTCCTTTTAAAAAAAAAATTCCAGTTAGCCAACACATAGTGCAATACTAGCTTCAGATATACAAGTCAGTGACTCAACACCCATATACAACACCTGATGTTCATCACAAGTGCTCTCCTTAATTCCCATCAGCTATTTAATCCATCCCACCCACCCACCTCCTCTCTGGTAACCATCAGTTTTTGTTTTTTGTTTTTTCCTCCAAAGTTCTACCCAAAATTTGAATGTTGGATTCCTAACTCCCATTGTGATGGCATGAGGAGGTGAGGCCTTTGGGAGGTGATTAGGTCATGAAGGTAGAGCCCTCATGAATGGTGAATAGGCTTAGTGTCCTTATAAAAGGGACCCCAGAAAGCACCCTCACCCATTCCCCTATGTGAACATGCAATGTCTGTGAGTCAGGAAGTGGGCTGTCACCAGGCACTGAATATGCTAAAAAGCCTGATCTTGGATTTTGGCATCCAGAACTGTGACAAATACATGTTTGTTTTTTGAGGCATGCAGGTTATGATATTCCATGGCTATAGCCTGAATGGATTAAGACACTTCTTTTCTCCCTAAGACTGCTAATACTGTCTTGCTTATCTGACTCTCTCCCCATCGCTATCAATACATTCATTATTTTCCATTATTAACACTTCCGAAGTGCTGATCAGACATGGTATCGCCCAATAGATAAGCTTTTGTGTATTCCGAATAAAATCCCTGCTGCTCGGTATTGTAAGAGATAACTTCTGTAATCTGGTCCCTACCTACTTCTCCAGTTCTATCTTCCAACAATACATAGCTTTACTATCAATCTAGATTCTTTTTTTTTTTTTAAGATTTATTTATTTATTTTAGAGAGAGAGAGAGACTGGGGGGAGGGAGGCACAGAGGAAGGAGTGAGAGAATCCAAGCAGAATCCCTTCTGGCGTGGAGCCCATATGGGGCTCAATCTCAGGACCATGAAACCATGACCTGAGCTTAAGAACCAATAGCTTAACTATTTGAGCCACCCAGACACCCCTGATTCTGATGAGGTTTAATATACATTCTATGAAGCCTCCTTCATTCTCTCTTATTGGCCAAGTATTTTCTCCTTCTCTTTTACTTAAACCTATTTATCCTTCAAGATCTACATTAAATTCCACTTATTCCACAAAACCGTTTCCTCAAACACCATCTAGGAACTTTCCTTTTCTCTTTGAACTCCTAAGTACATCATGCACCAACTACTTTGATGATCATCTCCCTCTTCCCCCTCTTCCTCTTCTTCCTCTTCCTCTTCTTCTTCTTCCTCTTCTTCTTCTTCCTCATCTTCTTCTTCCTCTTTTTCTTCCTCTTCTCCTTCCACCTCCTCTTCATCGTTATCATCAGCATCATCACTTACACATTATCCTTCCAATGATACTGTAAAAGTTTTCCCAGCACAAGCTACATTTGACAATTGATTTTTTGTTTTCATAACCATTTAAGACTTGTAGAGCTCAGAGACTGGATGGAGAAATCTTCCCTTTTTATGTGCACTTAAATAAGCATATCATTGCCTTACTTTTCTCCTTTGAGGTGCTTCCATGGCCTCCAGAGTTGGCGACAGCAAAAGCAAAAGCAGCAGCAGGTTTCCTGTGTCTAACATGGCAGGCAGCAGCTATGATCTTTGGCAACAAGAAGACTCCAGTGGAGCCTGGAATGGTGCTACTGCACTGTTGAAACAGATTACCCCATCAAAGTTTCTTCTTCTTCTTCTTCTTTTTGTTTCCATTTGGCTTTTGTCAGCAATTGGCAAAGCTCCACACAGTTAAGAACATGCTAAAAGATGAAGGAAAGTAATGAGAAATAATTAGAGGTGGCTCATTGCCAATATATGTCTGCATTTGAGGAGAGGAGGAGCTGTCGGACAATATTAGGAAATTAAGTCCATGCCCCAATTCTAATTGAATATTGTTGTGGAGGGTCAGTAAGATGATATAGTGAAAGCATAACTGTTCTCTAAATGACCATTTACTAAAACTGGAGTGTATTTTCTGCAAGCCATATACAGTGGGTTGGTAGCTGAAGAATTGACATATGGAACTGAGAACCATGAACTCACTCCTTCTTTCCCTCTGACACTTCCCTCATTAATGTACTGCCAGGAAACCTGGAAAATGTATGCTTTCCCTGAATTGGAGAGAGATGACAGTACTGTCAGCTACTGAGCCTTTGTTTCTTTGTTCAGCCATATTAAAATGATAGAAGGAAAGTGAGGGTGAGGCTTCTTTTTTCACCAAGCCCAAAGGTTTAAAGGATTTATTGGACATCTACTTACCTGTTGTTGGTTTTGAAGGGTTTCTTCTCATGTTGAAAACAGAAACACATTAGACTATCACATCAGGTATCAAGGATATTGGATGATTCGCCAGTTGCTTCTGCAGGTAAAAGATAACTGGAAATGAATGAGACATCACGAAAAACACATCAAATAGTTATTTCATGGCGGGAGGTTTTGGTTTAGTAAATATGATTTCTCAAGAATCAGGGTACCCCTTCAGTCCACATCAGGCAGTCATGTTTTAGGACTTGAATGGAAAGCCCCATTGTTTCAGGAATTTAAGAGTTTTCGGTGAGCAAAACTGAAAGTAAAGTATTAAATTAACAGTAAGAGCCTCAAAACATGGCTAGACATGGTCTGACACTGTCCTATTCTATGCTTTTTACCCTCTTGATCTGAAAATAAGAGTCATTTTCAGTGACGTATTCAATGTCTTTGTCTCAGCCAAGTATTTGCAATCTATGAAAATCTACCTAAGGAGTCATAAAAGTGAAATCATTTTAGTGTTATTGTTTTACACTCCTTTTTGCCTTTTTTTGCTCACCAATACAAATACTAAGAAAATGAAGAAAAACAGCCTGTGTATTGCTCTATTTATTTCTTGTCTGGGTCTTTGAGTGGGTACCTTTCATTAGAACAGAGATATATTCAAAGGGTGATTTCTTTCTACTGTGTCACTACCTGGGTCATCAGCACAATCAAAAACAATCTGTAATTAGCATCTCAAATGGTGTGAGAAATGAAGGCACCAGGTAAATGAGATCAACTCCTAAGGGACTTTCTCCTTCTCCAGTGCATTACCTTCCCAATCAATTCCCAAATATTTAAAGAGATAAAATTTAATTCATAACTTATCTCCAGTGTGTCAATTGTGTCATTTACAGAATGGGAGGCCAGATGTAGCAAGCTATCTGAGCTGTGAAAACTCATGCACACGTATGTGTGCACATTCACACACACACACACACAGACACACACACAGAGAAGCATGCACACACACACTACTGTCTTCAAATACCAATCGACCTTGGGATTGAGATAGGAAAATAAAAGAATATGGATGGAAGAGATTTAAAATTATTTTATAAACTTAAGTTTTAATAGCATCAAGCAATGAAGCATGGAATGCTCCCTGAAGGGGATATAATGAGGGAGATAAAAAATTAAAAGACAAAAACAGCAGGTGAGAAGATGGACAAATTATGCAAGAAGAATTTGGGGCTTTTTATCTTCTATTTCCATTTTCCTAGTTAACACTCTCTCCACCCAACACATACTTCTATCTTTGAATTTTAGTCTTATTGAATGCGACCATTTCCAATGTTGATTAACTAAATCCTGGCTATCCTGGAAAGCATTGCCCATTTGCTTTCCATTATTTCACCAAATACTGGTAAAATCTTCAGGACAAAGGTTACTTTATTGTAAAGGAAAAAAAAAAAAAAAGAAAGAAAAGAAAAGAAAGTGAGGCTGGTCAGGGTGCTTAGAGGCCAGAATGCATATGGTAGAAATCAAGATCTCAATTCCATAATAGCATTGGATATTGAAAGAAATTCCTTAGAAATGTCCTGAGATTTATTGACTTTCCTACTAGAAGTAAACAAGAACATGAAGGCACCAAGGTTATTTATTACATGTATTAAGTTCTGAGCAAACTCTTTTGAATTCCATTTTAAATCAAGCTATCATTTAATTATTTTGCTTTCGTGCCTATATATTTTTTTGTTTCCTATTATGCTTATGTGGGACAGACCTTGTGGGACGTCTTCTACATTTATCTTTTCAGTTTTTCTACTTAACAATTTGCCAGAGCTATTACCATAATTACCATTTTACAGAAAAAAATTGAGGCGGGGATATGTTATGCGTCTTAGTCAAAGTTATCTAGCAGATAAGATTGGGTTTTGTTTTAGCTGTGGTAATAAAAGCAAATAACAAAATTTACCATCTTTACCATTTTTAAGTGTGCAGTTCAGGAGAGTTAAGAATATTCACATCTGTTGTGAAACAGATCTCCAGAATTTTTTCATCTGGTAAAACTGAACGTTTTCCTCATTAAACAAGAACTTGCCTTTTCTCTCTCCTCTCATTCCCTGGTGACCACCAATCTACTTTCTGTCCTGTGAATTTGGTGACTTTAGATTACCTCACTGAAGTGAAATCCTATGGTATTTGTCTTTTAGTGCCTGGTTTAGTTCACTTAGTATAATGTCCTCAAGGTCCATCCACATTATAGCATGTCATGGGATTTCATTCTTTTTAAGGCTGAATAATATTCCAGCGTATTAAAGGGGTCCAGAAGACACCATGGTGGCTTAAAAATTTTGAGCTAAAGGCATTTGAGAATAGGAGTATTTTTTTCCTGAATCCCTTTATCTGCCTAAAAACAACGCCTTTCAATAGGACTCAATCTGTCATAAATCCTCTCCCCCCAAGTCTCCCTACCAGAGAAGATCACCTCATCACCAGAGAGAAGACTGCATCAAACCTAAAGGGACATCTCAGCACAAAAACTATCACATGTCCAATCTGTTCTCCTAAGGGCCTATTCATCATTGCTGAAAGTCTTTGGTTTTTCCTTAAGCGCCCTTTCTCCCTCTCCCATTCACTCCCTTTTGAGAAGTCATTTATTTTCTCACACCTTTCTTCACCTCCCCTTTCCCCTGTTAAGATGGTAGGGAAACTCCAGGTCCAACCAACTCGAGTCACATTTTTCCTCTGAACTCCTGCATACATATGTGAATAAAAGTCTGTTTCTTTCCTTACTAATTTGTCTTTAGTCAAATCAGTTTTCAGGCCCCCAGTCAAAAACATAAGTGGGTGGAGGAAAAGATTTTTCTCCTGACTGTATGGTATGTAGATACCAAATTGCATTTATCCAGTCTATGGAGTTTTGAGTTGTTTCCAAGTCTTAGCTATTGTGAATAGTGGTGCTATGAGTATGGGTATGCAAATATTTCTTCAAGACCTGCTTTCAATTCTTTTGAATATGTCCCCCAAAGTGAGATTCCTGGATCATGTGGTAGCTCTAATTTTATTATATTTTTTTAGGAATCTCCATACTGTTTTCCATAGTGGTGGCCCCATTTTCCAATCCCATCCACAGTGGACAAGGTTTCTATCTTCTCCACATCCTAGCCAACACTTGGTATTTTCTGTTTTTTGGTTTTTGATAGTTGCCATTCTAATGAGTGTGAGGTAATATCTCATTATGGTTTTAATTTGCATTTCTCTGATGATCAGTGAGATTGAACATTTTTTTCATATGCTTGTAGCTGATTTTTTTTTTTTTTTTAGATTTTATTTATTTATTTGACAGAGATAGAGACAGCCAGTGAGAGAGGGAACACAAGCAGGGGGAGTGGGAGAGGAAGAAGCAGGCTCATAGCGGAGGAGCCCGATGTGGGGCTCGATCCCAGAACGCCGGGATCACGCCCTGAGCCGAAGGCAGACGCTTAACCGCTGTGCCACCCAGGCACCCCTTGTAGCTGATTTTTAAACTTGAATTGAATTCAGGCACTCAGGAGCCCATATTTTTGAGTACTAATTGTGCTCTTCGTGATTTCATTTTTTCCCCCTATTTTTCTAGATTCTTTACTTAAGTGGAATATTTTTAAACATATACTTCCTAATTTTATATTCTATTTTTTAGGCTATCTTAGTGTTTGATTATCATATTATTAATTATGGAGAATTTTCATTTTGATAATATAGCTTAATACTTAGGCCAATAATTTAAAACTTTGAGCCCTTACAGGGTTTAAGCTCCTAGGACCTCTAACGTCTTTTTTTTCTATATCCTTTCCTTACAATTGCCAGAAATGTTCATTTATGAACATTATGAACATTTATTCTTTTAATGTAAGTTTATACAACTTTATGTTTGGGTCTTATATTTTTCCAAATGAAAGTCAGTGAGTTAAAAAATAATGAAATATAAATTCAAAAAAACTCCTGTCAAAATTGTGAAAATGTAAAATACCATAAATGTTCAGAAAATACAAAAACATACAATTTTAAAATGAAACTGCTTTTCCTATCTTTTTAAGTTTTCTTTCCACTACATGGATGTCCACTTCCAAATCCAAATTTTACATTATTTTTTATGTGGATAGTTTATAAATGAAAGATATCTTCGGACTTTAATTTGTGACTCAATATCAAAGGAAAACAGTTGGCCCTATATCAAAGGTTTACCAGGTGAATGAATATTTATGTGCTCATTAAAAGAAAATGAGACTTATATGAATTACTTTTTTTGTGTGTCTCACTCTTTTGTGACATTTTAGTTAATTAATTAAACAATTTCATTGTTTGCATTGGCTGAAAGTGGTTTTTACTATAAAAGTTCAAGAATTGATTGCTCTCTTGGACTCCCTGTGCCTCTGTCTCTATTTTTCTTCTCTCTTCTATTTTTCTGTTTTTCTCTCTCTAGATATATAGATATAGAGGTAGATAGAATATTTCCATCTATACATAAACATATCCCTTATATATGAAAGCATACTCACTTCTTTCATGCTATTAGAACTTGTTTGAATATTTTACTTAAGAGAAAAATTGCAAAAGTGACTATTGTTTTTTATTATAATTAATGGATAAGCTGCCCAGTTACTATTAATACAGAACTAAAATTCAAGAATCAAGCTGGCACTAGCAATAATGTATTAAAAATTATATACTGTAGATGAGTCAATTCTGCTATTACATTAATTTATTTTAAAATATCTGGACCAACATGAAGCTTGGCAGGAGCCATTACAGTAGCAAAGATCAAATGACTTGGTTTTATAGTGGACATTGGCAACCATTTTTCATAAATGATATATTTTCTTCATATAAACATACATGTCTCTGTTTTCTCATCCATAGAATAGCGTAATCATACTTCATAAGGCTACTTTGAAGATCAAATAAATTAATTCATGTAAATGTCTTAGAACAGACATTGCTGCCTACTAAGCACTATATGGGGTTAATTTATTATTATTACTATTCCTGTTGTTATTTGAATGCAAGCGAGCAGTACACAAAGCCTACCCTACTAGGTATACACACCCAACTGCCAGCAGAGAAAAACATTTTTATTGAAAACTTGACCTCCTGCACTGCCGGATATACAGAAGTCGAGATCCAAACTCACAGTTTGGACTGATGCGTAGAAATGGAAATTTTTATAGAGAACTCAAATATGTTAAAGGAAGAGAATCCCAATTTGTATTTGTGGTTTGTCTTTAAAGCTTTTTTTTTTTTCTCTCCTTAAAACTTAAACAGAACTCATTTTTATTCCTCTTACTATGTAAGATTGGATAAGACACAGTTTTTATAATATTCCTCCTGGGATTCTAAAAACATAATAACAATTTGCATTTTGAAGTGTCTTTTGTAACACTTCAAAAGACTGAAGGTGTATTAATAAAAATACTAGAAACAGCGAAACTTCTGTGACCCCTTGCCTATGTTTATCCTGGGAACATCGGAATTGTGCTGCTCTGATTCCAATCAGTTCTTTCCACTTTGGTTCTGAGTTGGGTCTGCATTAATGTTTATAAAATATTCTACCAGGTTAGCACTGTTGACGCTATCTACATAATTTCCCTCTGTAAACTCCTGTAGCTGTAATCATCACTCTACCCTTGGATCTGTAGACTTCCTTTTCTCGTTTCTGTCTCCAAAAGCTATGCTTTCCTAGTAACAAAGCTCTGGGGAGTCCACTGGACTACGGCACAAATCCCCTTGTCGTCATCTTAGCTCATTGTTGATAGATCTGTGCCAAATTACCTGCTGAAATTCAGGCAAAAACAAGAGGAATAGTAATGACTTAAAAAGTTAATAGCTATTTTATAAAAACATGTGTTAGAGAAATGATTTTTTGGAACTCCTGATGGATGCAGAAAAGAATATAATTATGAATTGTCTATAAACTTAAAAACCCTCCCTCTGGGGGGAGAAAGTAGATTGTCAAAACTTTTAGACTTGATTTTTTTTTATGGTTTCTGAGAATATTATCATTCCATGATGCATATAATACATTTACTCATTTGACTGAACCTGTCATTTTATACCCAAACTGTGTGAAGTGCTTGCTTTTGAGACTCATTTAACAAACAATTATTTGTAAATATCTTCTTCTTATTATATAATGCAGACACATGAAAATACACTTGACCGCTAGTTCCCTATCTAGAAGGGTTGGGTCTCCAAGGAAGAGAACAGTAATTTGAAGGACCCTTGTGTTCCTCCCACCTTTAACCTCTATTTCCTGATGAATGGTATCTAAACTATAATATTTTGTTTCAAATATCTGTTCACTAGTCCTATACCACTATCATATTTTTCAGTCACAAGAATACAGTAGGTGCCGAAAAAAGAGAGTAAATCACATACTATTCAAATCAAATTGACCAGGTGTCCATCCGCTATTGGCTTGCTCTAGTGGACTGAATGATGTCTTCCTAACAGATAGGTCTGTGTCCTCATCTCTGAAATTGTGAAGATTAACGTCTGTGGCAAAAGATGTAATTAAGTCAAAGATCTTGTAAAAAGGAGCTTATCCTCCATTACCCCAGTGAGTCTTGCATGCCATCAAATCTATCCTTCTAAGGGAGACACAAAAAAGACACACACAGAAGGGAAGGGGGTAGGAAGACAGAAGCAGGGAACATAGTGACGCCACCCCCATAAGCTGGAAGAGGCAAGAAACAAATCCTCCCCCAGAGTCCCTGGAGGGAAAGTGACCTTGCCGACGCCTGGATTTTGGCCACCGTGGTGATATGGATTTCGGCTTCTGGGCTCCAGAACTGTCAGAGAATACACTTCTTTTGTTTTAAGGAACCAACTTATAATTTGCTCTAGCAGCCCTAGAAAAGAAACACGATTACTAATAATTTAGGAAATATGCTCCCTGAGAGAGCCAAAGGAAGCCGAAACAACGTGTCTGGAGATGGCAGTGCCAGGAGAGTTTCTGATGCCTCCTGGCCACGGAGGAGCAGCCTTGCCTTTCCCTCACATCCTCAATGCGCGGCCTGTTATCGCCGCTGTTCTGCCTCATTCACAGCTCGGTAAATTACCTGGAAATCTTTACTTTGGTTTTAGCATCTTCCTGATGCCTCCATGTGTTCTGCAATGTCTAGTTAAGTACCTGCTTGTTCCACCATTATAAATAACGATGAAAATCCCGGAGCAAGTTTTACGAAGATTTCTCTGAGGCTGAATCAAAGGATTTTACAGGGTCAGCATTCTGGATGTTTCAAAGCTCTAGCAGGACAGGTTTAGAGCACGATGAAATCTATTTCTTCACCTGGGTTCAAATTCAAGTCCTGCTAATTACTCAATATGTGACCTCCACCAACTTAATTAACCTCTGGACTTGTGGTTTTCTTATCCATAAATCCAGGATACTATCGACTTCACCCGGTAGTTATGAAAATTATAGATTATGCAAGTAAAACATCAGGCAAATAGAACGTAGAAAAGAGATAGATTTATTCTTATTCTGCACATCTCACCCAGGCTTCTTCTACCGTCCTTCTGGGCAAACCACACAACCTGGGTTGCCTGTCCATTTTGCTTATTAGGTGGGGGGGTGTTTTAGGCAAATGTTTAACCAGGGAGATATCTTATTACTGGCCAGACTCTAAATTCATCAATATGCTTTTATGTGCTCCTCTTTGCAGGGAACAAACAAGAAGTTTCAGCTTTGTGAGAAAAACAGTTGTCAGAATCATTTTTAAACCTTCTTTATTATTTTCTACTTCAGATAATAATCACATACGAGGTGTGCTGGTTCCACAACTGTTGCTGGTTAAATTCTTGTCCTTGAATTGTTTCAAAATTCTAAGTGAAACTGCAGAATTAAATGCTGTTCCCATCTCCACCCTGCTCTGCGTAAGGGGTAACAAAGGGAAAAAAATAGAAACCCCTATATGCAGGTTTCATGGACAAAATCTTGTGTATTTTTCTCATTTGGGAACTGGAGGCCGATTTCTTCAATTCTTGAACAGGTATTATGAAGTAACAAATATGCAACAATTCTCAGATAATAAGATTAAGGGCTAGTTTATGCTTTTGCTGAAATTTAAGTAAATTATCTCTTGAGGGTGAAACAGCTCCAGTGCTGTGTTCTCCCAAGGGAGTTTGTCAAGTTCTGTTTACCCCCCAACAAGGAAGACAGAATTCTCACATGGCTAATGGCCAAGACCTCTGGTCCCTGAGGCAAGATTTCCAATACCCTTCATGGCCCAGACTTCCTGCAATCTTAGGCCGATTGTTACCATCCCAGGGTAACTACATTGGAAGGACAGTCAGTATGAGCTTTCTGCTGCCTTTCTCTGAATTTATTTTCTTGCAATCCATCTAGTCCACTCAGTTTTTATTAGGACTTCAATGTGAGCCACAGACTGCTTTTCTAAATCTAAACATCCTCTGGAGTCTCATTCTTATGTGTGGGGTTGTCGCTGACATTGTCGCCTGGACGGTAAGCAAACACTTCAAGCAAACATGTCCAAAACTGAACTCACACACACACACAGATAACTCACAATTCGAAAGGGAATAAGAAAAAAGTTCCAGAGAGGGGGCACAGAGTAACAACTAAAATTTTGAGAGGTGGATTTCTGGAGTGGTTGGAGTTAGCTTGATGTAAATGACAATTTTGAAGCAAACCTTAACGAATAGACTTTGAGTAAACTGACAGAAAGTGTTTGATTTTTATGGAAAGAGGAGTAGTGGGTGCTAAGATTCAGAGATAGGGTCTTTCAAGGGATGTTGGGAGAAGAGTGTATAGCCAAATTTGGATAGAAAAAAAAGAGTTCCTAGAGCATTTCTTTAAGTAGGGATAAAGCTCCACATGAACATAGCATCCCGAAATTCTCCATACTTTTGCACATAATTCTTTCTTCTCCTCACAGAAAAAATTTGGCATATTCTTATTTATTTCCCTACTCTGTGCAAATCTCAGTAAATGCTATCTCACAACATCTTTTTCACAATATGTTGTTAGATGTTATCTTTTTCCGCTTTGTGTTCCATCACGTTAATTTTAGATCTCCTCCTTCTCACCAGACATCGTTTTATTTGTTTGTTTGTTTAATTAATGATGTCAAGCTAACAAAAGCTAGTTTATTGGCAGAGCTCCTCTTTAGCACTGAATCTGATTACATTTCACCCTCCATCCCCCCCCCCCAGGCCTTCAGGTGGGAGCTTTGTAATCCACATTTAAAAGAGTTATGATCAGCCACCTCTGTTTGCCAGGACTACCCGTTCTGCAAACTCATAGGATGTGTTTTCAAATGCACCGAGCTTTTTCTTTTCTCAGAAAAAGACAAACATCAAAGTAACTCTGTTGCTTGAGCTTAAAGTCCCCTTGGAGAAGTGGGGTTGGGCCTCTGGCTGTCCAAACACTCAGCAGTCTCACCACTTGACATGATCTCATCCATCAAGCTCCAGTTAGGTTCTCTGGCACTTAAGGGCTGAATTCAGCAGTGCACTTGAAGCTTGATCGGTCGTCCTGAGGTATTCCTCAGATAGCATGACCACTTTGTTTTTGCATCCAGCCCAGGAGCTGTGTACACAGAATTAAGGTTCATAGAGTTAAGTGAAATCGACAGTCTCTGCATGTCACAATGTACCATACTGCTCCAAAACTGAATTTGCACTAGATACAGACAATTATATTAATGTTTTATAAGATTTTTGAGGCACAAACAAAAGCAACAGTATCTTTAGGTAAACAGTTCCCAAATTGACCATACAAAACCCATATGATTATACTGATGGTGTTAAAAGTTGTGTGGTAGTTTATTATGCAAAGCATATTTGAATATGCTTTAATCTTCTATGAAGGAAATTGATGACTTTAGGAATATTTTGATGAGCTTTTAAAATTCTACAATATTAAAAAAGAAGCAGAAAAATTGTAGGAGGAAAGTAGACATCAAGTGAACAATTATAGATCTGTCAATAGACATAAATTTTTAGGGCTATTGTGACTCTTTTATTATTCAATTCCTGTTTCTAGAAGCTTTTCCATTCTGATAATAGTTCCTCTGATGTATACGTATATATTACAGCATTTTAGTTAATATTCTGATATAGGCATAAAGTTTTAAATACTCGTTATTAAAGGTCTTATTTTCTGTCTTTGAAATATTTGATAGATACTTAAAGTTTGTCTTTGAAACTAAGTTCTGTTGAATCGGCAAGAGCAGTATGCCAAGACAAGGTACAGATAGTGAAGTGCGTTCTTGGTTTTTTTTTGTTTGACTCATAATTCTCATACTGTCTATCTAAGCATTTATCCACTTTATTCTAATAATGGAAAAAATACAGAAAAAAATTCAGAAAGTCTGTTCCTTATTTTATGTAAAGAAGTATAGAAAAAAATAGAAGGGAATGACTCCAAAATTTCATGTATGGACTAATCAAAAATGATGTAAATGCACAATCACTTTAAATAATAATAATTAATATTGTTTAAGGCTTATCATAAAACAACCTAAGGTTACTTTTAAGGATAGGCATTAAGAGACATATCAACTAAAATCACATGGTAAGTAAGTGTAGATTGAACATTAATTTAGCGGCTTACTGACTCAGTTTTGTCCAATGAAGCATATTGGCAAACTCTCGGTCCAATTGAGAAGTGAAGCTTGAAACCACAAAGTTATTTTTTAACCTGGTGAATTGACTAGTGTAAATACAGCCAAATCTACTGAATTTGTATATTTGTTATTTAAGTATTGACGTGTGCTTATCTATATTCCATATATGTTTTAAACAGATTATGTTCTAATTGATTCCAAATATCTACTCCGTGGCTTATCATATTTGTTCTATGTCCAAAATGTACAAAAGAAATTATTCAATAAGATAACATCATTTTTAGAAAATTCAGTGGAATTTCTGTATCACTATATGCAAGTGAGATACGCAGGAACCCTTTCTTCAGGGAAGTGTTGACAACCTAAAAGACATTTTGTTGTGTTGTTTGCTGCGGTGTTTTGTTTTGTTTGGTTTGGTTTGGTTTGGTTAGTTTTTAAACTTCCACCCAAATAAATGAATACTCCATTGATTCATTTGGTAGGAATAAGTTCTCGTGTCAATTAAGGTACAGAAGAAAGGAGGCTTTGTAGCAAAGGGATTGGAGGAGGCATTTTTTATAGTGTTATTATCTAAGTGTCCATATCAGGATAACTAGCCCGAGACTTTATTTCTTCTTTGACATGACGATTATGTGGCATTGCCTTGTGTTATTTTAATTTATCATGTCTTCTTCTTAAAAGAATGCAATTTTGTGTCCTCCTTTGGCTTCATCTGTCTATGACAACTAGACAGGAAATATACCACAAGCATCCCTGCTATTCTTTTTGCAAATGTCTTTTTTTGTTGTTGTATGTGATTCCTAGTTTTGCAGGCTGTGACGGTGGATGGATGTGCGTAATGCCTATTATGGCTCTGCGCTTCATGTTGCCTACCTGACTTGCAAATGTATTGTGAGGACTAATGCCTACTTAAAGTACCGTACTATTGCACTGTCCATTAGAGAGAATGGCTCATACACATTACAAAAATCACCCAGCGGAAATACAATTATGCACACACTTACAATCCTCTGAACTTGCAGTAGGGTAAATTTTAATGAGACAAACATTTTCTATAACTATGCTACAGTACTCTTTTTGATCAAAAAGAAGCTATTGAAATGCCATGAAGTGAATAATTTAAGATAAAATGTAGGAAACTTTTCATAATTTGAATATTAGTCAAATAACATTTAAAGAACACTAAGTTATCTGCTTGTGGGTTGTATCGTCAGTCAACCTTAGAAAAACAGATACATTTGAAGAAAAAGAAACAAGCTCATATAGCTAATTTCCCCAGATAATGCTATCTTTCCATTATGAACAGCAAATTTAATAGATCATAAAACTACACTAATAATCAGATACTGTGCCTTTTGGCCCCAGAATTGCCACCTAGTGACTATTAAAAATAAACAAATCTCATATGTAAGAAAGTGGAAATCCTAGCAAACCCAATACTCACTTGTGTATATTTGATACTTGTTATTAGGTTCAAAATAAAATATAGTCCCCCAATCTATTACTTTCTATCCCAGGAATAATACTATTTTACTAATACCAATTGCTAAAACAGTATGATCTTTTTTTTTTTTTAAATGCAGTGTTGAAATTCAATGCTCCCACAGTTCTCTATTTAGTTCCTGGCTTATCTGACCCTTCTCATGGATCCCCTGGACCACACCGTGAGCAAGGAACTAGAGAGTAAAATCGTGGTAAGGCAGACCTTGTCCAGGCACTTCTCCGGTGCTATCTGCATCTATTCTGATTGGCCGAAGACCCAGCCCTGGAACAAGTTGATGAATCTGTGATTGAATTTGATTAGTCTTGGATGTAGACCTGAGTCAAGCTGAGACACTCTCTCTTCATTCAAACTCTCTGCACTAGGACAAAAGACAAAAGGATGCTCTTAGCAGTCTCTCACCAGTGGCTTTAATAGTAAGATGTGGAATTCACCAGTCCCCAGTAGTCTTGTTTCTTCCCTTGTGGAGTAAACCAAGTGCAGTCAGAGAGAAGGATGCCAAAATGCAGTGTGTAGAAGAGATGATGAACAGAATGAGAGCGCCTACTTACAGTTGCTCCTGAAATCCAAACTGCCTTTTCCACAGCTTGACTTTTCAACCTTTCTGTAAGAGTTTACAGAACCACAAATTCCATGTGTAGCCTGAGCAATTCTAGCTCTCTTGTTCCTTAAACAACCAACAATTCTCAAGGGCATTTGCTACCCTTTTGAGTCATTTATGTGTGAGTGGCTTGAGAGTAGAGCACCTCTTTGTCTCTTATAAACCACTTTATTATCAGTATCAAATACAAAAGGTATCTCAGTAAATACTCAGCAAATACTTGTTGCATGACTTGATGACTATATATCACTTTTTATTTTTATTCTTCTTGGCCCAGCATAGCTTTAATTACCCAAAATGAGCATACAAATCATTGACCCCAATGATTTTATAGAGCATTCTTTAAAGTATTTCTGAACGCAAGCAATGCTTTCATAACAGGCAGCTACATTGAGATAGGAAAAGGCTTCTGGTGTTTGACAATCATCTGTGTACTCTCTTATACTATCCCAAATAATGCCACTTAATTAATCTTGTTTATCACAATGTTACAAGTGGAAGAGGCCTTTCAATGTATATAGCTCAACTTATTAATTTTATTAATTAATGAGAAAACTGAGAACCAGAAAAGTTAGGTGAGTTCTTCATAGTCTCATTATTTATAACTATGCCAAGAAGAGAATTGAGAATGCAATTCAAATCTTCCGATGTACATTATCCTATGTCACAATTTTATTTTAAATGTTGGTATAACAAATAAATATCAATTGTACCTTAATGAATACTTTCTTCATATCATTAATTAGGCTTAATTATATAACATTGACAAAAATTGTGAATTCTGTGAGAATAACTTTTATCTTAGCCTTTTCACAAGTAAATACAGTATATAGCAGTACATTATCACGTGTGTGATATGATGTCAGATGCATATAATTTTAAAGCAAATCACATAATTTCTGCATTACTATGGTGAAAGAAGCTTAAGCTTCTTCACAACTCAAAGGGAAACCAAAGCTGAGCCAGTATTTTATCCCTATGTGCCTAATCTCTTCTAACACATACAGAGATTCCTCCCCAAACAAGTTGATTTCATAATAGCTGCCAGTGCAAGTACAGAGGTCATAGCATCTCTTTGTCATATGGGCTTATTGTTGCTCCATGTCTTTAGTCAAGGTTTCTTAGAAAACAAAGCCCGAGTCAAAGCTTACACACTTACACACTTAAGCATTATTGTGTGATGCCATAGCAAGAGAACCAAGAAAGCAGGGGAGTTGTTTAAGAAGCTGGACTCAGTTTCCAAAGCAGGCACAGCTGGTTACTTGGTGTGGCAGGAAGCCCTCCAGAGCTACCATGCAGACTACCGCGCTTGAAGAAGCATCTCAGGAGAACGGGCTAGAGGCATGAATCGGCCGGTTCCTTCTATCTCCTTTTACTTATTATGTAGAGTTCACCCTGTGAAGTAGTAATTCCTCCACACTTCTAGAATGTGCACCTTTGTGCAGCTGCTGGGGAATCAAGATGCCACATCCCACAGTGTGGTCTGAGCCCAGAAATGGGGGAATCCATTCTTCATAGGTTGGATTGCACTGGACACGGGTCCGTGCTGTGGGCATAAAGAGAGAGGCAAAGTAAAACCTTAACTTCGAGGAGGCTAAGGAAGCTGATTATTAGAGATGGGACAAATGTGGTAAGCAAGATGAATGTGGTGGCTGGACTTTCCAATGAGCAAGTGGCTAAGGACCAAAAAGCCGGTGGGGCCAAGAGAATCCGAGGAGGAGCATAATTTGGATGGATAGCTTGAGTACATAATTGGCTGAATAAGATACGTAATCTTTGGATTCCCTATGTCTGGTCTTTTGGATCCTTGTCTAGTTATACATAAATAACCAAAAAAATATATAATAAGTAATTTTTACCATAAAACATTTAACAAGTTTTTAAAGGAAGAAAGACAATTCTATTTTTTTTAAAAGATTTTATTTATTTATTTGACAGAGAGAGAGAGACAGCCAGCGAGAGAGGGAACACAAGCAGGGGGAGTGGGAAAGGAAGAAGCAGGCTTCCAGCAGAGGAGCCCCATGTGGGGCTCGATCCCAGGACCCTGGGATCACACCCTGAGCCAAAGGCAGATGCTTAACGACCCAGGTGCCCCAACAATTCTATTTTCTTCCCTGCTATTGTATTATCATGGAAAACAGAATTTTGACCTTGCAAAGTTTATAAGTAGTTGACAAATTGGAAACCTATTATTAATTTTCAAAAAGATGAATATATCTTTCACATACTTACATGTTTAAAGATACACATGCACTTTACTACTCAAAATAAAGATTATAGCATATTCTAGTCTAGTCTACATCTTATTCTCAAATATTTTCTTTTGATTTTTAATGCCAGGTTCTTACTGATAAATCAGAATTAGTTTTTTTTAAGAATTCTTTGACATTAGTTATTTTACTAATTACTATAGTTTTCCATAGTGAGAAAATCCCCTTATTTTCACTCAATCCTTATCATTAAGAATGTCCTAGTGAACAATATAGTTGTTGATATAGTTACTCTCTTTAAAAATAAAACATACACCTAAATATCTCCTTCGGCTGTTGTATCTTTCTCTCAATACTCTCAGTTCTCTGACTTTTTTAAAGCAAACTTCTGAAATAATTCGTTTATAGTTTCCAGTACATGCCATCTCTCTGCTCTCTCTATATATCCCTCTTTCTTCTTCTTTCTCAGTATTTTTAACAACTGCAATTTAACTGATCTTTACAATAGGCCACGTTACCTGGTCTTGACTCCATCTACAGGAGAGGGCTGACTAGAAGGTCAAGAGTTAGATTACAGGGGTAGAAGAAAGCCTTTTGCAAAAACTGAACAAGCAAAAACCAACACAATTAAATGCTGAAAGCAGAAAGTAATCACTTTTCTCTATTCATGTCTCCTAATGAGCTCTTATATTTTTTTCCTAGCAGTGAAGACTGAAAGTCTTACTTTCTCTATATGTGTGTGTGTGTGTGTATGCATATATGTTTATAGGTATAAATGTATAAATATTGATGCTTCTTCACATAAAAAATTTAGAAAATACTCAAATTAGAAAAACAGATGAAAACTTAGTGATAATACACCATACAACCACATTGTCACGTTTCCTTCCAATCTTTTATATATTTACTTGTACAATAATCTGCAGATATGTTGTCTTCAGTTGGAGTTTTGATAATTGAATATGCTTGTGTAACCATAACAGGATATAGAAAACTTTCATCAAGGTAGAACATTCCCTCATGTCCTTTTTAGTCAAATGCTCAGCCACTTCCAGAAGTAGCCATTTTTCAACTTCTGTAGTAGATAAGTTTTGAATCTGGCTTCTTCCACTCAACATGATTTTGGATTTCAACTGTGCTGTTTTATGTGTCAATGGTTCATTCTTTTTTATTGCTGGGGAGTATTCAATAATATGAGTATATTTTCGTAAGTTTATCTTTCTTCTAGAGATGGACCTGTGAGTAATTTCTCCAAAGCAAATGAAATATCCAAAGAAAATAACTAGAATACTACTTAAAACTATACCCACACACATAAAATATAAACCTAAAATGCTTTTTAAACTAATCTATTTCCAAATATACCTCTGTACTCAACAACTTCTTAAAGCAAGAAAGGCATGTGTGTGTTTGTGTGTATGTGTGTGTGTGTGAGCACATATGTGTGAGAGTTTCCCTTTATGAATTAAATTAGCTATTAGCCTTGGAAATCAAAGAATAAAACAATAATAATTCTTTGTTAGCTTCAACAAACTTTTTTTAATATAAAAATTTTACCGAGGAAGCAACATGTCTTTAATTAACAAACTATTACTTAGGGAACAGAATTTATACTTAAGAACAAATTTTTAAAATGATTTGATGATCAACTTTAGTCATGTTCAGGTATTTTAGAACTCATTAATTTCAACACCCAAATCCAAATATCAATCTCCAACCCCCAACTTATATATATATGTATGTATATATATATATATATTCTTCTCTGTGCTATGGCCAAATATGTTGATAGTTTTAGTTTTTTTTCTTCAATAGCCTTTTTATTCACACCAAAATAATAGAGACCTAATGTCTATATTTGACTAGAAAAATAATGTTCTTTATGACTAAAATAAGAGCAATTTACTCAATTTGACAAGAACTCTGTGTGGGTGTGTTCTGTTATAATTGTAATATGACATAGTGACTTGTAGGACATCCTGGGTTGGCCGTCTTGGCTTTCACGGTGTTCTGCACCTGTCACTATGTCACATAAACTCACTGTGTGCATATTTTGTTTCCCGGATCATAGCCAGAAGGAGGATAAGAGTTTCATTCACTACTATTTGCATCTTGATGTTTCCTAAAAAAGCAGTTATCCACAAATATTTTTAATAATTATTTAAGTCTTTTTCTATAGACTTTCAGACGTATTCAATTAAAATTGCTACTGTTTTTGAGAAACCGATATATTTAACCAATTACTGCCAGTGAGTGGAGAGAGAGCAAGTACATCTGATATAAAGTGAGTTTCAAAAAGTTTCAGATATTGGGAGAGTATGAGATTGGTGCTGCCAGAGAAGTGAGAGAGATACTGAGGCCAATACAGGATGTGGATCAACCAACAATAGAAAAGTCCCTATTATCTGGTGACATACAGAATGAATGAGTGGTATGGGAGTCATGGATAAGTGAGTGTGCTTGTCACTTACGCCGGAGGGAGAGCGGGCCACTTCTAATGTATGTTAAGAGTTCTCTTTCCTATTTTATTTCTCTGATTGCATAAGTGTAGCCTTGTGATCAGATATTAATGTTATATAAAAGAGAATTGACTAATGTCATGTGTGTGTGTGTGAATAGATGAGTACTATGCCTTACTGCTTTCATGCATAATTACTTGCTGTCCTCTTTCCCTGTACTTCACTTCTACCACATTTTATCTTCTTGGTTTCATACCAAAGTTCCTCCCCCGTGCTACCAGAATGTTATAGAAATAGCATGATCCATAGCCTTTCTTCTGTGTCACTGCCCTGATAAGTGACTGACTACACGAACATTTCCAGTTTTTAGGGTGTCATTTAGTTTTATTTTCTTGGTCAACATACTTTTTTAATGTCCTCTAAATTAAAAAAAAATAATGATTCAGTGAAATGTCTGAGATTTAAATATAAATTTTATGAGATATGTATATAATATGAATTATAAATGAAGCCTATATTAAAAACAGCAAGAAAAATTACATACTGCAGTTCAAACTTAACTAACAAAAAAACCCTTTATTTAACAAAGTTTTTTTTCTTGCTTATTATGTTCTAGATAAAGGTTTTTTTCTTGCTTATTACGTTCTAGATGCTATTTTAAGAGCTCATAAATATCAACTCACTTAATGCTTATCACAACCCTATGAGTTATTGCTATTATTATCTACGTTGTACACGTAAAAAAACTAGAGCACAAGGAGGTTAGGTAACTTGTTCAAGGGCACAAAGATAGAAACTGAGCCCAAATTCAAACTCAGGTTATCTAGCTTTAAAGTCCTTACTTGAAACATGATGATATGCTTCCAGCTATATTTCTCCATTTTCATAAGTAATAATGCATTCATTACAATAACAACATTGAAAAATGTAGCGTGTGATCATACCCAAGAAGCAAAGTATATGGAATGAAAGAAAGTCATTCCAAAGCCAGTTTAAATAGCACAGATTTCTCATATAACCTCACCCAAGAGGGTGATGAGAAGATCCTAATGTGTTACTTTGGCAGTAAACACTGAAGTACCTTCAGCTATGGCATACTCATAAAAAAGCATACTCATGCTTTTTGTTTTCATAATATTGCCGAGGAAAGGAGTATATTTCTATGTGTATGAAATTCATCTAGAGCAATTTAGATCAAATAAAACTCAATCTAAATTAAATCATTTCACTTACAAAAGAAAATGAGCAAAACAAACCTGAAGGAATTTTCATAAAGCTTCTATTTATTTTGAAAATGTAAGTCAATCTGAAATATCATGCAAGTATTATCAAGTAAACTTCAGCTTCCAGACTTAAATTTTCTGATCTGTCCACCTATCTCCCTGGCCCCCATAAATAGTAGAATTTTAAGTCTGTAGTAGAATTTAGTTTAAAAATAGAATAATAATTCCATTTCTTATTTACAAAATTTGTGGAAACTTTTGATGCAGAGTATAGTCTCAGATAAAAAGTGGAAAGCTAACGTTCTATGAGTATTTCTCCAATATAATTGAACTGTTTGTTAAAGGATTGGTTTTTTTGGCTTTTTATTATGGAAATAGTCAAACATGAAAAATAGGTAAGAGCACAATGAATTTGATGTATCCATCCTCGACCTTCACCAATTACCGATAATGACCAATTTTATTTCATCTATGTGCCCCCTTTCTGGGTTATTTTAAAACAAATCCCAGACATCATATTATTTCACCTATAATTACTCAGTTCATATCTCTAAAAGAGAAGGACTTTTTTTTTTTAAAGATTTTATTTATTTATTTGTTAGAGCGAGTGAGAGAGAGAGTGCACAAGCAGGAGGAGCAGCAGACAGAGGGAGAAGCAGGCTCCCCGCTGAGCAGGGAGCCTGATGTGGGACTCGGTCCCAGGACCCTGGGATCATGACCAGAGCTAAGGCAGAAGCTTAACCAACTGAGCCACCCAGGCATCCGAAAAGGACTTTTAAAAACATATTCACAATGCCGTTATCACACCTAAAAAAAACTAACAGTTCCTTAATACCATTGAATTTCCTTGTGAATCTTATAAACTTTTAACATTTTGTTTAAATTGGGATCTAGATAAGATCCAGACAGCGCAACTGGTTGATACATTCTTTGAATCTAGATGTTCTCCCTCTATTGTTGCTTATTTCTTTTGTTGTTGTTGTTCTTTTTTAAAGAATTAGCAAGAATGAAAATATATGCACAGATACATTGATATGCGTGAGTATTTATAAATGAACAAAAAGATACACTATATGGTGTAGTATTTAAGAACATGAATTCTGAAGCTAGAAGGCTTGCATATTAATCTTGCCTCTCCCAGTCTCCAGCTACATGAACTTTTACAAAAGATTTAATTACTCTGGCATTCAATTCTCTAATCTATAAAATGGGAATAATAATAAGATATAATCAATACCTCATAATATGTGAGGGACTAAATATATTAATATACAAAAAATGCAAAGGTACTTAGGACAATGCTGGCACATGATACACTCTGATTGCCCAGTAGGAATATATTTGTGTATAAACTGAGGAACAAACACCAACACACATGTGTATAGGACTTTGTGTTGTGTGTGCGGTATGTGTGTGTATTTGTATGTGGGCAGTGGAGACTCAGCTCCAACAGAAAACAGCTTGATTTATTCCTCCTGCATCCTGTTCAAACTATTTAGGAGATCTGTTCCTTTTTGTCCTTGGATAAAATTTAAGGCATATTCCTTGGCTTGTCTTACAGTCCTCGGGGACTAAAAAATGTTCACATGACTTCAAGTCCAAAAACAGAGTTATTTTAATAAAATGTCCACAACCTTGGAAGTTCAGAACTCTAAATTCAAAACTTCTCTCATTGCATAGCTCTTGAGTACTTCAGTGTTGAGAAGCCTGCAAGGGCAAGAGTCCAAAGTAAGCTTCATTCCTTTCACCCCCATCTGGTCTTCTCTTCTCCCACTCGTGAAACTGCCTCAGGCCCGACCAGGACACAGCAGTGAGGTGAGATAAGCAGTGGTCCGCAGAGGTAGGCAGGGACATTATAACAAGCAGCCATGGTAGAGCCAATTTCATTCTAGGGGGAGCACTTTTGTGCTGTCAGAGAAAGGCTCTCTGCTCACACAGTGAGTTCTATGCACCTCCCGGTGTGTTGCACTGGAGGATGCTTGCTCAGTTCCTCAGGATTCAACTATATTCCTCATCCTCTACATTTCAAAGTCTTTTTCTTGTCAGGTGACTTTCATGACATGCTGGTTAAACAATCCAAGTTCACATCAATGAGAAGCATGCAACTTGAATCCCCGGTTGTTTTGAGTAGAATCATTGTCTTCTGTTTCACTGTCTCAAGGCAATCAAGCCAGTTTCTTATTCTTTGGAATGACGAGGGGTGAACCACACACCAAATGTTGTGTTCCGCACATTCTGGTGAACATACACAAACTCTCTGTGTTCTCCCTACCAGGTTTGCTTTGAGGAGGAAGTTCCCCCTTCCCTCCCTTGTCCTATAAAGACTTGGTAAGACCTGAAGCTCACCAGAGACTCTGAATTCCCAGACTCTTTCATGATTAAGAATCTGTACTGGACTGGATTTGGAGGAAAGTATAGTTAGCTATGGGTCTCACAAGTGGTAATCACGTTGTGCACTTGCAAATACTACGGGGATGGTCTGTCCCTCTTTTTGGAAATTTGTTGTGACTTGTTATCTCTGCTCTTGCTACTTTGTGTGTCACCGAACATCAGCCAGAAAATGTTCGATTTTAATGTCCTATTACATGTTCCTGTATTTATATATACACAAACACTCATGTATAAAACACTCTGTATGAAACAGAAATATTAAAGCATCATTAATCTAAAAATATAGATTGGATGAGGAGGGAAGGGGTTGATAAAACATGTAGAAAATTGGATTATTTTCAATTGATTGTTTTCATTTTCATTATAAGAACAATGGTATCTAGTGGCACCTGGGTGGCTCAGTGGGTCAAGTGTTTGCCTTCAGCTCAGGTCATGAACTCAGGGTCCTGGGCTGAACTCCAGCCCAGCATTGGGCTCCCTGCTTAGCGAGGAGCCTGCTTCTCCCTCTCCCACCATCCCTCCTCTGCTCATGCTCACTCCCTCTCTCTCAAATAAATAAAATCTTAAAAAAAGAGAGAGAAAGAGAGAGAGAACAATGGTATCTAGATTAAAAGAACAAAATAAGGGGGCGCCTGGGTGGCACAGCAGTTAAGCGTCTGCCTTCGGCTCACGGCGTGATCCCGGCGTTCTGGGATCGAGCCCCACATCAGGCTCCTCCGCTATGAGCCTGCTTCTTCCTCTCCCACTCCCCCTGCTTGTGTTCCCTCTCTCGCTGGCTGTCTCTATCTCTGTCGAATAAATAAATAAAATCTTTTAAAAAAAAAAAAAAGAACAAAATAAGTATCAAATGAATTTAGAAGATACAACTAACATTCCTTTAGATTAGTCCAAAAATACTAAAAGAAACCAGATTACTGTCGAATATAAGGCTGCATATTCTTGAAGATATTTAGGGTCAGGAAATTTAAAAAGATACTTTCATTAAGCAAAAGATAATTTCTACTATAATTTATTATTCTATTTTCTCTCTCTTTTATCTACCTTTCCTCCCATCTGCCTACCTACCAACTTACCTACCCATTATCTCTTCTATCACCATGCTGGAAGTTATTCAGAAAAATAGATAAGACCCTCCCACAGGGATAAAATACTCATTTTATAACACTATTTAAAGGCTTCCAGAGCTTTATGTGTATTACCTCATTAATTTTCACAATGTCCTGTGAGCTGTGTTAGGTGGAAATTATTTCTCAATTTTATGGATAGGTAAAGTAAGGTACTGTAAACTTACCAAATAGACTTATGTAAGAATAAAATACAAGAAATCATATGAGCTATGCTTTTGTGAAGTATAGATTAATAGCTTGTCTTTTATTCTAGAAATTAATTTTGTGTGTTACAGCATATTCAGAAGTTCTTCAAAGGTTGATAAAATTAGAGCCATTCTCTCAGTAGTCTTGGAATATGCTAATAAATGGGCAATTTCATTAAATTTAATATGCATTAATAAAAATAGCAATGGGTAATACACTGCCACAGAGACTTCCTGCATCTAGTTTTATACTCACAACAACCCTGCAGTTCTGATTCTCTATTCCAGTGTAATAAATTATCCCCAAATTTGCAGCTTAAAACAACAAATATTTCACACAATTCTGAGTTCAGAAAACCAGGAGGGGCTTTGTTGAGTGGTTCTACCTCAGGGTGTCTTACAAGGTTGCAGTAAAACAGTGGAGCAGGACTGCAATTTCATCTGAAGGCTCAACTGAAGGAGGAGCCATTTCTAAGTTAACTCACTTTATTGGCATAATTCCGTTCTTGGAGGGTTATTGAACTGAGGGCCTCAGGTGCTTGTTAGCTGTTAGCCAAGCCCTCCCCCAGTTCCTTGCTATGTGGGCTTCTACACTGGCAACACTACCTTTCACCTTTCTGATATCTTTGTAAAGGATTTTACACTTCCCCTCAGCCTTATCTTTGGACTCTTTTTTTTTTTTTTGGCATTGCTCTACATTTTATCTTTCGTCAGAAGGAATTTCTTAATTTTATCATTCGTTTCTACTTGGAGAAGCTGAGAATTTTCAAAATCATAAAATTCTGTCTCCATCATGTTCAACAGTCTTTCTTTCAGTTTCCGTCTCTTCTTCCTCATTTTAGTATAATCAAGAGTAGATTAAGTGGCACCTTCAACGTTTTGGCTGAAAATCTGCTCAGCTCGGTCACCTGGTACATTAGGTTCATGTTCTGCTTTGCATATGTATCAGTTCGGTAGGGCTGATGAACAAATCACAGCAAATTGGGTGGCTTAAAAAGAATGTATTTTCTCACAATTCTGGAGGCTAGAAGTCTGAGATCAAGGTGTTAACAGGGTTGGTTTCCTCCATGGCCCCTGTGCACAGTCATCCTCTGTTGTCTTTACGTGAGCCTTCCTCTGTGTCTATGCCTTAATCTCATCTTATAAGGACACCAGTCATGTTCAATCAGTGCCTACCCATATCACCTTCTTTTATCTAACTTAATTCTTTAAAGAACCAGTCTACAAATACAATCAAATTCTAAGTACTGGGGATTAGGACTTCAACATAAGAATTTGTGGAGGACATAATTAAACTCATAATATTCTGCCCTCTTCCATCTCCTCAAAATTCATGTCTTTCTCACACACAAAAAATGTCCTTTTAACCCCCACAGTCTTTTTTTTTTTAAAGATTTTATTTATTTATTCGACAGAGATAGAGACAGCCAGGCGAGAGAGGGAACACAAGCAGGGGGAGTGGGAGAGGAAGAAGCAGGCTCATAGTGGAAGAGCCTGATGTGGGGCTCGATCCCATAACGCCGGGATCACGCCCTGAGCCGAAGGCAGACGCTTAACCGCTGTGCCACCCAGGCACCCCTAACCCCCACAGTCTTAACCCATTCCTTCATCAGTTTTAAGTACCAAATCTCATCTAAATAGCATCCAAATCAGGTATGGGTGAGACTAGAGATATGATTCATCCTGAGGCAAAACTCCTCTCAAACTGTCAACCTGTGAAATCAGAAGAGTCATCTGCTTCCAAAATACAATGGTGAAACAGGCACAGGACAGGTGTTCCCATTCCAAAAGGGAGAAATTAGAAAGAAGAAAGGAGCAATGTGTCCCAAGCAAGTCTGAAATATAGCAAGGAAATTCCATTAGGTTTTAAGACTCAAGAATAATCTTTCTGCCTTGTCCTTTGTGTTCACTGGGAGGATACACTTGTCTTCCATGTTCACCTTTCTGGTGGCCCCATACCTTTGACCCTGGGCAGCTGTTTTTTTCCCCTTAGCTTTGGGACATGACTCTGACCCCTTAAGAACCAAGGAGGAGAGTCCTAACTCCCAGGTCTATGCTCACTGAGCCTGTGGTGCCAGGGAAATCCTGATGACCTTGTACCACCTTTAGAGTCATTCTCCCCCTTTTTAGAAAGATAACACATGTTTACAGATAGATTTCTCTGTTGGGATATCCTATTGAATCTCAGGAATCTGACAGATTCCCTTTTCATTCTGTCCTGTCTCGGTTCCTTTAAGTTCAAGCTGGCAACTCCTTCTGCTGGTATAACCCCATCTCTATTCCTGGCCTCTGCTCAGGTGATTGATTGGATCCTAACTCACATGCCCATAATCTCTTTAACAAATTATCTTCAGCCATTCACTTGGAGAGTGTGTTCTCTCCAGAGCACGCTTTCTCAGTTTTTGCAATACAGATAGTCTGGAAATTTTCCAAAACTCCAAATGTTTGTTCCCTTTTTGCCTAAAAACTCCCACTTTAGTTTACTGCTTTCCTCTCTCAATTTACTATAAGCAGCCAGGGGAAAACAGGTCAGAACATCAACACTGTACTTAGGAATTTCAGCTAAATATCCAAGTTCATCATTTACACATTCTCCAAAACACTAGGACATAATTTCCCCAAATATTTTGTTCTTCACAACAAGAATTACCTTTCCTCCATTTCCAATAACATGCTTCTCATGTACCTCTAAGTTCTCACCAGAAGCATCTTGGAAATTCACATTTTTACCAACATTTTATTTACAATGATATATGTATAACTCTAACGTAATAGAACCTTTCTCTATAACTCTCCTCTTTTCTTTCTAAGCTTTCACCCGAATCACCTCCATATTATCACCAACAATCTCTTTAAGACAGTCTAATGTGCACCTCAAAACTCTTCCAGCCTTTACCCAATGCCCACTGCCAAAGCCACTTCCACATATTTAGGTATTTGTTACGGAAACACTCTACTTCCTGGTACCAGAATTGGTATTAGTTGGCTGAGGTCACCATTACAGACTGGGTGGCTTAAATAGAAGAAATTGATTTTCTCATAGTTCCAGAGGCTGCAAGTTAAAATAAGTTGTGGCAGGTTGGTTTCTTTTAAGGCTTCTCTCTTTGGCTTATAAATGGGCACCTTCTCTCTATGTCTTCATATGGTCATTCTTCTGCCTCTGTTGCCTGTATCTTGAACTCCTCTTTATATAAGGACAGCAGTCCTATTGGATTATGGCCCACTCATATAACCTCCTCTAACTCTTTACCATTTCCAAATATAGTCACATTCTGATATACTAGGGATTATGGCTTCAACATATAAATTTTGGGGGAATATAATTCAGTCCATTATTACCAGTAACTACAACAATAATCTTGATAAACATTTGCTATTACATAATAAGGATCCTCTTTCCTACAGTTTCAAACAAGATTTACCTCACTTACCTATAAACGTTCAGAAATATTTCAAAGAAATATTCAAAGAAATATTTCTTCAACACACATTAGACTTTTCATACTTATTTATTTTTTAACATTTTCTCCTCCAAGTCCATTGGCCAGATCAAAATTGTGCCTACATTTTGTTTTATCTTACCATAGTACCTCACTTCCAGGTATCAAAACAGATGCTAAACGCTATTGCAACAAAATTAATTGTTCTAATATTTATCAGTTTCTAAAACAATAATATTTTATTACCTCATGCATTTTCTTACAGTCAGATCTGAGAGAAGCTTTTCTGGGTGTTTCTGGCTCAGGATTCTCACAAGGTTGCAGTCAAGCTGTTGACCGGGATGAAGTTATCTCCAGGTTTGACTTTAACAGCACATTCCTCTCCCAAACTTAATCAGACAGTTGCTGGCAGATCTCTGTTTGGGGGAAACTCATCAATGATAATAAGTATTTTAATAAAAATAATTGTAGATAATGTTGATCGAGCATATCATCAAGTGCTTGTGTACTGTCTAATTTTATACTCACAACCTTACCATGTTAATATTATTTCATGCCCATTTTATAGCTAACACTATAAAACGAAGAGATTGTGCATGGTCCCACAAGCAATGGTAAGAACTGATACTTGACAGCAAATAGTTTTAATCGTGGAAAACTTAAAAATTACTTAGAGTACTTCTCTATCCAAAATACCTTGGTGATTCCCACTTTGACTGGGGGGGGGGAGATATAAAGACAAAAGAAGGATAAAGCAACCCCACATAAATTAGGAATATATACAGCAAAATCACTCTAAACCTAATATAATATTCTTGTTAGAAGAATGAGAGATGACCGTGAAAAAAAAAAAAAGATACCATAGAAGAGAATAAAGCTAATAAATTTTTTCTACAACCTATACATCATGATTATATGTTATACATTATCTACAATACACAGTATCCTTGACATTACATATTTCCATAAACATGGTTGTACTCATGTGGTTATTACTTTTTATTAATGTGTACTTATAGAATCTATATGAACTTGTGCCATCTATTCCTACCTAGCAATCGTATTAAAGCATTTTACTCTCTAGAAGACTGGAAATATTGGAAAAAAGAAAAATTAAGCCAAACATTTAAATGCTGAAATTAATGAAAGATTGCTGAGAGAGGATGTATGAGTGTATATATGATAGATAAAAGTGGAAATAAAAGATAAAAGTATTAAAATTATAAGAAATGTTGGCATTGCTCTAGTCCAACCACTTACATAGAATATGAGCTTATTTTTCTCCATAATTATACCATTTTAATGTTAAAATACCTTTGTTCTAAATTATCCTCTTCTGTACATATTATAAAGTTCTCACTTCTTGGAAATCATTAGTTTGACTTATAAATAAACATTTAAAGAATTATTACAAACATATTATAGAGACATCCTATACACCCCATTCCCCTATCATTAACATCTTTAATTAGTAGGATATATTTGTCAAAATTAATGAAGCTTTGTATATATTTTATGTCCAAATGATTGTTTCCCATTTGAAGTTTCTAAGGTACTATGATTTAGCACCTGTTAAAAGGTCCATTTGAGGTGTGACTGAATATGAAATGGGACACGTTTTGCTTTACCATCGATCTGAAGCCCTTCTAAGGGTCAAATGTTTTGGAGGATGTTCTAAATCCTGGTGAAGGTCACAGGGTTTGAATAGGCAGGAAGCCCAGGCAAACATTATTAAAATGCCAGTTATTTCGCTCCCTGAACTAGAAAGCGTGGGATAAAAAAATCAGAGATGCCCAGGTAATTCTATTTCATTTATCTTTTCCATCCTCTTTCTTTGATTTATTAGTCAGTCTTTCTTAGAAACTGCGTCTGCTATTATGTTAACAGTTAGCTTGTTAACTCGGCAATTAAGGGTAGAAAGATATCTCACCTAGTGCTGTCTTACTTTGGACGGTTTCTTGTTGATTTTTTTCCTCCTCTCCCCTACAGCATTTGGCACCAGCTTCTCTGCCCCTTTTCAGATTTGTCATTGTTTTGTGTGTGATTTTTAAATAAACCCTCCCCCCCTCAATTTTTTTTTAGTCTTTTCTTCCTTCTGCCTCTTTATCTAATTAATGTTGTCTGGCATCTCTTTGCATTTCCTTTTTTTTTTTTTTCAGTTTTCTCCCTTTGCGATTCACTTCGAGCACGAAATGTTTCCATCCACCTGAAATTCACAGAAGCTGGAGTAGGAGAAGATTACCTTGTTACTCTTCTTTTCAAGGCCACTACTTCGTCCCTCTTTTAACTTGTTCTAATAGGTCCAACTTTATTTCAAATACTCTGAATATTTCTCTGAAGAGTGTATCAGCCACCTTCTGCCTTCAACTGAATTTTTTCTTTAACACAAAGAGCCAAAGGGCTTTGATTGTCAAGATGCTGTCTGTGCAGATATTCCCTTTTTAAAAAAGTAAAAAATATTCTGGGACCCTCCTTGAAGTTCAACAGAACTTTAAGTTTGAAAAGTGAACCTTGTAGCATCTCCATGGGGAGGGTGTTCCCTTACCCAGGATATCCCCCCAATACACACACACACACACACACACACACACACACACACACACAGCAAGGACAATTCATGTTTGTTTCAGAGTTTGTTTCAAGTCAGATGAACGTGAAGCCGGACATACTTTGCGGCCAGGCCTTGCCATATCTACCCCAGGACCCCCTCAGTAACATCCCTCCTACCCCTTGACCCTGAAAGCTCCCCCCCATCCATACCATTAGAAAATGGCTGGGTTTTCTAACACAACTGGGCTGTCTTCCGGCGGATGGGAGGAGAGGCAAGGTGACCCAGGCCATGGGACAGTTTTCATGTCCCTATTTTTGAAACCAGTTCCCTTCTAGTGTCTGGAGATAGGACTGAATGCTACTTGAAGATCTGTGGACATTTCGTGGCCAAGCTGTAAATAATATATTCCCCCCCCCCTTTTTTTTTAAGATTTAAATAAGTCCTTTACTCCTTAATGCCACTGACCTCAAATTTCCAAAGTTGCTATTTTTCAGGGTTTTCAAGGAAATTACCTCAGAAATAAGAGTCATGTATACCTTTATCATTCTTTTCTAACTATTGATAAGTCCCCTCATCTTTGACTGCTTTTAAAGATTCTATTGAGAAAGCTTCTTAGCTTTATTTGGCTTCATCTTTTTTTTTTTTTTAATGTTCTTTTAATTATATTATGTTAGTCACCATACAGTACATCCCTGGTTTCTGATGTAAAGTTCGATGATTCATTAGTTGCATATAACACCCAGTGCACCATGCAATACGTGCCCTCCTCACTATCCATCACTAGTCTATCCCATTCCCCCACCCCCCACCCCTCTGAAGCCCTCAGTTTGTTTCTCAGAGTCAATAGTCTCTCATGCTTCTTTCCCCCTTCTGATTACCCCCCCGTTTCTTTATCTGGAACATAAGAACTAAGAAGATCGGTAGGGGAAGAAAGGAATATATTCCCTTTTTACTCTGGGGTTGTTCTGCCTGCTCTTTGGCCTCCTCCTGTTGAGGTCTGCTAAACCAAAGACAGAGCCAGGAGTTCTGTATTCGTCAGCTTCTAGAACCTGCCATACAGCGGGAGGGTAGGTGAAGTGACAATCAGCTACACCTTTTCATTAAGACTAAGCTAAGAATGAAGAGGCTGTGCTCACGTCCCTAACTTCATCAGGAATGGAAGGGAATCTCTGCTGTTGTTTTTGTTTTGTTTCTGTTTTCAATTTGTGAGAGAGAGAGAGAAAGAGAAAGAAACACAAGAAGGGGGAGCAGAGGGAGAAGCAGGCTCCCCGCTGAGCAAGGAGCCTGACATGGGACTCATTCCCAGCTGGGATCATGACCCGAGCCAAAGGCAGACACTCAACTGAGTCACCCAGGCATCCCAGGAATGGAAGGGATTCTTAAGCACAGAGGGAAGTTATTCTCCAAAAGACTCAGGGTCCCTGGGATTTTTTTCTTACTCTTCTGAATTCAGGGCCTACAATTCCTGTTCCATTCTTAAGGTATGTGAGATTTCCTGAAGGTTGGGTTGGAAATGCTGGGCCCTTTGATGCCCATGTAAACCATACCCTACTCCACCCGAAGCTGTGTCATGTTCAAGAGCATGAGGGAGCAAGGCATGGGGATGGATTGGTCCAGGTCCCGGGGCTTGGTCTTTACGCCATTTTCTCATTGCTTAAACCTACAAATGTTTGTAAAGTAGAGTGTTTGTGCATATGTTTTTATAATAGCAGTATTATAATAACCACATTTAAAAATGAGAAATCTTCACGATAGAATGAAGGGACTCAGGATGATGGTGGGTGTGCAGGGCCACCATCAAAGTCCTTCCCTAAACCTGTTACCTTCAAGAAGCCGGAGCTGGTTCTCAATAGAGCTGAAGCAGAACTCTTGTTTTCTTTACCCAAGTTCCTGGAATTCCCTGAACTTTCCCCAAAACACATCACAGACAGAAGATACTGTCCTCTATTTAGAAGAAACAGATTTGTGAATAAATATTGCTGGTTAGGAGAAACAGAGACCATCCTTCAGAGGGTGTGGAAATGTGACACCTAGTTCGTTTTCTCTCATTGCATTTGTTTAAGACAAATTTTACTGGGAGTAGGGGATGGAGGAGAATTTTCTGGCTGATCTGAGGAAACACACCCCCAGAGAAAGAGGCTGGGGCTCTGGCGAGCATGGCCTAATGGCCCAGGAATCCTTGGTCTAGGCTCTCTGGGGACATAGGTTCCTGGGGAGCACAAAATAGAGGGTTGCTTCAAACATAGTATTTCGTCCTGGAATCACACAGTTGTTTGGGGGTTTCTGCCTCTGTCTGTGACCTGCATGTTAATGCTTAGAGTTGTATGTTATTAATTAAAGTCAATTCGTTATTCAGTTTCCCCAGCATACCATCTATGATACCAGATTACACTTAGTGATCAAGTCTCTTAAATTTCTGCTTCATTGTGACCATTTCTCAGGCTTTTCCTGCTTTTTTATGCCCTTGACAATTTTGAGGATTGCTGGTCAGGTATGTTGGCATTTTATAGCATGTCTCTCAATTTTAATTTGTCTGATATTTTTCTCATGGTTAAATTTTAGTAGTATATTTGAGGAAGGAAGAATACAAAGTAAAAGGAACCCTTGAGTCCTATTGGTGGGAATGCAAATTGGTGCAGCCACTGTGGAAAACAGTGTGGAGGGTCCTCAAAAAATTAACAGTAGAATTACCACATGATCCAGTAATTCCACTACTGGGTATCTACCCAAAGAAAATGAAAACACTAATTCAAAAAGATATATGTACTCTTATGTTTGTTATAGCATTATTTATAATATCCGAGATATGGAAGCAACCCAAGTTTCAGCCGTAGATGAATAAATAAAGAAGATGTATACACACACACACACACACACACAAACACACAAACACACACATCAACGCAATGGAGTATTACTCTGCCATAAAAAAAATGAAATCTTGCCATTTGCAACAATATGGATGAAGCTAGATAGTATAATGCTAAGTAAAATAAGTCAATTACAAAAAGACAAATATCATATGATTTCACTCATATGTGGAATTTAAGAAAAAAAGCAAACGAACAAAGAAGAAAAGAGACAAACAAAGGAAAAAAAAATAAAAAAACCCAGACTCTCAAATACAAAGAACAAACTGGTGTTTGCCAGAGGGGTTGTGAACGGGGGATGGGGTAAAATAGATAAAAGATCAACACTTATCTTGATGAACACCGAGAAATGTATAGAATTGTTGAATCATTGTACTGTACACCTGAAACAAATATAACACTGTATGTTAATTATACTTGGATAAAGAAAGAAAAAAAGAGAGAGAGATATGGGCAAGGATGAATAAAGAGCTGAAGTGCCACTCTGAACACATCATAACAAAGGCACGTACTGTCATTATTATGGCTTGTCACTGTCGATGTTAACATTAATCACCTAGCTTGGGGTCTTATTGTTTCTCCACCGTAAAGATACCTTTTTCCCCCTCCCTCACCACACCATATTCTTTGAAAGAAAGTCTACGCACAACCCGCACTTAGAGAATTGTTTTCTACCTCCTTACGGGCAGAGTATTTACAGAAATTATTTGGAATTTATCTACATGGAAGAGTTCTCCCCTATTTATCTATTCAATCATTTACTTATATCAATAAAGACTCATGGATATTTCTTTTATACTTTAGGTGATAATCTAATACTGTATTAACCACATCTTTCATTTCATGTATTCTGATGTTTTAACATCGGGGCCTTGCTGACCCTGGAGAGATTGTCCCTCCAAGAGTTAGCCAGTTCCTAGCTGTGGTAAATAACTCACCCCTAAGAGTGCCTAACAAATGCATACCAACCATTCCAGCCCCTGCTCTTGTGACTATATTCTTTACCGGGCTCTTAAATACTAGGCCACCATCCACCCGCCCTAAACCTCCCGGAGAATTAGGGCCAGTTCCTATGTTCTGGAGCCTGCTGAAATCATTCAACTAGCCTGTGACCCTGAATCTCCTTTTCCTTCCTGAAGAAGCCACAGTAAAGACTCCTGATTACAATTTCCACAGTGGCCTCTATGTCCTGACCAACTCGGGTGCTTCCCATGACATGACAGGAGCCTTTATCTCAGGATCTGTGAGTATCTGTGTGTGTGTTTGTAATTCTTGTATCTCTATGATCAATCAACCCTTTAATCAATATATAATGATTTTCTTTCTCTAAAAATTTTGATATAAAGTCTATTGTTTTTCTGATTCTAGGATAGCCACCAACTTTTTTGGTTACGAATTGTAGAGAATATCTCTTCTCCATCCTTTCATTTAACTTATTTGTGCGTTTGGATCTAAAATGACTCTTGTAGACAGCATATGGACAGATCATATTTTTTATCCATTCTTCCAGTCTCTGCCTTTCAACTGGTAAGTTTAATTCATTTACAATGAAGTTTAATTCATTGATAAGTTATACTGTTTACTGGTAAGAAAGGACTAACTTCCTTCTTTTATGGCTTACTGTATTTTTACTAGTGCATTGTTTTGCTTACCTTCACATTTCTTTTCTGCCTATTTTAAAGTTATTTTCTTAGTTATTATCCTGGGGATTATAATTAACATCCTAAATTTCTAACTAATTAAGATGATATGATACCAACTTCTCTTCAATAGCATGCAAAACTGCCCCTACGCAGGTCCATCCTTCCCTTTTGATCAGACATTGTCACCAGAGCTTCCTCTACCTGTTAAAGCATAGTCTCCTTTAGTTCTCCGAACATATTGGTAATACCGGCTCTGATGCATTTGTCAGTTAAGCCCAGTATCCTGGTGCTCTTACAGCCTGTTTCTGTTTCCTGTTTTGTCTTCTTTTGTTTTGTTTCCCTGTACATGAGACATACTATCTTGTTTCTTTACATGTTTCACCTGTATTTTGTGATTGAAAACTGGACATTTTACATTTAACAAATCTGGGTAGTGACTCATCTCCCTCCTCACCAGGACTTGTTTTAAATGTTGTCTGTTTATTTATTTGTTTAGTGAGGTTAATTAGTTTGTTTGTTTAGTGACTTAGCGAGGCTATTTTAGTGAAGGTATTTCCCTACGGTGAGGCTAATATTGCCTCTTAGAGGGCATAGTCTTGGGGATGCTCAGTGTTATCTTAGGATGCCAGCAGTTTTAGAAGGGCTCTCTCCTTAGCTATCTCCTTCCTTGATGGCTCTTTGGCTATCTCCTTCCTTGATCTCTCTGCTAAGTTGTCTGCCTAATTTGCTTTCCACCCAGCTCGTAGGGTCTAATTGCGGCTCTTTGGCTATCTCCTTCCTTGATGGCTCTTTGGCTATCTCCTTCCTTGATGGCTCTTTGGCTATCTCCTTCCTTGATGGCTCTTTGGCTATCTCCTTCCTTGATCTCTCTGCTAAGTTGTCTGCCTAATTTGCTTTCCACCCAGCTCGTAGGGTCTAATTGCGTGCTGATTGCTCTATTGTTTTAACAATGCTCTGTAACATAAATTTCTATAGAGCCTGATCCAATTAAATGGGAGCAGGGGTCTTTTTTGAGGGCAGTCTTTGAGGTTTCTATTAACCTCTGAAGTCTCAGTTTTCTTTCCCATGTTCACTCTGGTGAAAAAATTGGACTATGTTTCAGCTCATTGCTCTTTAACAAGGGAACCATTGTTTGAAAGAGTGTCCTTAACCTTGAACTTTCCTACACTATTTTTTTTTTTTAATCAGTTCTGAAGTCAGAGAGCTTTGGGTTCTTTCTGTTCCTATGGACTGCCTCACCCTAAGAAAAAACAAAACTCTGAGCCACTGCACAGGACGCTGGGTATGGAGGAGGCTTCTGGGATTCTCAGCTTCCCTCTTTCTTTGGAGAACCTCAGCCTTATTAGCAAGCTGATGTGAGGGAGTTTGGGCCCCAGAACTTTCTGCCTGTCACACCTGAGGTGTATTTATATCTTATGCGGGGACTGGGTGGAGGAAGAGAGTACCCAAACTTTTGTCACACTCATCAGTAATTTAACCTCTTCAAGTTTGAACTGAAAAGTGTTGGGGTTAATGTAGAGCATGAAATCAGCCATAATAGCTGGCTCGCTACAATGTAACACGGAGGCCGCTGAGGGCAGGGAAGTTTCGAAGAAGAGTGTCGGCCTTTGGAACGCCGCAGTGGGTTGCCTTCCGGAAACTTTCCTAGCCCAAACAGTCACCCTGTGATCTAAGAGATATAAGCATTGTCCCTTAGGCTATGTTTAGCAGAACTCCTAGAATAGGCCCCAATTAGCCTATTGCATCTTCCCTGTAAACAGATCCTCCACGTTTTCACTAACGCCCCTGGTCACACATCACGTGCTTGAGGAACAGTGGTGAAGGATTTCTGATTATCTTGAAAGAGCAATAAAAGCGGGAGCAAAGAAGAGCAAAGAGTCTTCGTCCGTGAGCATTGACCCTCTTGCCTTCTCTCTTTCACGGCAAAGTTTGGAATCATCTTTTATCCATTGGCACAGGGATTGCTGACCATTCCCGGCAGGAAGAAAATAGAAATGCTCTTATCTTGCCTCTTCCTTGTAATGAAATAATGTATTTTTGTTTGGGAGGTAAGTAAAGAGGGATCCTCATTTTATTGGTTACATCCGACCAGAGTGAAGCTGCTCTGTTTGTTTGTTTTTTTAAACCAGGTGGGAGGCAGAGGGAGAGGGGGGAGAGAATCTCAAGCGGACCTCATGCCCAGCAGAAAGCCTAATACAGGGCTCAATCTCACAACCCTCAGATCATGACTTGAGCCAAAATCATGAGTCAGATGCTTAACTGACTTAGCCACCCAGGTGCCCCCAGAGTAAAGCTTTTTTTATGCTGAGGTGTGGGTGGGGAAGGGAGAGGCAGAGAACTGGTTATAGCTAGAACACCACTGACTTGAACTGTTCTTACCAAGTTTTAGTAGATTTTCTTGAATAAATATTTATTTGATCTATACCCTTAGTATAGTTTCTAGAGACTTTACAAAGATGTTTCTCTATTAATTAGTTACCCTGTTTCACTGGCAGTGGGCACATGGAATTTTCAGACTACATCCCAGAAGTGGAACCACAACCATGGTTCTTAACTGTAGAAAGACGAAAGAAAATTTCTTTGCTTATAGCAGATATTTCCTTTCATGGTAAGGAGATGCTTTAGCGTAGCATTCCCCCAGGGGGGGGAAGTGTGAATGGTAACAGAAAATGTGGCACCCATGCCTTGCCTCTGTTTTTCTCTGGAGGAAAGTACTTGCAGAAAACACATTTTCTTCTTCACATACTTGCCATATGTCTTCTGCTCAACTGAGTTAGTTACAAAACCTCAAGATCCCCAAGTGTAAAGTATTGGGTTATAAATTCGAAGAAATAAGAAAAGTAAAATTTTAGGACAGAAAAATCATACTGATTGAAGCTTCTGCCTCTGCTAGAGTGAGTGGATTTGAACTTGGCATACACGTAAAGAATGCTACAAGACCCAGGTCATAGCCTTGCTCATTTTTGTTCGTTTGCATTCAGTGGTTTGCAGGTAAATTTTGTAGCCTCTTGACCTTCGGTAACAATGGAGGGCAGCATGGGCTAAACAGAAGCACAGGCCCCAAAGGATGTGTTAGGGTGCCTTGGGATGTGAAAATTCAAGCTTAACATTGAACTGTGTGGTTAATTGCAACTGAGTTCTACACGTACTTCAGAAGAAAAGTGATGTTCTAAGTTCCAGTTTTTGGTTGCAAAAATGGACTAGCATTGCAAAGCAGAAAGAGTTACTCACAGATTTTGAATATACAGGAAGGAAAAAGAGGAATTTACATATCATTTTGTGCCCACAGCTAAGACCACTTCCCAAATCCAACTATGGCAGAAATGTCACAAAAGCTGCTCTCTGAGAGGAAAAAATAAGACAAGATGATTCCTCTCCCCTTTAGTTAGAGTAATCCATCATGCCAAATCACATGGGTTTTTTATGGGGTTTCTCTCAACTGAATCAAAGTTCAGTGGTCAAAGATTTTGGATAACTGCCTGGAATTGTGGCTCCCGGGTGAGAAAACAAATCAGGAATGCTTTCCTCTTTCTCTCCTCTTTTTCTCAAATAACACTGAGTTTCTGCTATTGTCTGTCAGCACTACCTGCTGGAACATAGTACAAAAGTTTTTCTGGGGGGCGCCTGCGTGGCACAGCGGTTAAGCGTCTGCCTTCGGCTCAGGGAGTGATCCCGGCGTTATGGGATCGAGCCCCATGTCAGGCTCCTCCGCTATGAGCCTGCTTCTTCCTCTCCTACTCCCCCTGCTTGTGTTCCCTCTCTCGCTGGCTGTCTCTATCTCTGTCAAATAAATAAATAAAATCTTTTAAAAAAAAAAAGTTTTTCTGGGAAAACTGCTCAACAGTCTGAGGATTGGCCTGTATTTTTAATTTGGAGGATATGGAGCTAGTTTAAAGAAAATTTTCTGTGGTCTACGACCTCTGGTATCTTTAAAGACAAAGTCATGAGAAACTTGGCATGGAACTAATTCAACTCAGGGGTCCTGAGACAACCAGATCATCAGTGAGAAAAATACAAAGCTACATTGATTGGTTGCAATGAGATTTAATATTTGCCTTTAAATTTTCCTTAAGAATTTGAATAGTGTGGTAATATTCATATTCAAATGAGTGCATTTTATTATGTAAGTGTCTTTGTTATATCATTGATCTTGGAAAACCCTTGATAAGCCATAGATATAACTTGGATGGTTATAATAAGGGATGGGAAATATGATTGGCATATTCAAGATTTTATAGAGAAAAGTCTCATCAAAAGCTTTAATAAAAATACATATTCCTCAGCTCTAAAATTAAAAAAAAAGAATTATATTCAAGTTTTAAATCACCCATTTGTAGGTTAAATAGTTTCTCTAAATAATGAATATTTTGAAGAAGTACAATTTCATATTATTTAAAGAAAATATAGTCCAGTGAGCTCTGGCAAGAAAAATAATTTACCTGTGAAAATACTCCTATTTCACGATAAAATACTATGCTAAGTATTTAATGCCAACGCCAAGACATTTTAAGCAAATTGTTATTTGGCAGCACCTGGTTATTCTAATCATTATAGAATTGGGTATTAGAAATATCTGATTTCATTTACTTACGTGTTAAAATATTGAACTTTTTGTATTAGAATCAGAAAGTTACGCGGGTAAAGTAAAAAATATGTCACCAAAATGGCTTTATATTTAAATTTTAATACAGATATGTCTGAAAAAATGATAAACTGTCGTTCAGTCAATCAGTTTTTTTTTTTTTTTTAGGATTTTATTTATTTATTTGAGAGAATGAGTGTGAGAGAGAGAGAGAGAGCGTGAGCACACAAGCTGGGGGCAAGGGCAGAGAGAGAGGGAGAAGCAGACTCCCCTCTGAGCAGGGAGCCAATGTGGGACTTGATACCGGGACCCTGAGATCATGACCTGAGCTGAAGGCAGATGCTTAACTGACTGAGCCACCACCCCCACAATCAGGTATTTATGAGGGGCTATATCATCATACCTGCAATGTGATTGTGTGGCTGATTGAATTAATATGAACTAAAAAATGTATCCCCAAATTATGTGTATATCTGTGTTCATGAATATTTATAAATATATACATATATATGAATGCATATAATTATGTTTATATATGTGTGTATTCAGCTCTGAGAAGAGAAGAAAATAAAGATCTAGGAATAAGTGAAAGGAATTGAATGATGAAGGAACATTGTAAAATACTAATCCTAAATTTGTCCTAATCTATTTGCACTATATTCAGAAAAATGTCAAGAAGAATTCATTACAAAAACAATTAAAATTACATGCATTATTTATCTTTGTGGTATCAAGTGTTGTATAATACCAAATTAAACTGTATGAAACATTTTCAACAATAAAATTAAAACTTAGAGTCTAATTAATATGCAACCTCATTGCTTCTGATCTAAGAAGGAAAAAGTGAATGAGATACAGTGTTCTATAATAATGTAGCACATAGTATGACTACTAGAGAATATCAGAATAAAGACATCATCTCCTTATGAACTAATTATAATTTCCGTTAATATTAGCATCACACAAGAGAAAAAAAGACAAACTTAAAATTGAATCATACATATTAAAAACTATCAACTTTGAAGTTTTACAGTTTAATATTCATTATCAACAAGGCCAAAAGTGTGTAAATAACATTGTTTAAACAGAAGAGAGACAAAGCCTGAAAGCAGCTGTATAATTAATAAAAAATAAATCAAATATAACAAATATAATCAAATATAATAAAACTCATGATTTTAGTGGAACTTTGTAACAAACAACTTAATTTCCATAACTGGATTTTTATTGGTGGCTGTTATGTGTAAGAAGTTGGTCAATATCAAATTAGGAAAGAAAATTGTGACTTTTCTCTGATAGCTCAATTTCAAAATACGAATATCATATTTTCAAAGACTGTAAGGCAATGCCTCTTAACCAGCCTTTGTTTTAGAATTATCTTGGGGGTTTTGAAAAATACACACGCTGAGCTGCACCTTAACCTAATAAATCAGATTATCCAGGGTGATAAACTCCATTCTTTTTTTTTTTCTATTTATTTTTTATTATTTTTTTGCTCCCTATTATTATTTTTTTAAAATTTTTTTATTATATTATGTTAGTCACCATACAGTACATCCCTGGTTTCTGATGTAAAGTTCGATGATTCATTAGCTGCACCATTATAACACCCAGTGCACCATGCAATACGTGCCCCCCTTACTACCCATCACCAGTCTATTGATAAACTCCATTCTCAATATTCAAGAAGTCTACCACTCTTTTTTGATTAGGTCTGAATTGAGAACCACCATTCCAAAGATCATTTTTTATTTCCAAGAGGACGTACAAAGCTATCAAGTGAACAAGCCGCTTCTATAGTTAAAAAAATAATCAGAATGTTTACTTTGTGGTTGATGATTTGGATAGCTTTCACCAAAATATTTGGATTATTTTGCTTTTGTGTACTTGAATGATTTCCTCCATGGAGCTAACTTTCCACATACATAATCATTTAAAAATTATGAACATTACAAATTAAGGCATTTTTTTTCATTTTAATTTAATTTAATTTTTTCATCATAAAGTACTCTTTAATCCTCATCTCCTATTTCCCTCATCCTCCCACCCCCTCCTTTGGTGACCATCGGTTTGTTCTCTGTAGTTAGGAGTCCATTTCTTGGTTTGTCTCTCTCTCTCTCTCTCTCTCTCTCTCTCTGATTGTTTTGTTCTTAAATTCCACATATGAATGAGATCCTATGGTATTTGTCTTTCTCTGACTTATTTTGCTTAGCATTATATTCTCTAGATCCATCCATGTTGTTGCAAATGGCAAGATTTCATTCTTTTTTATGGCTGAATAATATTCCATTGCATATATACCACTTCTTCTTCATCCATTCATCAATCATTGGGCACTTGGGCTGCTTCCATAGTTTGGCTATTATAAATAATACTGCTATAAACATAAGGGTGCATGTATCCCTTTGAATGAGTGTTTTTGTACGTTAGGGGTAAATACCCAGTAGTGTGATTCCTGGGTTATAAGATAGTTCTATGTTTTAATTTTTTGAGGAACTTCCATCCTGTTTTCCACAGCGGCTGTACCAATTTTCATTCTTGCCAACAGTGCAAAGGATTCCTTTTTATTCATATCCTCGTCAAATTAAGGTAAGTTAGATTGAAGAAAAAAATTAGATTCATTTAATCGAAGTCTTTATATCCAGGTCAGCATCTGTAGTTCTGCTTTTCCACCAATTATAGAAAATGTTTCATGGTAGTCTTTGTTGAACTCTAAAACTTTCCTTGACACAGTACACTAGGCAACCATTAAGAATATATTGGCATTGACAACTGAGATGGAAATGCCATGTCATCCTAGCTCTATAATTTTCGTCCTCACCCACAGAATGAATTGTGGTGGCGGTATGTTAGTCTCTGAACTATGCTGTCAGAGAAATGTACAATAAAATAATAGTGACTACAGTGCTATCTTTTCCAGGCTCTAAGTGTTTTACCTTCACTTTCTCAATTCATCTTCATAGCACCACTGCAAGCCATTTATCATCATCATCATTATGGAGATAGTAAAACCGAAGCTCAGAGGTGTAAAATAAACAGCTCAAGGTCATTCAATTAGTAAGTGGCAGAAAGGTGATTCAAACCAGAGCCTTTTCTTAAAGTCAGTGATATCCTTCATATAGTTCTAACTTTATGATATAATATAGATTACAGAATGTGAGATTAGCATTTTTAAAGATGTCTGTGAAAATATCTCCAAGGAACAGTGAATATTACACAAAATGTGATTCTACAAAAATGAATATCCTCCTTGAATAGGAAGAAATAGAGCATCTCAAACTCCTGAGAGATTGACAGCTTGTCAGTTACTATCACAAGATATCACACTTCTCTCTACAGAATTTATAAAAATGGTTTTTCATTGGTACTGTGGAGTGGAATCATAGAGCTCTGGCCTTGTCTTTGCCATATGAGTTGCCTATAAACTGATGGATTGATTTTAATTTGACCTTGGCAGCTTTTTGTTACCCTCTGAGATATTAGTCTTGCTCTGTTCCAGACCTTTTCCTTGAACTATGCCTTTGGACACTACCCTTCTTTTAAAGATTTGTCCCTGGGGCCCTAGGCAGGCTGTCAGTCATAACTTTGTTGGCCATGACCGATGTGGTGTGTCAAACCCTTTAGTAATGTTGCCAGTTCTATTTTCTCAGAAAAGATGCCTCTGTTATCTGAAAGAATAATCTGTACTTTAAGTACTTAATTTGATAAAAGGAACCCACTTAATACAAATAAAGCTTTTAGTGCTTAAAATAATAATTACATTCTAGTCTTTTTTTATATAGAAAAACTAGATTTTTGCATATGTGATTAAACATTCTATGTCATTCATCTAAGTATTGTTATATTTACAGTTATTCAGAAATGGATGGTATTTCAGAACTATTAACCATAATCAAACAAACCAATGGTCAAGGAATTAAGAGAGATACTCTTAATTTTTAAGAGATATATTCTCAATTTCATGAAATCTGATGCTATAATATGTTCTGTCTTACTATTCTCACCATTATTTCTATTAACAGTAACATTAAATATTTATATATCTATATAGTAAATTTGATCATTATAATAAAATCCCCATTTCATTTTTCTTTCTGATATTTCTTCTGCTACATCTCTTTCTCCTTCTCTTACTTGCTTCATCATTTCGACAAACTCTATTCAGCTTATAATCCAAAGAAAAACGATTGCTCTAATAGGTATACCAAGAAAATACAGAGGTTTATATTTTTTTCAATAGAAAAAAATATATACTATGGCATTTTGGCTGGTTTTTTGGCAAAGAATATTGTTATGTATGTTGGGAATAAACGAGGTTAAAAGAATTCAACATGTTTTTCTTTCTTGTAAGTATTTTAAGCCGTTGTATTTTTGGTCATTATTTTATAACTTTTTATTATATAAACAATGCCTTTAAACAATTACTGGACACAAAATTATGAAGTGAATATGGAATTAATCTTAGATGATGAATGGATATGATTGTTAAGGTAACTGTATGATTGTAGCAGTTGTTTCACTCTTCATAGATCAAAATTTTTGAATATTATAGTACATTAGTTTTCTCATTAGTTTCCAGCAACTCAGAAAAAACTTACCCTCCATTTTACTTTATTCAAATTACACAACCCCAGTCAAATTCTAGAAAACACGATGTCACTGACAAGTACATATCTCTAATAAATTAATAATTAGTATTAGAGATTATGCAGATGCAGTTATTTTTCCATAATCCAATATTAATATAGTACATAGTTAACTATTCATAAAATAGGAGAGATTGAGATAATATTAGAACAATAGGATCTACACTTCCTCATTGGACAGATTAACTTATACATAATATATTTGTTTCACCATCCTATTTAAAGTTAGCATTGAAACAGAAAAGCTTTTCAATATTTTATACCAAAGGAAGACATCATAATATTTCTATCAGGAGTATATGCACAGCTAGGAAACATGAAGTTTCATATATTTATTCCTAGTGAAATGGACTTGGATTTCTAGCAAGACTTGACACTTCACACAATGAAATAGTAAGTTCATCCTTAGAAAAGAATATAACATTAAAAATGGAGAGATTATTAGAAACAGTGGAGTATAGAAAATATATTTTCTGTCATAAAGATCTTGACAGTAAATGTTGAAGCAGTAGAAATCATAAATAATACTGGTTTTTATGTTACACATCTTGAGAATTTTTTATAGAGCTCAACTGGATTATAATAAGATAACAATAAAACTCTCCCTAAGATACTATATATGTTGTAACTTTTATTTTGTGTGAATAGTAAAACAACTCTTTCTCTGCACACAGTCACACACACGCACATACACACAGACACAGAAGTGCATTTTTGCCAAGCGGGTTTACATTTCACCTATTTTCTTTCCACATTTTGCCAACTCAGAAAGTTTTAAGTGTAATACCCCATCTTTAAGACAGGGAAAATCAGGATAAAAGTACTGGACAAGTTCACTGCCCTTAACTGTAGATCATCACAAATACTATAAAGCATTTCAATTACTTGACATTATAAAGCTGTATATATTTAAATGCTTAAACTATGGGACTTAAAAAAATAAAGAATACAAAATAATACAAAACAGAAATCTACTTTGCTAAATTACTATTGCTGTTTTCAAATTATGGAAAACACCTATGCCTGATCAAAAATTATTTTCCTTTTTAAATTCTGGAATTCTTTTGAGATAATTGTATCTCCTATTTCATGAGAGATCAAGAAATCCAGAGCTACATTTATTCCATTGAATTTTAGGCTATAGTGGTGCACCTATTATTTAATTCATTCATTTAATTCATTAGTTCAAGAAACATATTTCTTCACAGTGGTTAAAACATGGAATATAAGGGGCGCCTGGGTGGCGCAGCGGTTAAGCGTCTGCCTTCGGCTCAGGGCGTGATCCTGGCGTTATGGGATCGAGCCCCACATCAGGCTCCTCCGCTATGAGCCTGCTTCTTCCTCTCCCACTCCCCCTGCTTGTGTTCCCTCTCTCGCTGGCTGTCTCTATCTCTGTCAAATAAATAAATAAAACCTTAAAAAAAAACATGGAATATAAAAAGTCTACTTTATGTCAATTGTTTTATATAAACACGCCCTTCTTGAAATTACATAGAAAGCTTTTAAATTAGAATCATTTTTAAATAAAAAGTAAAGATCCCCACACTTTTTAATAACAAGGATTTTAAACATTCAAGAAATACTCATTAATCACCTACATTTTTGAAGTCATCCTTCTAGAATTTGGTTTTATAGACATGAGCAAAACAACATTCCTGTACCAACAGAAGTTCTATTGTAGGGGATGGCAAGTACCAAAAAAAAAGAGAGAGAGTTTAAAAGGCAGGTGGAAATACATGAATGATGCCAAATAAACATGGAAGAGAATGGTGAAGAGGAAATGTTATTTTCTATAACTTGGTACAAGAGGGCCTCTGCGTGAAAATGTGACATTTAAAGACAGATAGAAGGGAGCAAAGGAGCCAACCGTGTGACTTTCTGGGCAAAGGGTGTCTTAGCCAGGAAATGATGAGGCTCAAATGCCCTGGGGCCAGCAGAGGCATGCTTGATGCCTTGGGTCCATAGTGAGGAGACTAGTGTGATTGGGACAAGAGGAAGAAAGTTCACAGATGACGTCAGAGATTCGGCAGGCAGGCTGGGCAGCATAGGCATCATTATTCTGCGTGCCATGAGGAGCCATGCAGGGTTCGGAGCCGCAGGGTGATAACACTGACTCAGATTTTTAAAGGGTTATCATGGTTTCTGCAAAAAGAGAAAACCTGTAAGTGTAGATTCAGGAAACACGTCAGAAGACTCTTTTTTTGAGTCCAGCTTAGGGGTATGCGGGATCTATCTGGACTTGGAGCTGTGGAGACTGTGACAATGTTTGTATTCAGTGTCTATGCTGAAAAGATTTGGTAATGTGTTGATTAAACAGTGTGAGGGAGGAAAAGCAGTCAGAAATGACTTCAAGGTCAAAATAACCTAAACATTATCTCCCCTCCTACTAGGAAGTTGCTATTAAGGTTGAGAATTACCTATCCTGTCATGATGAGATCTATTGACACACGGGCTGAGTATGTTCTGTTGTATTTTTCAAAGGTAATTGATACCAGATAATTCAGTAGTCATCACTGATAGACTAACAGAAGCATGTGACAATTCTTTATTATTTCAGTGTTTGTGTTAAAAATTTTGAATACCAGTCAACCTGATTTTAGAAAACACAAATGGACTCTGGAAACATTCCTTTATTATTTAAATGGTAACTTACTCTAAAGTTGCTTCTTGAGCTCAGGAAATGTTTGATCAACATGAATCCTGGGAGCTAGAAAATCTTGAACAATATTTTTTGCATGTATATAAATATGTATTTTAGTGTTGAATGCCTAGTGTTCACAAATTCTAGATTTACTGAGGATCTACCATGTGAAAAGCTCTGTGATTAGCAGTGCCATTCCAGTGGAGAAGGAAGAGAAATAATATCTGCCCTGAGGATAAAGAGATTATATAGGTATAGAAAATAAAAGATAAACATTTTAATAATATAATACAATTATATATTATGAATATTGATCAACAAATATAATTTTAAAAATTAGCTAAATGCTGACAGTGGTAGATAGTCTATTGAAAGCAGAGCCTTTTTTCCCCACTGCCATTTCCTCAGCACATAGAGCAGTATCTGATACTCTAAATACCTCAGTAATTATTTGTATAATTAATTAATAATGACATAAGAACATAAAATTAGAGTTTCTTATGTAGTCATGGATGGCTTTCTGGAATCATTGGATTGGACCAAATTTTAAAAAATCTGTCCAAAACATTGTCCCTATAGGACACACGTCCATACTTAAACAAGTAATAATACAAGTGGAACACATTTTATTTGGAAGTTGTATAGAGAATAATAAAAATGATGAGGAAGAGGAGGAGCATGGTCTGAACTGTGACTTTAAGGAATTAAAATATAGCTGAGGAAGGCCCAAACCACAAGAATAACTTGGTGCACGGTATTCTAGGTTCCTTAGAGCAAAGCTGCAACCACGGCAGTCACCTTATTTATTACTTACAAAACTGTGACCTTATTTATTACTTACAAAACTGTGACCTTATTTATTACTTACAAAACTGTGACCTTATTTATTACTTACAAAACTTTCTCTTTCACATGACTGAGCACTCGGTGGAGTGATTAAGCAGAACTTCTCATTGAAAATTTGATACTAAATGACCCTTGACAAAGAAGTAAAAGTTCTTAATAGGGCTGAATGAAAAATGAATTCCAGGGAAACAGGTGCAAAGAAGTAAGAATGTGAAGATATTACTAGAAAACAGTGAGCAATTCATTTTGAGGGAAGTCCGATATCTCCTGGAACATATGAGAAATAAGAACAGAAAGGATCATTGAGGCTACACTTCAGAGAACTTTCAGTGTCTAACAAAGGAGGTTATGCCTTGAATCATAAGCAGGGGTCACAAACTGAAGGGTTTCAAAAAGTGAGAGATGTGAGCAAGGTTGCATTTCTGAAAGTGAGTCTGTTTTGGATGGTTTTGATTGATTATAAAGGCAGATCCTCAAATGCTAGAACAGCAGGGGCCACTGCTCAAATCCATTGCCAATTCATAAAGACCTGAAAGGGTATGGATGGGGGTAGATAAAAGAGAAATTATGATGGTTTAAATTGAAGAGACAAAAAAAAATCCCACAACTGTTAAAGATGACATCGAAGTTTAAGAGTGTTGGTAAAAAATATTGAATAAATATATGAATAAAATAACTGAATAAATATGAATCAAAGTAAGAAAATGAGGACTTCTCAGAGTATCTGTGTCATCTTTCCAATGGAATATGGCTAATTGCCTAAAAGGAAATACATAGAAAGTTTTACTTGGTTTATAAGACTATATCCTTTTGTTAGACCAAGATAGTTTTTAGCAACAAGAATACATTTGAAATGTAGATCATTTTACTCCTCACTCACTTTGGAAATCTAAAGGTCGTATACAATTACCTTTAGAATAACAACCCAAATACTTGGCTGGAGAGATTAATGACAGACCTCCCCAACAATCAAATGGTACAATGGGGAAATAATCATAAGGTCTCAGATGGTCATTAACTTAGTTTGAGAGGAGGTGGCATTAGCCAAGAACCAAAATGTTGGAAGTCAGAGAAATAGAATAGGTACATAAATCCGGGTAGGGAAGAACATATCAAGGACTGACCCCAATTAGCTACATGGCATCCACAGATGTAACAGATTATAACATAGAAGAGGATGAATACGTGCAAGGAGTTAAAAGGTATACAACTTCACTGAAAAAGGATGTTGGGGTGGGGGGAAGTAGAAGGTAGAATGGTTAAAAATAAGTAAAATCTGATTCACAGATTTTCATGCCCTTTGATGGTTTTATAGTTACATAAAGAAGACAAAGTAATAAAATATGCACTGTTTGATACTTTCGACTGACTGCTTGTGTTAAATAGCATGGAGGAAATGATACATACTTCATAGCACCTTGGTGCTGACCCACGTTTGATTCTCATTCACCAAAAACATATCCAACATTTTCCACTTTCCTAGGAAGTTTGTTTAGTTGTTCATTTATAATAAGAGCAACTATCAAAAAGAAAGTGAACCTTATCAGATTTTTATCTGATTTCTAAAACCAGGTCGTTTATGTCTAGAAGTGCTTACTCAAGCCTTTGTCACGGATCACACTGTGTGTTGTGCCTTCCTTGGCAAAAATATAGTACTGAAATTTTGAAATGTAGTAATGAGATTCTGAGGGACATGTGGTAGATCTGATGAAGCAGGTTGGGGGCCAGATTATGGAAAGCCTTGGAGCATAAAGTATTTGGAGTGTTATTCTAATTGTAAACCATTCTTAGATTTCTAAAGTGATTGAGGAATAAAATGATTTGCTTTTCAAATTTATTCTTGTTGCTAAAAACTATCCTGGTCTAACAAAAGTATATCGTCTTCTAAACCGAGTAGAACTTTCTGTGTATTCTCTTTATGGCAATTAACCAGATAACAACACGGTTTCATAGGACTGTCTTATTCTTGTTTTAGATTCATAGTACACTTGTTACAAGGATATACACTCGCACAACATAGTTCTCAATGAATTGGTTGAATGACTTGTAGAGTGATTAAATGAATGAGTGATTTCCAATATCACTTTCTTATGAATTTTGTTGGATCAAAGTTGAAGGCTATAATTAATAACAATATCCTCTGAAATGTTATCAGAATTAAAACAATGCTATCATAAATTGTTATTTCAAATGCGCTTTCAAAAAAACGTGTTTAGCTAGATTCCTAAAACACTCTTGCTGGGAAGGAAGAGTAAATTTCACTGCTCCCAGTTTATAGGGAGGGTAATTAACCCCCCTTGGAAAAGTTCCATGACAGTGTCAGAAGCTGAAATCTGGACAGGCCTAACCACATAGAGCACTTCTTCGCTTCCAATTTAGCTATTATTCACTGAACCATGATTATCCCATGCAATGGAAACATTGAGCTGGACAATACTCTTAAATTTGACTTATTCTGAAAGGCATTTACTTAGACTGCAAATCCTTGAATACAAAGGGGAACTTGAATAACAGACTGGAAGACTGCAAATTGCCTGATAGTTCTGGGGTTGACAGTGATTTGGTTGGCTTTCAGCAGACATTTTTCTTTAAGTCTTACTTCACTGAGCAAGACAATATATGATGATGCTGTTTCACTGACCTTAACCTGCTTCCTGCCATGGGTTTAAATTAGCCAGGATTTTGTCAAAATAGTGCAAATCTCTATGGTATAAGGGCTGAAAAGAATATCCGTACAAAAAATACTAACAATTTGAAGGAAGTTGGCTAAGAAAAGTCCCATGTTTTCAACTTTACTACTTAAAAAGAAGAACAGAAGTGTTTGGGGATATCTTTTGTCCTCACGTGAATAAAGAAATCAAATTAACATGTAAATTTTAATCAGCAAATGGTTATACCACTCTAAGTCCTGTTTAACATGTCATTTTTATGCCAAATTTCAGCTTAAGTATTATGTAGAGATATACTAGTGGTCTAAAATTTACCTTTCAATCACTGGATTTTATTGGATTTAGGAGAGGGCCTGTAGTTCCGCATTTGCAATTATGAGACAGTGCAGAGGGAACAGTCTGTATTGGGGAGGAAGGCATAAAATTCTGCTTTTCATTCTGAAGGTTGTAACTATGTTAATCTCTCACTGTTTCTGTTTCTCTGTCTCTGTGACTTCCTGTCTCTTTCTGTGTCTTTCTCTTAAATTCTCTATTCCCGTTAATTTTGAGTTACCTATAGATAAGTACCCCTTCTAGGAGCACATCTGTAAATACAACATATTTGTCATTTAAAGAAACACATTTTCAAAAAAACACGTAACTATTGTAATGTGTTACTTTGGACTCAGTATATAGAAAATTTTTCTCAGTTAAAAATTGGAGCCATTTTCAAAATTAGACTTCAAACATAGAGTTTATAAATTCCAAGAAACAGCATTTAAGATGAAATTTATTTACAATGAAACCCATTTTATTAAAGATTTGCTATGAGGTTGTCTATTGAAACGTGTATGTAAAAATAAATAAATAAATAAATAAATAAATAAATAAATAAATAATAAGTAAATAAAACTGATACTGTTTCATGGCACGGGGGTGGGGGGGGGTGGAGAAAATAGTCATGTGTACCTAGCCTGGTGATCTAATTGCCCTTATAATGTGACGTTAAAACGTTTAAACCCAACACATATGTGCACTGGTTCAATTTTGATTTGCCTCGTGTGCATTTCCTTGTATGTGGGTGGAAGCCACAGACACATCCTGTTTTTGTTGCCACAGGATATTTTCTCTGGCTAATCCTTGTTGCAAATTGATGTCTTACAAGCACTGCAGTTAGTGTTGAGATCCCACGCCCCTGCTCTGCAACACATGCCATGGTATCTTGAACACTATTGTTATTTATGGAGACGCATTTCAGTTCAGTATTAGAATATGTGGGTCCTACGCATGCTACGGAATTTTTAGACTGCGGATTAACCCCACAGTGGATAAAATTGTTAAAAAGGCTTTCATTCTTTTTCTTATAGTTTAAAATTTCTATAAAATAAAGCAATCATTTAAGATTTTATTTTATTATTATTTTTTAAGATTTTATTTATTTATTTGGGAGAGCGCACGGGCTCTGGCAAAGCCATGGGGGCGGGGAAAGGCAGAGGGCCAGGGAGAAGCAGAGCCCCACTGAGCTCGAAGCCCCACTCTGCTAGATCCCAGACTCTGAGATCATGACCTGAGCCGAAGGCAAACACTTCATCAACTAAGCCACCCAGGCCCCTAAGATTTTAAATAAATTGACAATAGCAGAGGCTTATGTATAGTCTTGAGAATTTACCATAATTTTACATGCAGTTTGTAGGGAAAACATCAGGATTAAGCTCTTTGGGCTTACCTCAAAAAACATTCTCTCAACTCAGTTAAAAAGATACAATTAATGTTTCATCGTTACTTCTTAGTTTGATTATGTGCCTGACTTTCACTGAGATTAAGTTCAAATGAGGTAAAATTTCAAACTGAAACTCCTTAAAGAAAAATCCTGCTTGATTTTAATCTTAAATCTTGTGGTATTTCCCAGATTTACAAAACCAGTATTATTCTTTGACTATCTTCAGTAAATATGAGAACCATCCATAAATGTAATGACAGAGAAAGAGATAATTTGATATCATTTATAGATTCCTTGTTTTTCTATAATTATTTATCTTCTCTATCCCATTATACCCTTTTTAAGATAGATACATGCACCCAGTTTGGAAGGGGGATATCTATAGATATCACATATCATCCCATTAAACAAATTCATATGATATTTAAATATGTAAATACAAAACCAGTATGCTAATACCAGTTATGTCCTTACTTTGTGATTTTTATCAAGCCATCCATTGAATACCTAAAATGTTAGGTAGGCCTTTATGAAAATAATTATTATATAGAGTTTCTGTGTGATATGCAAAGTTGCCTCATATTTATATTGTATTTTATTTATACAATATATCTATCTTATTTTTTTTTAAGATTTTATTTATTTATTTGACAGAGAGAGAGACAGCCAGTGAGAGAGGGAACACAAACAGGGGGAGTGAGAGAGGAAGAAGCAGGCTCCCAGTGGAAGAGCCTGACATGGGACTCGATCCCAGGATTCCGGGATCACGCCCTGAGCCGAAGGCAGACACCCAACAACCCAGCCACCCAAGCGCCCCTACAATATATCTATCTTAACTAGTTTTCTATAAACCATGCTCCTAAAAGGCATTGCCTCATTAAATCACTCTACTAGACATTGGAGGTGATTACTAAATATAAATAGTTTGAGTACTGTGTCGTAGTAACAAAAAAAAGCTCTTTTTGGTACCTTTGTACTGTCTACCATATACTCTTACTCCCATCTATATTACTTGAATGATTATAATGATTATATTCATTATGTTACTTTCTAAAGGTATCCATCCATGTGTTCCCATTTAATATACAACAAATGTAATATTTATCTTGAATGTACTTATCAAAATGTTCTCATCTAATGCTCCTTACTGGTAAAAGTGTTAAGAATGCTGTTGATACAGTATAAAAAGTAAAAGGTGGACAAGCGTGGTGGAGTTTTTTGCAAGGAGGAAGAGGATCTAGAAGGCAACATGATGGTGAAGAGGAAAAAGTTACACCCTACTTGGCCGACCACAGGCCTCTTCCATAAAATGTAATCTTAGTTTGAGGTCAACAGCTCTTGACAATAATCTCTGGTCTAACTTCTCAACCTCGTGTCTTTTCAATGTTATCTCTGTACCCAACATACATTTAATTCCAACTGAATACTATTATTGAAATTCCCATGCCTTTTAAAGCATCCTTGACATTCCCAAAGGCCCTTCCATCCATAGGTTATATTGTTTTCCTCTCCAGCCAGTGAATTTCCAGTTATTCTTTAAGATCCAATTCAAAGGCTGACTCTGTGACATCCTTCTGTATTTTTCCAAGCAGAATCACCAGCCCCTCCTTCTGATCTCTCTTAGTATAATTTATGGAAAATAGTAAAACACTTAATCCCACTGAATTGTAGCTACTGTCTCGTTTTACCAACCAAAACAAGAGCAATTTGGAGTGTGATATTAAATTGAATAACAACCACAGGGGAAGAAAAAAAAAAAACAAAACTCTGGGCATTGTACAACCTTACTTTTAACCAATCAGAGGCAAAGCGTATTTGTAAAAAAAAAAAAAAGAAGAAAAAAAAATTGGTAGGACTTTCCTCTAATACTAATTTTTATCTTACGATTATTTTACAACCTTTTGATAGACAGAGGATTATGTACAAATTGCATTCCTTCTGACTCCCTCTTTTGATGTCATTAGCAACATATTAACTAACTATAATGTTTATGAGTGCCCAGAAGTTTTCAGAAAAGGAGTCTGAAATTTAGTTTCCCGATTACCTGGATTGGAATGTTAAATTAAATGCATTATAATTTTGTGTTGAGTTGTGTATGTGTGTGTGTGGAGGGGTGGATCGAAAGGGTTTGGAGACCATATGTTGATATTCTTTAGATATGTAAGAAACATGCCAGTTTTGTTTCCTATTCCTTTCTAAATGTTTTTAGAGGTTGCCCTGTACACTGGTTGACAGAATCTCGCAATGTTGATGTTTAAGGGCTGTTGATTGCTGGCAGCAAAGAATTCCAACTGTGCTGGCACCCGAGATAGCTTCTCCACATTTTCTTCCAGGATCATCACCTTTGTTCTAAATAGCTCCCTCATAGTGTGAACAGAAGTCATATGTTTTAGATTTTCTGCCTTGGCACCCAAGAAATCAGTATGATTGAGTAAACATATTAAGCTTCCCCTGCATTTCCAGCCTGAACAGATGTTAAGTACAAGCTGATCCACCTACATTCAACCCGAGAGACTCTACATCCACAGACTGTTTCATTTTCCTCTTTCAATTTATATAGAGGCATAGATTCTTGCTGGCGTGTATAAATGTGCCATTTAAGGCAATCAAAAATGGCTCCACATCTCACTTGATTTCCACAATTGTTGCCGTAACGATGGACTACTGAGGAGAGAAACTTAATTTCCCTGGCAGATCTTCCCACGTTGAAGCAACATGTTCATGGAAAGCCAATATGCAGTCATTATAGCACAATTCCTCACAATTTCACAATTCACTAACAGTATGCATTTTCACAATGTAAAGCTGATTTTTCTATAACCAAATAAAACATGAAAAGAGGGCTGGAAGCAATGGGCAATCTAGATCATTAGATGATTGATGTAAAATTAGAGAACATTTGGATTGGAATAGATTGCAAACATCAGTGAGCTCAGAAAACTTGTAAGCTCTATATTTTGAGGAAATATTTTGTTGATGCTCTTGCAGCTTTGGTAGCAACCTACCAATTAAAAAAAAAAAGACTCAAAATAATTTACCTTCTAGTTACTTCTGTTACTATTTGCAATTATTTCACATCACACATTCTTTTCTCCAAAGTTCTCAGCTTGTTCACCAGAACAGAATTTTCAGCTCTAATTCCATGCCTCCATTCATAGTGTTTATCTCACCTACCAGACAAATAATTGGAACCAAGTAATCACAAGCCTAGAATTTTGTATTTGTCATGGTTAGTATTTTAGTGTTGTGAGAATTGTCTAATGAGGGGTTCCTGGATGGCTCAGTAGGTTATGCCTCTGCCTTCAGCTTATGGTCCCAGGGTCCTGAGATCCAGACCCACGTAGGGCTCCCTCCTCAGAAAGGTCTGCTTCTCCCTTTCCCGCTGCTCCTCACCCTCACTTGTGCTGTCAGTCTGTCTCTCTCTCTCTCAAATAAATGAATAAAATCTTTAGAAGAAGAAAAAATTGTCTAATGAAGAGTTATAGTATTTGAATGATAGTCCCTGTGAATAAGTGAAAATATACACAAGTGATACACCAAGTCTATACCATTGTAACTTACAATGTTTTCTATTTCCAAATATTATGATTTTCTTTTAGTAGTAGTGAAAGATAGCATTTATTGAGCACTTAACTCTACATAAACCCTATGAACAACTCTTTAGCTCTCCCAGTTGACGGTGTAAGTACTGTAAACTACATTGTCTCTGAAGCACAGTTGTCTTCAAATGCTCTGTTCTTTATAGCATGGGAAGGTTTAAAAAACGAGGTGAGAGGGAAGGAGAGATATCAGAGTAAAAGTGAGAATAATGCAGTCTTATAAATCATGTAATAATACAGATGGTATTATGGCAGCCTAGGAAAGGGACTGGTGGGCCAGAAGAACCTTTCCATTTAAGTGGCATTAAAACATTGACTGAGTTTTTTAAATGGTATGGTTTTATTAGCCCCCCAGAAAAGGGAAATCTAAACTGAGAGAAGGAAATAGTTGTAAAATTTGACAAAATTATGAAACAAATGATCTGTTCCATTTTAAGGAATATGAAAAAAAGATAATCAGAAAAAAAGTAATAAAATTATTTTTATTGTGGGTGGTTGCTGACTTACAAACTAATTATAAGCGAGTATTAACAAATGTTAGACATATACTGGATGAATTTTCAATGTTTTGGCATATATATGAGACCCTAAGTACTTATTGTCTTTGTGCATTTCCTACTACCACATCATGTGAAGAAATCACTGAATAATGGCAACAGGAATTGAGATGATACTTGATAATGATGCTAGGAAGGAACACAGCCTTGCATTATTGGCCAGGAGACCAGAAAACATTTGTTCTTTCACTAAATAACTAATGCAACATTTTTCTTAATTATTCATTCCTATTTAGTATTCTAAAAATTCATATGATTTTATTAATCCAGAAGATTGAATTGGGTTAAAGGTATTTGTGGGTATTAGACTATTGTAGAAAAATATTTGCTCTAGTCTATGATTCATGAGATGGGCATTACAGATTCAAGATTGATGACATGGACATTGCAATTCAGAGGAGAGGCTTGTGGGTGGTTAACAGAGAAAAAGAATCCTCCCATGGTGTAAAGGCACAGGGAATAAGTGAATATTTCACCTGGATGGTAGATGTAGGAGGGTTACTAATAGTCGGCAGTTGTAGTCAATACCTCTCCATTGTGGTAGCCTTCTTGCGATGCGGCAGGGCCATGCAACAAGTTATAACCAAAGGCCTTTGAGTAGAATAGATGTGTGTTGCTTTGCCGAACACTCCAGCAATCACTTCCTTTGCTAGAAAAACCATAAGACCTTGTGTGGAGATGGTACAATCACGGAAAAAAATGACCTCAATCACTGAAGTATTTCACGGCGCCCAAATATATTGGAGAATATGGATCTTAGGTGATTTTGTAAGAGCAAGAAATAAATGTTTGATGTTTTAAGCCACTTCAATATTAGAGTCAATTGTTACATCTGCAAAGCCTACCTTATCCTGAACAATGCAGTTTATCAGAAAGTAGGAAAAATAGGGAAATAAAACAGTTCTTGTACCATAGGAAATGGCTGTGAAGCAGAACATTATCTAAAACATTCCATCCTTTATATTAGCGAAAATTTGTTGTATTTGCCAATGTTTAGATGCAATGGTGTATCTACATGGATTCAGCTGGGTTAACCAGTACATATTCATTTTCGGTAGATGTATTTTAAGTAATAAGCCCAGCAATGTCATTAAATGAATGGACAAAATGAGCAATGGAACATTTTATACTTCTTATTGAAAAATGAACAAATATTATTTCACTAATGAAGCTACCATTATAATATGACATTAAGACTGAAGAGGTTCTTTTCTACCATTTAAAGGACAAATTCTAGAAAAGACAAGTTCTGTAAACAAAACACTATTGCCATGGCAACACATACTTCAGCTTTTAACCTTTCATCACACAGAAAGGATTTTAAAACATTTTTATATTTTCATAGATTGTAATAACAATACTGACCTCTGAAGTTGGCATTTTCTGGAAGCTAGTAATTGGCAAAGCCTCGGGCCCTCAACTCTTTGACCAATCTACTAGAGAGCTGTACCTAGGTTTCTCATTACTTATAAAAATTCATTTTCTAAGCTCAGAAACTTAAAGACAAAATCAGTCCTACCTGCATTATTTGAATAATGCATATTTTAAAACAAATATTTTACTTAAGTGTCAAATATACCTCTCCTTGAAACAAACAGTTTTTATATGGGCATATGCTACATGTCTGTGTAGGTGTGCACACATGTATATGACTGTATATGTGTGTAGGTAAGTTTCTTATTTTTTAAATTAAAATTACTGTTAAGTCAGAAAGCCCATGATTTGGTATAAAGAGTATCAATGAGATTATATTAGTTGTCTACTGCAATAATAATAAGAGCACAAACTTCTCAGCCAAAATAAGGCAGATTTGTTATTTCCTATTTTCTCTGGGCAGGAGCCTGGGCAGGAGTTAGCTGAGTTTTCCGCATCAGGATCTTACAAGGCTGAAATCAAGGTGTTGGCCAGGACTCTGGTTTCATCTGAAGCTCAACTGGGGCATGTGTCCTTGCCCAAGCTCAAGGGATCCTTGACAGTGTTTAGTGAGTACCTGAAAGCCTACTGGAGTCAAGACCTCAGTTTCCTGTTGACTGTCTGTGGTGACTGCCCTGTTTCTTGGTGTGTGGCCTTTCCATGTGGCAGCTCACAACATGGAAATTTGTTTCTTCAAAGCCAGTAAAGAGTTTCCTAGTAGAGATGGGTTTCAATCTCATGTAATGTCATCCTACACACGTATGCAGTCCCATAGTCATTCATTACTTAATGGTGTGCTTAAGGGAGAGCACAAAGGCGTTATCACCAGAAGGTGGGGACTGTGAGAGCCACACTAAAGTCTTAGACCACAGAGATTTTCACCTTAGCCCACATGATTAGAAGTTATATGAAGACAGTTTTGTGTATTTCACACACACAAAATTTTTTTCTTTGCTTATTTAGCAACATAAATGTAATTATGTTGCTAAATGTAACATAAATATAATTACATGGTAATTAAAACTTTTACAAAATTGTGTCACAATTACTGACTATGTGTTCCTTTTCTTGAAGAAGGATTTATAAAAAGTTCATACACGTTTATAACATATGTATATGTCCAAAATAACTCTATTTTATTAATTCTTACCTTAGGCTAGCTACATTGTTGAGGCAGTGTTGCATAAGGAAAGGAATATGCATAGCAATGACCAAAAAGATCTAGGTTCAGGCCTAGACCAATATTTGATGATGAGTGTAACTCTTTCTAAATATTTAATATGCCAGACTATCAGTTTTACTATCTATATTTTTTGTTTGTTTATTTAGCTACATAAATATAATTAACTGGTATGTGGCAATTAAAAATTTAACAAAATTATGTCACAGTTACTGACTATGTGTTTCTTACTATGTGTTCCTTATTAGTAATACCTGCTTGGTAAATACAAGGTTTGAAAAGTGCCTACTATATAATAGTATATAATATAGTATCTTCTTAAATGATTGATATAATTATCAAAATCAGACCTATTTATACATTCAAGAAGACAAAATTGTCTTCATATAACTTCTAATCATGTGGGCTAAGGTGAAAATCTCTGTGGTCTAAGACTTTAGTGTGGCTCTCACAGTCCCCACCTTCTGGTGATAACGCCTTTGTGCTCTCCCTTAAGCACACCATTAAGTAATGAATGACTATGGGACTATGCATACGTGTGTAGGATGACATTACATGAAATCTGAAAAAATAAATACATACCTACCTACATACATACATACCAAGCTCTTATATACAGAGAACAAATGGATGGTTGCCAGAGGTGGGAGTAGGGGATGGTAGAAATGGGTGAACTCTTCTTGTTTTTATTTAGTTTAAATAAACTGAATTTTAAAAATCTACATGGTATTATATTTCCATCTATTCATTTAAAATGCCAGGTCAGGAGCACCTGGGTGACTCAGTCAGTTAAGCATCTGACTTTGGCTCAGGTCATGATCTTGGGATCCTGGGATTGAGCCCCATGTTAGGCTTCATGCTCAGCAAGGAGTCTGCTTGTCCCCCTGCCCCACCCCCCACTCATGCACGCTCTCTCTCTCAAATAAATACATAAATACAATTTTTACACACATGTATTTAATCATTCAATTTCTTGTATTTTTTCAATTAATTTTTAAAATACCCAGCATATCTATGTGCTTGGCATTATTCTAAGTAGTGTTACAGTAGTGAAAAAAACAAAAATTCATGTCTTCACAGAGCTTATGGTCTAAATTGGGGTGCAGCGGCTAGAGAAATCATGAAGAAAACCATACAAAATATTGGAGATAGTGAATGATGTGGAGAAAAATAAAGCAAGGAGAGAATGCACAATCATTTTTCATTTATTGATCATTTACCCGCACTGGGCATTAGAGACTCTCAAGAAAAATAATAGTACCAAACATTTCCCCTGAAGATACACTGTACCTCAAGATAGTTTCAGTGGTGTTACGGAAGCATAGAAGAGATCCTAAACAATTTTCACAAGCAGCCCAGGAAAAGAAAAATTGTTTTCTGGTTAGACAACATAGAACCTTAGTTCAATAGATTGACACATTTAAACATTATCACACATTTCTACATACATACAAATGGAGATTTTGCTCCCAAATTATATACAAATATCATTTAAATTACCTTGACTTCCAAAAAAAGGATACATGAAAAAGTAGAATGACATTTCTCCTTTTTTTTTTTATATTGCTGAATACATCCCAAAGCATTGATGAGATTTACTATTTCCTTTGTCTTATGCAGATATGGCCTATTGTGTCTAGCCTTATTCTGGGTTTACCCGTAGTGCAGAATTAAAGAGATGCTGACCAGGATGTGGTAGTCAGCAGTGACTATTTACATTCCACTATGATGTGATGTCCACCGTTACATTTTGCAAATTCTTTCTAATTTCAAGGATCTCAATTCAATGAGTGTTAGTGACTCCTGGGGAAGAAAAAAAATGGGCGGCCTTTTTGGAGAACAGTTTGAAAATATGTTTTGTATTTCGAATGTGATTTTTCTTGGTTTATTAATACCTTTTCCAAATTTACCTCAGGAAATAAATTAGAATGAAATAATTATCATAGAGATTTTTTTTATGATAGCGAAAAGTTCAAATAATCTGAATTCTCCCAAATGAGTGTTGGTTATATAAATTGCCTGGGTAGCCCAGTTGGTTAAGTGTCTGCCTTTAGCTCAGATCATGATCCCAGGGTGCTGGGATCAAGCCCCATGTCGGGCTCCCTCTCAGCGGGGAATCTGTTTCTCCCTCTCCCTCTACCCCTCTCCCTTACTCATGCTCTCTCTCTTTCTTGCTCAAATAAATAAATACCGTCTTTAAAAAAAAATCTTTAAACTGTGGTACAATCTTTAATACTGACTTAGCATCTAAAAAGTGTATTAAAAGTGACAATGTCCATTATAGCAATGGTATGGGAATAGGTTTGTAACTGTTAAGTTGAAAAGTTGGATAAATGCTAGAACGAACAGTGTTATATAAATTTAAATTACATATAAACTATAACTATTAAGTAGATAAGAAAGTGTATATGGGTAAATGTTAATTTAAGATGATAGATTGTAGGCTATTTTTAAATACTTTAATTGGCCATTTCTGTTTTTTTTCTGAGTGGAATATATATATTTTAATTACATATATTCTATGTATACAAATATATATATTCCACTTAGAAAATATATACATATGCTGACATAAACTTAACAATTTAATATATTAAAACTATTTCTGTCTTACATAAACTAAATTCTGGGAGGCAATGTCTATTACATATGGTTTTTAATGTATTAGATGGAACATATGAAAGTGCATGGCATAGTTCTGCTTATATTAGATGCTAAATACATGTACTGAAATATGTGTCCAGTAAAATTTGGCAACCTGAAAATAATTCATTATATGATTTGTAGTCATTGGAACTTTTCATACCATGTGAAAGCCATGCCCTAGTCTATTAGAAGTCAACTAATGTCAGTTAGGGAAAAATGCTAAACAATATTAGCAGAATTATTTTTCTACATACTATGCTCAGAAGGGTCATAGCTCAGGAAAGACAGAAAGATTCTGCCACAGCTGTAAAATTATATACAGTGCATCTCATTCATTTGACTTTTTCATACTTAACCAAGTAAGAACTTACAAAATATATTAATTAAAATACAAGTAAAATGTTTTACTCTTGAAAAAGAGAATGTCACCTTTGACATCATTCTAATTCTGGGCAGAATTTCTTTGTTCTTTGGAGTAGATGTGGGAATCTGCTTCAAAATGTGCGCCCTGCTTCACTTGGAACCCCCACCCCCACCCCACCCCCCCACCCCCCCGCGCCCTGCCCCGGGCTCCTTTGTTTAAAGTAATACTGACTACACACCTTGGAAGTTTCAGTTGTCTGGATTATAGTTTACTGGCAGCTCTGTAAACTATGCGGCAGTTTCAAAAATAGGGGGAGTATCATTTAAAATTTCTTCTTGTATCTCTGTTAGATGGGTGCTGGATGGTTAACTTCATAAAACTGCTACTACATCAGTTTTTCTCTGCTTCACTATAGGGGGGATGATCCTCACAGTCTGTCTTCACTAAGTTGGAAGTAGTCATCGAGGACAACTGTTAAACCAAGTTGGAGGTCAGAAGGAGAGATATCCTTATAAGCTCACTCTGTCTTCCATGGGGACCGCTGTGATCTATGTGCTATGGGTCTAACAAATAGGCTTTAAGTGTATAGACAGCTATTTGTGTGGACACTGGGATAACAAATTACAAGCTCCTCATGCTTTACACTCATCTGGCATTTGTTGTGTTCTATGGGCTAAATTGTGTCTTCCCAAAATTCCTATGCACCCGGAAGTAACTGTATTTGAAGATAGGATCTTTTGGAGATAATGACGATTAAATTAGATCCCAAGGGTGGGACCCTGATCTGCCAGGATTAATGCCTTTCTAGGAAGAGCTATCAGAAAGCTCTTTCTCTAGGTGCACGCAAAGAAAAGGTCATGTGAGCACACAGTGAGATGGAGGTTGCTTGCATAGCCAAGAGAACAGGCTTCAGAATGAAACCTGGCTTGACGGCCCCTTGATCTTGGACATTCCAGGCTCCAGAACTGTGAGAAATACATGTATTTTGTTTAAGTCACCCTGTCTATAGTATTCTGTACGGTAGCTTGAGCTAACTAAAACAGTATGGAATGTTTTACAATAGGAATTCCAAATTATATGCTCTTTGCTTGAAGTTCAAAATTCAAGTTCTTTTGATAAGTGAGGGTCCCCTTTTTCAGAGCTTATTTTTTGTATTCCTTATACAATTCTTTTTATTTGCCTTTCTTCACACTCAGCCTATCACTCAGAGTACATTATCTCTAACTGGAAGTTCAGATAAAGCCCTTAACTCAAACTGTATGTAAAATTTTGTACCACATGGCAACATAAAATTGTGAGTGTGAAGATTATTTTACAATCTAAGACAAATTCTCTCTGACAATATCATTATATGTCTACGTCTTTTCAAAGGCACCCCTGCGAAGTGTTATTTGTTCTATGACAAAGCTGGGTTTAGCTGGTTTAGGATATTTGGTGCAGTTTCTTCAAAATTTTAGAAGAAAATATCTGTTAACAATGCCAGAATTTTTGACTTCCTCTATAAGTGTCCTTCAAAAACGTGTGTATATACACACATATATACATATATACATACATCTCCATAACTTCAAAGAAAAATTTGAATGAGAAGAGTTTTGCCACACATTTTAATTTTAGCTATAACAAAATGAGCTCCAAAAATAAGAGCACAGCTTCCTCAAAGTTCGAATGAAATGTAATTAGTTTTTTAAAAAACATTTCATTTGTCAACTTGTAAATAACTGAAAATTAAAAAAGAGGGTTTTTTTTTTATTCCCTTAAATATTAACAAAAAAGAAAGAAAGAGAAAGAAAGAAAGAAAGAAAGAAAGAAAGAAAGAAAGAAAGAAAGAAAGAAAGAAAACTAGAAACAAATGTACCATTAAGAGGTAAGAAATCACAGCTGTCTTTGGGGAAAAAAAAAGATTTTCTGAAGTTTATTATTTAGCACAAATTGCTATTGATTTTTTTCTTCTATATAGATATGTTGTATGAGAGAGAGAATTCTAGATCTGACCACAATTTTATAAGTGTATCTTTATAATTAAAAATGTAATAAAGAATATAAATGTATAAGCAATGTAGATTATTCTGTGTATGTTTGTTTCCAATATGTATATATCTATCCGTAAAGAGGACAGAAGTGAATTGGCAGGAATCATAGTGAGGCTCATTTTTTAAGTGACTCGAAGGAAGTTTTTAGCTATAGAACAAAACCTTTTAAAATTCCCATTTCATGGAGTACCTAGGTGGCTCAGTTGTGTAAGGTTAACATCTGTTTTCAGCTCAGGTCATGAACTTGGGGTCCTGGGCTTGAGTCCCAGGTTGGGCTTTCTGCTCAGTGGAGAGTCTGCTTCTCCCTCTCCCTCTGCTCTCTCTCTCTCAATAAAATGATATGAGCTATCAAGCCATAAAACAACAACAACAAAACATGGAGGAAATTTAAATGCATATTGCTAGGAGAAAGGAGCTGATCTGAAAAAGACTACATACTAGGGTGGCTCAGATGGTTAAGCATCTGCCTTTGGCTCAGGTCATGATCTCAGGGTCCTGGGATCAAGCCCCACATCAGGCTCCTTGCTGAGCGGGGAGCCTGCTTCTCCCTCTCCCTCTGCCTGCTGCTCTGCCTACTTGTCTCTCTCTCTCTGTCAAATAAGTAAATAAAATCTTAAAAACAACAACAACAAAAAACTAAATACTGTATGATTCCAACTGTATGACATTTTGGAAAAGGCAAAACTCTGGAGACAATAAATGATCAGTGGTTGCCAGGGGTTTGAGAGGAGAGAGGAATACATAAATAGGTAGAGCCTGGAAGATTTTATATGGCATTGTTCTGTATATTACTGTAATGGTGGATACATGTGGTTATACATTTTTCAAAGCCAATAGAATGTACAATACAAAGAGTGAACCCTAATGTAAACTACGGACTTTTACTAATAATATTTTACTGCACTTGATCTTAGGCAAAAGGTCAAGAAGCGATTCAGTAATAATATTTTAATACTGGCTCATCAATTCTAACTAGTGTACCACACTAAAGGAAGATCTTAATGATATGGAAAATTGGGGGTGGGGGCAAGAGAAGGAGCTATATGGGCACTTTCTATACTTTCTCCTCAATTCTTCTATATACCTAAAACTTCTAAAAAAAATAAAGTCTATTAATTTAAAAACAAGTAACTAGATAATATAAACTCATTCTTTTTTTCTCCATGTAATCAAGAAATACTTATTGAATGGCTACTGTGTTTTAGGCCCTGTGAAAAGGAATGAAAATACCTCCTTCCTGGATGGTCACATGAAGTTCTCCAGTGGAGAAGAAAAACAAACTACAGAATTCTAAAATTATAATTATTTTTCAAAATGTTGTATTTCAAATCAAATAGTATGTTTTCATTTTAGATCCAGTTCCATTTTTTTTTTGTCAAAGCTAAGCTTATGTTGCAAATTATTATCATAAATTTTAGTAAATATTTTCAAAATGTTATCTTGGCATTATATTTAGTTTGCATAGTAGATATTTTTAAGGCAAGATTTCCAAAATACATTTAGCAATCTGTGTCCCTTCTTATTCTGCATATATTTAAAATTAAGTTACTCTAAGAAAACAAAATGAAGATGGTGTAAATTATTTCATTAGATCAGATTTTCATACCCACGTATTGAAAAACAACACGGGCTATATTTTAATAATACTTAAATGTGTATTTTCAAAGAAATGGGCTTTTTTCAGAATACCATTTTAAAGTATTTTATTTATAGAAACAGATATGGCAGATATAATAAAACAACAAAGCAATTTTGGTTCATTATTCTATTTTTATTTTATTAAAAGCAGCAGTAACTTAAAATATTTAAATGGATTAAGAATTTTACTCAACCTCTGAAGAAAATGCTATGTTTTATATAAGAGAAAACTAAAAGGCTGACAACTTAAAGAGGAAAATGATTCAGCAGTTGTTTAGCTTAAGAAATTTTTACAACCCACATAGAGACATTTTCTAGTGAAAACTGAAAAGGGTAATTAAGTCCTACAGTCTCTAAAATAATACACAAGCCATATTTTTTTAAACTAAGAATTTAGTTCAAAATGCTCTGGTTATATAAATAGAATTATCACTAGAAAGTGATTCTTTACTACCAAATGTAAACTTTATTTTTTTAAAATATATTCTGCAGGAAATCTGTTTACAAACCATTGCATGCATTGAATTTCCAAGGTTAATAGTAAACGGTGTGTGTATGTGCTCATGGGTTATTGCTGATGATAACGAGGCTATTAAGTGGCCACCTGAAAATCCTGGGGTATTTCTTACACATCTGAATGGATAGAGGAGTCAGTAAGAATACTTTCATAACCATACCTCAAGTTAAAAAGAAACTGGAAAAAAAATGCTCTTTATTAATAACAAATTAGTAAGAAACAAATCTATACCTCAGTCTGTTTAGATTTGAGAATGTTTTGCATCAGTTGCCCATTTATATATACCAATTAGGAGACGAATTCCCCTAAATCCTTCAAAACAAAACAAAACAAAACAAAACATAAAGGACCTAACTTCAAATGACATCAACTATAGAATATAGAACAGTCTTTCGGATTATCCTCACCCAGAACTTAACTTATTTTCTGAGGCTACTGTATTATTCAAGCTTATTACAAGAAATCACCAAATTTCTGTATTTTTGTGCATGTATACATCTTTCTTTCCCCGACTAGTTTATGAATCCCTGAACACAGAATGTGTATTACATATGCATTTGTTTTGACTGTTTCTTAATATTTCTAACACTGGAGGCACTAAAACATGTCACTTGAAGAAGAAGAATTAAAAAAAATGAGAGAGAAGGAACTGTGACATGCTGCATGATTTGTTATGTGCCCCGTGGAGTTACTCTAAGTCTTTTGAGTGTGTTCTCCAAGTTATATCCCAGCAAAATTGATAAAATTTAAAGTAATCGATTCAAGATGAGAAAGCTGAAGTACTTCAGAACAGTCGAGGTGTTAAAAGAAGCAGCAGAGTGTTACTCACTGTTCAGCACAATACGGTACGGTTAGGAGAAGTTCTAGTCTCAGCAGAATTTGACACTTAGCAGGTCGAAGGCGGGCTCAGCACGCCCTACCAAGAATCGCTTGACCTCCACGTGTGCGTTCCAGTGGTTGCGTGTGAGGTTTTTTGGGTCATAATTAGCTTGCTCTACTTTCTTAGATTTAGAAACAAGAATAGTTTAAATGCTAAGTATCCGAAGAACAGGATTGTTCATGTTTCTGAAAGTTGTGTAATTTTCTCTGGGAAATGTGAAGATGAAAACTACACTCAATGAGTATTACCAACATTACTATAAAATTTTAGTAAAGGTCCACCTCGATGTGAAAAAGGGTGGGGTTATTTTGGAGGTCTTATTTAAACAGAGTAGGGAGCACTGCTTTCGTGAGCCTTTTACATTGTATTCAGCAGACTCTGCTCCCCTTCTTCCACTTTTGTCAGAATCTCTGTTTCTTTCATCCGCACTACTGCCTTGGCCAGATATAAAAGTTCTTACTACTTTAATGCCATTTTCTCCACACTTCAAATTTTTAATACAAATTTTTTGTTAAGGTTATCTTTGTGGAGTTCCTATAAATGCATAGCAAATTTAAGACAAGAGAAATATACATACACCCAAAATAATGCATCTATTCCTAAAGAAGCAGATTAAACCTTTCTTTCTCGCAAAGTGAAACTGAATTTCATTTACTGGTAATTCTTGATTACTAGTAATTCTTCCGGAGAGATTATATCTGTTCTGTTTTACTATTTAATGGAATCATCTAGCTCTATAATTTAATGTGAGTTGCTTCAATCGCTTTTGCAGATAGATGAGGGACAGATTTTAAATCAGAAATAAATGACTGAAGTATGTCATTGCCTTAATACTATCACTAAACACCCCTTCTATAGAGTGGCACATAGATCTCTAAAATTTTCACTAGTAGTTGAAACAACATAAAAGCCTTATGTAGAGAAAACTAATTACAGTATAAGCAGTATTTATTGGAAGTAATTTCCAAGGAATGAGAATGGCATCATGAAACATTGAAAATTTGAAGGAATTTAGGGGTGTTCATCCAATAGTTTGTGCCAAAGTTACAAAGAGTAATTTAAAATAAACTGTTAAGGCAACGATTTATCACAAAAAATAATGAATTTATTGTCTCCTCACAGGAATCATACAATGACACACAAACACACATCCACACACTCGTATTACACCCACACCAACCACAACCACACACACCGCCACACAAGGTTCAAAGATTATTCTGTAATTTGTTAATGACTAAATGAAAAGGGGAATAGATGATTACATGAAATATTTATATGCCAAGAGTTATCTTTGACTACAGCTCAGACTTTGAAGTACAAAAAATACCACAACAAGCAATATTTCTTATCTGGGTTAATCCAATATCCTCTCAGGAATTAAACAAAACCATTAGATGTCTTCCAATATAGGACATACAAGCACATTTTGGGGCGCCTGGGTGGCTCAGTCGTTAAGCGTCTGCCTTCGGCTCAGGGCGTGATCCTGGCGTTATGGGATCGAGCCCCACATCAGGCTCCTCTGCTATGAGCCTGCTTCTTCCTCTCCCACTCCCCCTGCTTGTGTTCCCTCTCTCGCTGGCTGTCTCTCTCTGTCAAATAAATAAATAAAATCTTTTTTTTTAAAAAAAAGGACATACAAGCACATTTTAGCACCAGCACTACCTACTTGACAAATGCGATTAAATTTTTTTGGAATGACTTGGTTTTTTTCCCTGCCAGTTGATATTAACTATATGATATAATGATTGCTTTATATAAAACAAAATTAGTATTCAGAATGTGCTTTAAATTGTAAAAAATTTGTTTGAATTTTGGTAGCAAGAGTTTTCATATTTTAACAGCTAATAATACAGGTATAGTATTCTTATAAAAAGCTCATTCTATAGATACCTAATCGTCCATGAATGACTTTTTAAGGAACACAAATGCAATTATATGCAATTAAAAGAAAATTGAAATATCAAGGAAAGAGCATACAGTTTGCCGGCAGCACTTTCTATTGTTATCGCAGTTGGATTGTTTAAGATGCGGAATCGAGGTCATTTTCTTAGTCATCTTCATGCTCCACTGACAAAAATCTGTGCTTTCACCTTTTCTCCGAAGTGGGCTGTCTTAGGGATTTTCAGGATGTTTCCTAAACTGTATATGCCTTTTCGTGTTCTCTTAACTTGGTACACACACTAGCAAAACCCCCAAATCTTGGAACAATGCTAATTTCTCAAGCTAACCAGCACGGCATGTAGAACAAAGTAAAAACACGAAAAGATGGACAACGCCGGTTATAAAGATCACTGTCAAGACCAATTTAGTTTTAAAAGAATGAGTAAAAAGAGAAAGATTAGTGTCATCGGCAGCTGCTTACCGAAGCAGGTGGCCAGTGTAATGGATGGCTGATGGTGCTTGTCACACGTGAACTGGGAGAAAAGGAGCTACAGTCAAGGTTATGCCAGTGTTGCCATGAGAAGCCTCTGGTACAGTGAGCATGATTGAAAGAGCCGCACGTGCATGGCACCTTACTCGCAGCTCCCACCTGGCTGTTATTAACACTTGTTCAGAATATTTGTCCAAGTATTTACATTTAGCCCACCTTGTCATTGTTCAGTGTCCTCAAAGAGCAGAAATATAATTATCCAGCTCTGGGGAAAAAAAAAAAGAGGCAGTGATTTTAAATAACTGCATGACACAAGATGGAGCTGTAGAATGCGGAATCGTGCTGTGATTCTGCGGGGAAGCCAAAAAGGGTGAAATCTCTGGGAAAGGAAGCCCCTGAAGAAGAATGGACTTACGGACTTTTCCAAACAAGTTAGCTTGCCTCTGGTTTCATTCGCGAGATATGTTATTGACCTAAATATGTTATATGGGTAAGACACACATTAGGAAGAAAAAAAAACATGTTGGTACATAGATGACATGTGATCAAATGTTGTTAATGAAGTTGGAGCTAAAAATATGAATTTTGTGTTTAATAAATTCACACCACAGTGAAGAAAACAACTTGTTTTCTCTCAAATTGGTTATACTTCAATCTTTTGTATGTGTCCTTTTTGTTGCTGCTGTATGGAAAAGCCTAACTGTTTGATTTTTAACTGCTGATTTGGAAACCTTTCTACTTGTTTGTAAAGGGAAATAAGACAGTAAAGATTTTGCTTCTTCTGGTAAATATCAAAGGATCCAATTCAGCTACAAATTTTCTAAATTTCTATTAATTTTCTTTTACTTTTTACTTATTTTGGCCAAATCTTACTAAAATATGAATAGTTTAAATATTAGTCATATGTATCCTTTCATGAAAATTTGTAGATTAGGAAGCCCTTTCTAGAAGTTTTGTCCCATCAGGCACTATCATTATAATTCATGTAATATGAAGAAAGTACAATGACTTCCTTTAAAAAATTCTGTGAGGAGGAATTAAATGCAAATAAAATCATATTTTGCACTCTTATTTACTTTTGATTTATCACATTGCTACATTTTTATTAGACATACAATATTAATAAGCAAAATAATTGTTTGACTTGGAATTGCATATCTGTCAGCAGAAAAATCATGTAGGTTAGAAAGCATTCTCTTTGCAAAGTTAGAATAATACTAACAGAGAAGTCGCCAGTATATTTGCTAAATGGAAAACAAATCATCAATTGTACTTTTTTAAATAAAAAATACTATTCAAGGCAAGAATGTAACAGATATTTAGAAAAAATATTTTTTTCACAAAATCATTTGAAAGCAATATTCCTTTCCCCCCCTCAAGTTCATGTTTGCTGAATTGAATGTGCTTGTGAAATCTCGTTACTACCAAGTTCAATGTTATATTTTCTATTTTGTGGGTCATGGCACCTGCTCTCCTAAATGATTCTAGAACCTCATCAAAGGATGATAAATTGTAGAACATCTGTGAATAGAAATTGACAAATATATACTACCATTGTGGTAGCAACTACTTTATTAACAGAATAATCTTAACCTTTCTCATCAGAAGCTCATAAGTAGATGCAAAGTAAAATACAGCCTTTCTCCATTGCATCTATTACATTTTACAGCTGTTTAACGTATAATTTTAGGCATAATTAACAAATCCATAAAAACAATATCTAATATAAATTGAACTGAATCTATTTAAAATAAATTTTTTTTAAAGATTTTATTTATTTATTTGACAGAGAGAGAGACAGCCAGCGAGAGAGGGAACACAAGCAGGGGGAGTGGGAGAGGAAGCAGGCTCATAGCGGAGGAGCCTGACGTGGGGCTCGATCCCAGAACTCCGGGATCACGCCCTGAGCCGAAGGCAGACGCTCAACAGCTGTGCCACCCAGGCGCCCCTATTTAAAATAAATATTAACATTAGTGAATATTAATGTGTATGTACAACCTAAATCCAGCAACAAAATTAGGCTAGAGCATGATTCCACCCTTTCTTAACTTTCCTAATGACCTCTTATAATTCTTTTCACCTTCAAAATCTATCCTTTAGAGAACTGATGATTGTTTTCTATCACTATAGATCGGTTTGCATTTTTCCAGAACTTCATATTAATGAAATCTTACAGTATGTTTGCCTTTCACTCAGGATAGTGACTTTAAGTTTCATCCACATGGTAGTCTACATTGACATTTTGTTCATTTTTATAGCTACTTAGTATTTCATTTTATGGATATATCACAATTTTTTAATCTATTTACCCCTTGGCGGATATTGGATTATTTCCCATTTGGGACTATTAGAAAAAAAGCTGGTGTGGACGTTCAAATGTAAGTCTTTATGTGATCATATATTTTCATTTTTCTTGGGGTAGCTTTTCACTTCAGCTGGTGGAACCACAAACTATTCCAGGCCTTGGGTGATATTTTGGGTGAACTCTGAGCTCCTTTCTGTTGGTTCTTTCCCTGGCCTTGGTAGTTGTTAATAAAATTAGGTAGGTACTCAACTGAAGACTTGAAAGGAATCCTCTGAAGGTCTCCAGAACCTTTTCTCTCTGCAGCTCTGTTCTGTCCCGGCCTCTGCCCACCCCTTCCTCTCCCACTCCTCTGAATTTTAGCCTCTGCCTCTTTCAACTCTGCCTATGTAACCTAGGGAGGATTTAGGCTCTAGTTGTTTTTACCGCCCTGTGCCACAGTCCTGAGACTCTTTCCACATGGTAAGCCAGTGTAATTGGAGGGCTCACTTGTTTCTTTTCTTTCAGAAATCACTCCTGTTCTGGAATGTCTGAAAATCACTTTTTTATATATTCATATATTTTTTCCAGTTGTTGCTGTTGTTGTTTGAGGAGAAAGGGTGAGGGGTCAGTTCGGTCTCTGTTATTCTGTCATGGTCAGAAGGATGTATCACCTGTAAACTCTTAAATTAAAAGTCAGCACTGGAAAGTGACATTCTTTCCAGCTTGTAATCTGCCTACCTTAGGAAGTTGGCAAGGCAGAGTTGGACTAGTTTTCACTAGCCATTGCCAAGTTGCCAAGTCCAAAATATTTCATCAATTTCTCCTTGTGTTAGAGTTCTTACAGTCTCCTGAATCCCACTGAAATCCGCGGTCTGCTTCCTCCTGACTTCTCTGTCAAAGGGTCAGGCAATGATTCTCACATGATAATTAGGAAACCATGAACAGAATAATCAATTTCTTCCAGTGCATTGCTATTGCCACCCCTTAACTCAGGCTGTTTCTGCAAGAGTTAATGTCTATTCTCAATCTCCCTAACGATTTCTCAGTTGTTATTTTTTTCTGGCCAAGAGTAGATTTTGGAAAAGAAAGCAGGAGCAATGCTACTTTACCGTCTTGACAGGAAACATAAGCGAGTCCTTTCTCTTTTAACTACACACATTTTATTATCATCTTTGTTCCTGTTGGAGGTAGTCTGTTTTCCAGGAACTTCCCCCAACACCCTTAACTCATTTTGACTAGCATTGATTTAAATTGTTTCATTGTGTGCATGCAATCCTAATGCTCTCACTGTAGGAAAGGATAGTTACAGAGATGAGTGTGAGATGTTTCCAAGCCTCATGGAACTCACAGCCTGGTTTGAGAGACTGGTGCTAATGTTAAAGGGCCAACTGATAAAATGAGAAATGGTAGGAAGCCGTCAGAGCAGAGAGGTGCCATCTTTAAGATGTACCTCTTTTTTTTCTTTTCTCTTCTTTTTTCTTTCTTTCTTTCTTTCTTTTTTAACCAGACGCAGTGTGACTTCAGCCCAAAAGTATCTGCTGAATGGCAATGAAATTTTTTTTTTTTAAAGGAAAGATGTTAGGACCATCTTTCATTCTCAGTGGGTTTTTTTTTTTTTTTAAGATTTTATTTATTTATTTGACACAGAGACAGCCAGTGAGAGAGAGACAAGCAGGGGGAGTGGGAGAGGAAGAAGCAGGCTCCCAGCAGAGGAGCCCGATGTGGGGCTCGATCCCAGAACGCCGGGATCACGCCCTGAGCCGAAGGCAGACACTTAATGACTGAGCCACCCAGGTGCCCTGGCAATGATATTTTAAAACAGTAACCACATTTCCACCACTAGTAAATCATTTTTGTTTTGTTTTATTCTCAGAGATACATTCAATCTCACCTAACTTTTGCCTATAAATGGTACATTTCAGGACTATCAATAATTTTTTGAGGGAAGGCAAAATGTGTGAAATTTATATTATAATTAAATTTACTGCTGGATTTTAATATTTGGAAATTTGGGTTAAGTCTTTTTTTTTTTTTCCTTGAAAAAGTAAACCAATGGAGAAATCAAAGATTTAGGCTGTCATTGATGATTGTAAACTGAATGTCAAATATTTTGATAAGCCTCTAGTTTCCTTAATTTTGGAATAAGTATATCATAGAAAGTTGTGATAGGTTTTGTATACAAATACTAGTTGAAGTGCGTTATCTCATTTTTAGTAAATTTTTAAATTAATTGTTTTAAAATATTAATAATTTTATAAAATGTCTTGATTGATATTGCATGACTGTAAACTGTTCAGAACCCTACTTAAAATTACATTTTACTTTATTTATTTATTCGTTTATTTTCAAGATTTTATTTATTTGAGAGAGAGAGAGAACAAGCAGGGGCAGGGGCAGAGGGAGAGGGAGAAGCAGACTCCCCACTGAGCAGGGAGACTGAAACAGGCTCCACCCCAGGACCCTGAGATTATGACCTGAGCTGAAGGCAGATGCTTAACCAACTGAGCCACTCCAGGACCCCAATTACATTTTACTTTAATATCAATTGAATGTGAGTAAATGATTTGGAATTGGAATGTGCATAACTGTTCAAGTTGTGGGAAAATTGGCATCATTAGAAAAAATGCTGTAGCTTTGATTACTCATATTTCTCTTAACTTATTCAAGTTCATATGCTTTATTATTAACAGAAAAAAAATGATAAGGAGATGAAGTGGGAATGGCATGGAATGGCCCAAAAAGTAATTCGAAAAAGAAATCACACTGACAAATGAAACATTTCAGCATTAACATTTCTTCCACTGAAAACATTTATTGGGTAGAGACTTTAGTAATTTAATAAAATAAATTATAAATATATATTAAGAAACATTTAAAACTATTTCCATTACATGTAATTTGATTTTAATACAAAGTCATCTTGAAATTATGGTAAAAAAATAGAATATAATTTTTATAACATTTGTTAGTAATGATGAAATAGTTCATAGTCTCTCAAAATATTGGATAGCCAACAGAATTCTTTAAAATACTTAGATTTTTAAGATATGTTGCAGCAGGTAAATAATGCCTGGCATTTTAATTTCAAACATTTGCAATTATAGCTTTTCACATCCAACGCAGTAAATTTTAGAAGATTTAGTCCTTATGTTTTTTATTTACCCAGAGGAATTATTAATTCTGTTAAAGAATACTAGATCATTAATAGTTCTTATTAATTAAATAGAAAAAAAGTAATATATTACTTGGTATTTGATTTATTAAACGTTTTTATATAGTTTTAATTCAGCTTACAATATAGCAAATAAGTATAATAAGAAACAGTTACAAATATAGTAAATTTCTGTAATTTCTCTGATGTGACAGGAAATAATTTCATCCTTGTATTCTATCAAAGTGGTTACAGTGTAGACCCAGAAGGAAAACAGAACCCTGGTACAAGCATCTAGGGCCCTCAAAGAATAAAATCTGTAGAACACTTTAAAGATCTATAAAGTGTGAAATAGTGTGCACAGTCTTGAAATGAATTTTCCTGCAAAGATGGCAGAATGAAACTATAACTTCTGCTATTTAAATCCACTGTCCTTTTAGACTCCTCTAGTCTCAGTAGCACAGCAGCAGTCCCTCAAACCTGAAATGCTTTCTTCCCTTTTTGATCGGGTCCACACGAACGCTGCGTTTGGAGACTTCAAGCTGGCATTCACCTTTCCTGAATTTCTTCCTTCAAAGCAGGTCACGGAGCAGTCAAATGGGCAGTGCCAGCGGTAGTACATTGGGGGAGGTGGGCTTCAAAAACTACAAAAGTAATGCCCGTTCTCCCGGCATTTCTCCAGGGACTGGCTAGGATGGTTCTTTTCTGGAACTTGACAGACCTCTGTTCTTTTTTCTCTGCCACTCTTGGAAAATTGAGTCAAAAGTTCCCCTGGGAGCTTTGCTGTGTTTGTAGTCACGGCATTTTATCTCCTGGGACTTCTCCACAGTTACTGATTTTTTATCTAGAGAACAGAACAACCATTGTGCCTATGTTGTGTGTGTGTGTGTGTTAATGAAAATGAAAGTAAAAGCAAAGTCTTAATATGAGAAAAAGCTTTCTGTGATATATAATATATGGGACTCATCTCTCAATGATTCAGTCAACAAACATCTGTTAAATACCTAGTCTGGGGCAAAATGCTGGAGTTCCGAGTGCTGGAGGTAAAGCAGAGAACAAAACGTTGTCCTGTTCTCAGGGAGCTCATCTCATAATTATTTTCAGCACTACTGTTATCGGCATTCATGTTGTACCAATAGATTTAGAGTTTGTGTGTCTGTGTGTGTTTTAAGTAAGCCTATATGAAGAATTCAACTGGAAAAGCAATATGAGAGCATAATAAAAATCAGAACACCAGTTTAGAATTGTACAAACTAAAGAAAAATTTCCACTTCACATTCTGAATACCCTTACACACTTTGATATAAATTGCTTTTTTCACTAAACAATACAGCAAGGAAATGCTCCTACGTCATTAAGAAGCCACTTAAATTCATCGTAGGTGGGTTAGATGCACAGTACTTCAGAGTACTTAGTATTGTCCTTTCGCTTTTACTCTTACAGTTGTGTTGCAATTCCATCCTTGTAGGTCACTTTTGAGACTCTGATATTTTAGATCACAGTCATAGTGGCGAAATTGTAGCCTCAAAGAAAATATCTTTATTTGTAATTTTGATTCATATTGTTATTCTTTCATTTGTTCAATAAAATAATCATGAAACGCTTACTATATACTAGACACTGCTGTAGCCACTGAGGATACAACAAAAAACAATAGACAAGATCCACATTTTCCTGGAGTTTTCATTCTAGTTAGACAAAAAATAATAAGTAAACAAATACAGATATCATTTGTAAAATAGAGATAAATGTTATGGAGAAAAGTAAATGAAGGTGGAGCGGCTATTTTATACAGGTGGTGAGGGAAGTCCTCCCAGAGAGATGACATCGGAGCTTCTGTATCAAGTGAGGAGAGATGGAGCCTTGAGGATGGGTATCTGGGAAAACCGTGCTCTGGAGATAGGAAACCATCAGATGCAAAGGCTCTGAGCCAGGGGTATGTGTTCTACTTGAGGAGGTCATTATAACTGGAGGTGACCTAGAGTAAGGAAGAATGGGGGAAGGTGAAGTGAGAGAGCTAAGGGGGATCAGAACCTATAGGGCCTTGTAAGACACTGTGAGTGGAAAAGAGTAATGTGCTCTGTTTTATATTATTAAATATTGTACTAATTAAATTTCCTACTAACATTGTACAAGAAGTTCCATATATTTGATACATTTATAGTGTTGATTGATTTTATCATTTGATGTTCAACCAGAGAAGTAGAACCAAATGGATATACATGATGTGTGTGTGTGTGTGTGTGTGTGTGTGTAAGAAAGAGAGGATTAGCGATGTGTTGGAACTCTGCAAGCACAACCTGGGGTCCTAAGAAGGTAGATTGAAATTTGTGTCTGTTCTTGGTGCCTCAAACCTTGGTGACAAATATTCCCATAGTGAAAAACAGACCCTTTTACAATTAATAAACACCCACATCTGGCTCAGGAATCAGAAAAACTAAGAATCCGGGGCAAGGGGATCACCTGCAGCTGCAGATGCTGCCTCATGGGGCAAACAAGGTATGTCAGCAAATCAGGAGCAACACGTGCCCACTGGAAAAGGGCTGCTTCATCCCTCCAGCTCCCCTCAAGAATCTCTTTTGGTCCCCCTGAACTGGAAACCCACAAGAAAGAGAAATCAGATAATGTAGTTTAGCTTAGCAATGTTGACACATTACAAAGCCATCAAACCAGTGTTATCCATTCATTAATGTACCCATTTGTTTTTTTTAAACAAATATTTATTAAGCATCTATATTTTATGCCACAATAATAGATTATCATCATAGATGGCGGTTTCAAGATGCAAATGATGAGAAAGGGTTGTCAGCTATTAGTGATCAACCCCTGCGATTTTCCCCCTGGAGCTTATTATAAATCCACATGGCATCTCCCACAGCTTAGGGTCTGCTGAATTGTGTGGTCGAAGCATTAGGGCTACTTCCACCACAGCCTAGACATGTGACAGGGTCTTTTCCTCCTCGGGGCTCTTCTCAAAGCTAGCTGCCTTTCACATCATCTGGTTTCTTAGTAGAGAATTCCTCCTTGTGGAATATGCTGCTTTCAGAATTCAAACTGGCCCTCCAGGCAGTGTGCTTATCTCTCTGGTTAGGAATTGCAAGATGGAAACCTTTCTCTTTAACTTTGGAAAGGTTGTGCCCTTATATACCTGATCACTAGATCCCTAGCAATTTTTTAGATGTCACCTGCCCTTGAATTGTTCTAGAGTTAATTTCCCACTCTCTGAAATTTAGATGTCTTCCAAAGGCCTCCCACATAACCACTTCTGTAAATTCATCGTGGTATAATATCATTAATAAAGGGGATCAATGTCATATTTGGAGGATATTCAGAGTCTAGATCTCTATAGATATGTTATGACAGAGGGCAAAAGAGTTAACATAACCCTGAAACAAAACTAAATGTATATTCCTTCCATGGAATGTAAATAGTTTCCCATCCTTTTTTTTTCTCCCCGGTTGGGGAAAAATAAAAAAGAAAGCATTTGCCAAATCAGTGTCCACATATCATAGATCTGGGTCATACTGATCTTCTCTTCCAAAGATACCATGTCTGATACATCATAAGGAGTTAGAGCTACTAGTTACTACTTGATTGAGTTTATAGTAGTTCACAGCCATCCACCAGTGTCCGTATGGTTTCAACTGGGGCTAGACTGTTCTCTTAGTCTGTTTGGGCTGCTATAACAAAATACCACAAAAAGGGTACATTATAAACAAGAGAAATGTATTTCTTATGTTCTGGAGCCTGGAAAGTCCAAGATGAACGTACCAGCGTGATCGCATTCTGGTGAAGGTCCTCTTTCTGCTATAGCCAGCATCATCTTGCTGTGTCCTTAGGTGGTGGAAGGGGCTAGAGATATCTCTGGAGTTTTTATAAGGACACTAATCCCATTCATGAGAACTCTTTCCTCAGGGTCTCACACCTCCCAAAGGCTCACCTCCTAATGGAGGGTTAGTATTTCAGCATATGAATTTTTGAGGACACAAACAGAGCATAACCCTGTAGAATTAAGTGGAAATGTTTTGTAGGGCTGGTTCTCTACCATTACTTTTTCTTCAGGCTTTTTCTTGGTTTCTCTTACTTTTATATATTTAATAGAGATTTTAAGATCTCTTTGTATACTAACAAAATTCCTACTGTTATTTATTGGGTTTTATCATTACTTTTGGGTTTTGTTCAATTTATAGAAATTGCATCTGTAATATTCATCTCTAACATATCATAGCATGCTTTTATTTTTTTGAGTTTCTAGTTTTTCTCCCACAATAACATTTTCAAGTTTTTGTAGATTTTGCACACCTTCTTTTTTAGTTTCATTACCAGATATTATCTTGCTTGCTACTGTAAATAGCATCTTTTACCACATTATGGCCACACTTTGGTGAGGAACAGTGAATATGATACATATGAAAAAATGAGAAAATGTAACATCATAAAGAAACGACAAGTCGAAAAGAAAAATGTCAACAATGCAATAGAAAAATATGTTTTGTAAGTGCAGGAGTTTTTACCTATTTTGTTTGCCCATATATCCTTAGCACCTACAAGAGGATCTGACACATAGTAGTTGTTCAATAAATAGTTTCTGAAAGAAGGACTAAATTTGCCATTATATGAGCAATGAGTAATTTAAACAATGAATGAAATTCAAGCATATGGGGGTGCCTGGGTGGCTCAGTCATTAAGCGTCTGCCTTCGGCTCAGGGCGTGATCCGGCATTGTGGGATCAAGCCCCACATCGGGCTCCTCCGCTGGAAGCCTGCTTCTTTCTCTCCCACTCCCCCTGCTTGTGTTCCCTCTCTCGCTGGCTGTCTCTCTCTCTCTGTCAAATAAATAAATAAAATCTTTAAAAAGAAAAAGAAAAAAGAAAAAATTCAAGCATATGAAGAGATATTAAAACCCATTTTTATAAGGTAAATGCAAGTTAAACTACAGTTATATAATATTTTTTACCAATGAGATTAGCAAAGATTTTTAAAAAAATGAAAATACATTGGACTATAGGTGATTTTAACAATAAAGAACTCTTCAGCAATAAAGAACTCTCATTTTTGGAAGTGTACATGTGTGCTTTGATTTTATTAGCCAATTAAATATTGGAAACATTTTAGATGTCCAAACATATAGATATATAGGGGACTGGCTTATTAAATGTGATACATCCATCCAGTGGGATATTATTCAACCATTAATGCAAAAAGCATGTGTATGTGTGTGTGCATTTATTATGTACATATACATATGTCCAAAATGAATAGTCTATTAAACTATAGCACAGAACTATATATATATATATAAATATATATACTTAGTTTTCCTTGAATTTTATAAAAATATATAAGTATATATATATTCAGTATAACTTGAATGGTATAAATATAACTGTCAAAAATAAGTAAGATAATTTAATTTTGATATGTCACATATATATTTTTTAATTTTTTATTATGTTATGTTAGCCACCATACAGTACATCATTAGTTTTGGATGTAGTGTTCCATGATTCATTGTTTGTGTATAACACCCAGTGCTCCATGCAATACATGCCCTCCTTAATACCCATCACCGGCCTATCCCAATCGCTCACCCGCCTCACCCCTGAAGCCCTCAGTTTGTTTCCCAGAGTCCATAGTCTCTCATGGTTCATTCCCCCTTCTGTTTACCCACCCTTCATTCTTCCCTTCCTTCTCTTACCGATCTCGCTGCTATTTCTTATGTACCATAAATTAGTGAAACCATATGATAATTGTCTTTCTCTGCTTGACTTATTTCACTTAGCATCATCTCCTCCAGTTCTGTCCATGTTGCTGCAAAAGTTGGGTAATCGTTCTTTCTGATGGCTGAGTAATATTCCATTGTATATTGGACCACATCTTCTTTATTCATTCATGTGTTGAAGGGCATCTCGGTTCCCTCCACAATTCAGCTATTGTGGACAATGCTGCTATGAACATTGGGGTGCATATGGCCCTTCTCTTCACTACATCTGTGTCTTTGGGGTAAATACCCACTATGCAATTGCTGGGTCATAGGGTAGCTCTATTTTTAACTTTTTGAGGGACCTCCACACTGTTTTCCAATGTGGCTATACCAACTTGCATTCCCACCAACAGTGTAAGAGGGTTCCCTTTTCTCCACATCCTCTCCAACATTTGTTATTTCTTGCCTTGTCCATTGTTGTCATTCTAACTGGTGTAAGGTGGTGTCTCAATGTGGTTTTGATTTGAATTTCCTTGATGGCTAATGATTTTGAATATTTTTTTCATGTGTCTGTCAGCCATTTGTATGTCTTTATTGGAAAAGTGTCTGTTCATATCTTCTGCCCAATTTTTGATTTGATTATTTGTTTTTCGTGTATTGAGTTTGAGAAGTTCTTTATAGATCTTGGATACCAGCTTTTTATCTGTAGTTTCATTTGCAAATATCTTCTCCCATTCTGTGGGTTGCCTCTTCGTTCTGATGACTGTTTCCTTTGCTGTGCAGAAACTTTTTATCTTGATGAAGTTTCACAAGTTCATTTTTTCTTTTGTTTTCTCTTGCCTTTGGAGATCTGTCATGAAAGAAGTTGCTGTGGCTGATGTCGAAGAGGTTACAGCCTATGTTGTCCTCTATGAATTTGATGGATTCCTGTCTCACATTGAGGTCTTTCATCCATTTGGAATTTATCTTTGTGGATGGTGTGAGAGAGTGGTCAAGTTTCATTCTTTTGCATATAGCTGTCCAATTTTCCCAGCACCATTTATTGAAGAGACTGTCTTTTTTCCACTGGATGTTTTTTCCTGCTTTGTCAAAGATTAGTTGACCATAGAGCCAAGGGTCCATTTCTGGAGTCTGTATTCTCTTCCATTGGTCTATGTGTCTGTTTTTGTGCCAGTACCATGCTGTCTTGGTGATCACAGCTTTGTAGTATAGCTTGAAATCAGGCAACATGATGCCCCCAGCTTTGTTTTTCCTTTTCAACATTTCCTTGGTGATTTGGGGTCTTTTCTGTTTCCACACAAATTTTAGGCCTGTTTGTTCCAGCTCTTTGAAAAATGTCATTGGTATTTTGATTGGGGTGGCATTGAAAGTATAGATTGCTCCGGGTAGCATAGACATTTTAACTATGTTTATTCTTCTGATCCATGAGCATGGAATGTTTTTCCATCTTTCTGTGTCTTCTTCAATGTCTTTCAAGAGTTATCTGTAGTTTCTAGAATATAGATCCTTTACGTCTCTGGTTAAGTTAATTCCAAGATATAGTATGATTTTTGGTGCTTTGTAAATGGAATCGATTCCCTAATTTCTCTTTCTTCAGTCTCATTGTTCATGTATTGAAATGCAACTGATTTCTGAGCATTGATTTTGTATCCTCCCACATTACTGAATTGCTCTATAAGTTCTAGTAATTTGGGGGTGGAGTCTTTTGGGTTTTCCATATAGATAGAGTATCATGTCATCCGTGAAGAGAGAGAGTTTGACTTCTTTTCCAATTTGAATACCTTTTATTCCTTTTTGTTGTCTGATTGCTGTTGCAAGGACTTCTAGTACTATGTTAAATAATAATGGCAAGAATGAGCATCCTTATCGTGTTCCTGATCTTAAGGGAAAGGCTTTCAGCTTTTCCCCATTGAGAATGATATTCCCTGTAGGCTTTTCATAGATGGTTTTTATGAAATTGAGAAATGTACTCTCTATCCCTACACTCTGAAGGGTTTTAATCAGGAAAGGATGCTGTATTTTGTCAAATGCTTTTTCTGCATCAATTGAAAGGGTCATATGGTTCTTGTCCCTTCTCTTATTAATGTGATCTATCACACTGATTGATTTTTGAATGTTGAACCACCCTTGCATCACAGGGATGAATCCCACTTGGTCATGGTGGGTAATCCTTTTAATGTACTGTTGGATCCTATTAGCTAGGATCTTGTTGAGAATTTTGGCATCCATATTCATCAGGGATATCGGTCTGTAATTCTCCTTTTTGATGGGGTCTTTGCCTGGTTTGGGGATCGAGGTAATACTGGCCTCATAGAATGAGTTTGGTAGTTTTCCTTCTGTTTCTATTTTTTGAAACAGTTTCAGGAGAATAGGTATTATTTCCTCTTTGAATATTTGGTAGAATTCCCCAGGGAATCCGTTAGGCTCTGGACTTTTGTTTTTGGGAAGGTTTTTGATCACTGATTCAATCTCTTCATAATTAATCGGTCTGTTTAAATAATCAATTTCTTCCTGTTTCAGACTTGGTTGTTTATAGGTTTCCAGGAAGGCATCCATTTCTTCCAGATTGTTTAATTTATTGGCATATAGTTGTCGATAATAGTTTCTAATGATTGTTTCTGTTTCCTTGGTATTGGTCTCCCCTTTCATTCATAATTTTATTAATTTGGGTCCTTTCTCTATTCTTTTGAATAAGTCTGGCCAGTGGCTTATCGATCTTATTTATTCTTTCAAAGAACCAACTTCTAGTTTTGTTGATCTGCTCTACTGTGCTCCTGGTTTCTAATTCATTGATCTCTGCTCTAATCTTGATCAACTGCCTTGTCACATAATCTTCTATTAATATAACATTTATTCTTAGTTGTGCTACATGAATTAATGTTGAATTTTATAAAATATTTTCTTTTCTGACTTAGCTGAGTCTACAGTAATTATACGAAAATATACATTTCAACTTGACTTGTTAAAATGCATTTCAATTTAATTTTTAGCTATTAGTCATATCAATTTTCCCATATTTCTTTTTGGTGTGCTTACCAGTAGCCAGATATTCTACAGAGTTCTTTATATGTAATGACTTAATTGATGCAAACAAGAGCAATGATTTTTCCATTATTATCACTTCCATTTTACAGGTGAGGAAGCCAAGGGATGGAATTTGAGAAATGTGCCTAGCTGATAAGTCATTGAATGAGGATTGGAACATGATAGCCCTTGTGCCTAAGCCACCAAGGGTAGCATTTCTGTCACTCTTTTATCTGATTGAATTTGGAACCATCACTTTTTTTTCTGTCTTCCTATTGCTAACCTTGTTGAATTTCCAAGTATCCAAGTGGGACCAGAAGCTGGATCACTTCCCCAAAGCATGGCAGAATTAACAGACTTCAAATTATTTTTCCCCCTGACTTACAAATTATTCAGGAACATGACTTTTTTTGTCCTTTTTTTTCTTTGTCTTGATCTTTACATACAATAGTTTGCCATGAAACAACAGAAGAAAAAGTTGATGCAATCAGATTTCATTTGATTTTTTCTCATTTCATTTTTATGAAAGCTTGTTCCTTAAATGGAGCTTACTAAGTGGAACATGTAGTCAGGATATATCATTATCATTACTCATATCATTACCAGTTATTTGAGACTCCTTTTCTAAATTCGACAAGCTCCTGAATTCAGTTGTATGATGGGCTACTAAATGAATCAAAAACTTTAAGTAATTCACAACTTAAAGTCAAACCAAAAATCATACTAATCTAACATATGTCTACTTAATAAAAAGAAAGAAAAAAAAATTTGTGAGCAAATGTGTTAATTAAATTGTATTAGTAAGCTGAAACCTTAAAAGGAGTTGTAAAATTCTTGTTAAACATAGAAGGAACTAAATATTATTCTCTTACATAAAGAGTTGTTTTTTAATTTTAATATATAGTTGGATAAGTATTGAAAACCACAATTTCACCCAAATTGAAGTTTTCACCTATTTGATTTAAAGATTTTGTCAACAGCAAGTTGTAAAAAATTTTAAATATTATTAAAATACATATGTGTATGAGAGGACCTGACTTCCTGTAAAGTAACTATTCATTTCTGCCAGTGTCTGACATAAACAAACAAAAACTTAAGAGTTCACTTCTGTGTGTTAGTGAATTGAAACATACAAGTCTCACTGGCAAAAAATGTTTATATTTGATCTCAAGTTTTGTCCATATTAAAAAAAAAAAAGGAAAACGACTATCTAAACATATATTCAAAGGAAGGCTGAAAACTTACTTTTCATAAAAATGTATGTAACTCATTTCCATGGGGAAATTATTTATTTTAAGTTATTATTATTAGATATTATTTTTGGATTATTATTTATTATAAATTATTTTTTTAGATAATTCACTTATACTAGTACATGAACCATGATAAATGTTGAGCTGTAGGAATATAGATCTAGATATTGACATGAAGCTATATATCCTGACTATAAATTCCACTTAGTAATCTTTAACATATACTGCATTCAAAATACTGCAGTACCTTAATCTTTTATGTTGCTGTGTTACACACTGATATTTGACAGATTTTCTTTAAAAGGAAGAGTTGTTTGTTAGATTTTATTCCTTCTATAAATCTGATCAGCTATCCATGTCTTATAGAATGACATGAAGGAAGAAAAATAACTCCTATAAGAAAAAAATGGAATTTATTTTTTCATAGGAAGATTTGACATGATAAGTTTTTGTTTGTTTGTTTTTTGTTTTAGTTATAAGAAAATAGTGATGAAAGAAAGAAGAAAAATTCAACATATACTTTTTGGAGGGGGAAAAAAATCCACAAGATTTTCTTCTGTGAGAATTCATGGTAAGAAGTTAAGGCTGACTTCCAAGTTTCTGGCTTCTGTAACTGAGTAGATACGGTTCCATTTACTGAGATAGGAAGGTCTAGATTATGTATTTGAATGGGGTTCATGTCAAAATCAATTTTGATTATGTTACATTTAAAATGTCTATAAAAATCAACCGAAATATGTGAAGAATTATAACAAATTTACCAAATATACTGATAAGGAAAAAATCTTAAAATCAGCAAGACAAAAGGAGTGCTTAACTTACAAGAGAAAACTCATAAGGCTACCTGTAGATTTCTCCATAGAAAGTTGGCAAGCCAGAATGGAGTAGAATGATATATTCAGTATTGAGTGGGGAAAATCTGTAGCCAAGAATACTCTATCCAGCAAGGCTATCATTCAGAATAGAAAGAGTGATTAGGAGTTTCCAAGACAAATAAAAGCTAAAGGAGTTCGTGACCACTGAACCAGCCCTGCAAGAAATATTAAAGGGGACTCCTTGGGTGGAAAACAGAGACCAAAAGTGACAAAGATGGGAAAGGATTGGAGGAAATCTCCAGAAACAATGACAAAATAAGTGATAAAATGACAATGAATACATATGTACCAATAATAACTTTGACTATAAGTGGACTAAATGCTCCAATCAAAAAACATAGAGTGGGAGAATGTATAAAAAAGCAAGACCTATCTATATTCTGCCTGTAAGAGACTCATTTTAGACCAAAAGATACCTGCAGATTGAAAGTGAGGAGATAGAGAAACATTTATCATGCAAATGAATATAAAAAAAAATGGAGTAGCAATACTTATATTGGACAAACTTACTTTAAAACAAATACTATAAAAAGAAGCAAAGAAGGTCACTACATAATCATAAAGGAGACAATTCACCAAGAAGATATAACAACTGTAAATATTTATGCACCTAAGTGCATGGGATCACCTAAATATAAAACAATTAATAACAAAACCGAAGGAACTAATTGATAATAATACAATAATAGTAGGGGACAATAACACCGTATTTATATCAAAGGACAGATCATCTAAACAGAAAATGAACAAGGAGACAGTGGCTTTGAATGACCCCTGGACCAGATGAACTTTACAGAAATATTCATAACATTCCATCAGAAAACAGCAGAATACACATTCTTTGCAAGTGCACATGGAACAGTCTCCAGAATAGATCACATATTAAGTCACAAATCAGGCCTCAACAAGTACACAAAAGATTGGAGTCATACTATGCATCTTTTCTGATCACAACACTATGAAACAAGAAGTCAACACAAGAAAAAATCTGGAAAGACCACAAATACATGGAGGTTAAACAACATGCTACTAAACAATGAATGGGTCAACCAGGATATCAAAGAAGAAATTAAAAAAAAAAACACATGGAAACAAATAAAAATGAAAGCACAGTGGTCCAAAATTTTGGGAATGTAGCAAAAGTGATCTTAAGAGGGAAGTATATAAAAATACAGGCTTACCTCGAGAAGAAACATAAACGGCTTAACTTTATACCTAAAAGAACTAGAAAAAGAACAACAAATTGAGCCTAAAGCCAGCAGAAGGAAGTAAATAATAAAGGTTAGAGCAAAAATAAATGTTAAAGAGAAAAAAAAAAAAAGCAATAGAATAGATTAATGAAACCAGAAGCTGGTTCTTTGAAAAAACCAATAAAGTTAATAAAACTCTAGACAGACTCTTGATAAGAAAAGAGAAAGGACTCACATAAATAAAATCACAAATGAGAGAGAAGCGATCATAACTGACACCACAGAAATACAATTATAAAAGAATATTATCAAAAACAACATGCCAACAAATTAGACAACCTGGAAGAAATGAATGCACTCCTAGAGCATATAAGCTATCAAATCTGGAACACGAAGAAATAGGAAATTTGAACAGACCAATAACCTTCACAGAAATTGAATCAGTAATGAAAAACTTCTACTGAACAGAAGTCCATGACCAGATGGTTTCACAGGCAAATTCTACCAAATATTTAAATAAGAGTTAATACCTATTCTTCTCAAACTATTCCAAAAAATAGAAGAAAAACATTCTGTGAGGCCAGCATTACCCTAACACCAAAACCAGAGAAAGACACCACTAAAAAAGAGAATTTTTAAAAATATTTTTAATTCCACTCTCTGATTTATTATCTCTCAGATAGAATTTTTCTCCACATTAAAAAAATGTAATTAAATAATGCGTCAAATAATATCAACATGTCAAGTCTTAAATGAAATTATTGTTATCATTGGCCTGGAATAAAACATTAAAGAATTTACAGATAAGGCTTTGTCTGAATAGAGAGCTTAATAGAGAGCTGAATAGAGAGCTTAAATATTGACTTGTTTAAACTTCTCTGGACAAAAATTATTAGCAAGGTTGGGTCTACATGTATTTACTATTGAAATAGTGTTTTGTTTTGTTTGTTTTGTTTTGTTTTGTTGTTTTGTTTTGTTTTTATCAGAACACTAGTGCACATTAAGGGGAATTGTAGAAATGTGTGGATGGCATTTTGGTTGTCATAATCATGTAGAGCCCCACTGGAAAGTTGGTAAGAAGGGGCTGGGTGACACGCAATCCTCAGGAAGGTCTTTCACAACGAAGAGTTTTACGGAACGCATGGGGGTTCAAACAACCTACTCAAAATATAAGTCAAAAGGAATTTACCATAAGTAAATATATATTATATATATATACATTATATATATAATAAATATATATTATATATATATATGGTGTAATGAGATCTATCTATCATCTATCTATCTATCTATCTATCTATAGTGTAATGATAGGAATTTATGTCATTAAAATTACAAGTTGCATTTATATATATTCAGGAGATTGTCCATTATTTATTCTACCTGATGCTGTTTGGAAATTTACCACCTTTTACATCCTCATAATTTCCGGTTGATTTCTGTAACCATTCTCTGCTCACTTTTGCCTGTTGGGAGATCTGCCATCAAAATTCTTTTTAAGGTCCTGAGGTTAAATCTCTTTCTCAGATGTGGAGAGATTTCAAGATAGGTGATATGTTCCCGGTGATAATTTGTCACTGCTCTGTTCTCTATCATAATCACTACATTTATAATAAGGCCTATTTCCAAGAATAGCATATTTTCTCATTTTCTATATTTCCTTTGCATGTAATTTGTCTTGACATGATTCCCCTATTTCTCTTTAGCTCATTACTCCTTCCTTCTTACTATATACAAAAATGTCTCATTGAAATTATTTATTCTAAACTTTCATTTTATTCTAGTTTCTACCACTATATCCTTCCTTTTTAAAAATATATTTTCAATGAATTCCTTTTCATCATAAATAGATGAAAGCATATGACTATTTCATTATCATTGTATCTTTTATTTTAGTCATGTACAATAATTAATATGAATACTTATAAATTAGTTCAATTTTATCATTTTTATATATTATGGTATTAATTATTTTGAAATTCTGTTTATAGATAGATGAAATTATCTATACATTTCATTAGAATTTTGTGAAGAGCCTCCCCAAAATGTACTATTAATTGGTCAAGGGTTCTAGTGGGACTTAGAACTATGAAGCTAGAGTGTAAAGATTTTTAGAAACTAGAATATTTCAAAAACTAGCTTATAATGCAATGAGATTTTATTGGATTTTTTAAAAGATTTTATTTATTTATTTTAGATGGAGGGAAGAGAGCATGGAGGTGGGGGGGGCACAGAGGGAAAGGGAGAGAGAGTCTTAAGTAGACTCTGAGCTGAGCACAGAGCCCAATGCTGGGCTTGATCTCATGACCCTGAGATCACTACTTGAGCTGCAACCAAACAGTCAGTCACTTAACCAACTGCACCACCCATGCACCTCGATTATATTGGATTTTTTTAAACTTTTTTTTTTAAAGCAGTTTTAGGTTTACAACAAAATTGAGAGTGAGGCACAGAGATTTTACATAAACTCCTTATTCTCACACATGTATAGCTTCTCCCACTATCAACATACTTTTTTTTTTTTTTAAATAAGAATGAACCTACATTGGCACATCATAATCACCCACAGTCCATAGGTTACCTTAAGGTTCACTCTTGGTATTGTGTATTCTATGGGTTTAGACAAATGTATAATAACATATGTCCATAATTTTCACACAGGATATTTTCACTGACCTAAACAATCCTCTGTGCTGTGTCTGTTCATCTTTCTCTCCCCCATCTTCCCATTTCTGACAACCACTGATCTTTTGTTTGTCACCATAGTTTTGTCCTTTCCTAATGTCATATATCTGGAATCATCTACCAGGTAGTCTTCGCAGAGTGCTTTTCACTTAGTAATATGTACTTAAAATTCTCCCGTGTCTTCTCAATATTTTATCTCTTTTCAGTAGTGAACAATATTTCATTGTTTGGATGGACCACACTTTCTTTATCCATTTACCTACTGAGAAACATTTTGGTTGCTTCCAAGTTTTGACAATGATGAATAAAGCTGCTATAAACAGTCATGTACAAGTTTTTATGTAGAAAAAAGCTTTCGACTTCTTTGGGTAAATACCAAGGAATATGCTTGCTAGATGATGTGGTAAGAGTATGTTTAATTCTGTAAGAAACTTCCCAACTATCCACCAAAGTGGTTGTAACATTTATATCCCCACCAGCAATGTAAGAAAGTTTTTGTTAATTCACATCCTCACCAGAACTTGGTGTTGTCAGTGTTCTGGATTTTGGCCATTCTAATAAGTATGTAGTGGTATCTCATTGTTGTTTTAATTAGCATTTTCTTAATGGTGTATGAGGTATGCTTATTTGCCATCAGCCTATCTTCTTTGTTGAGTTCTCTGTTAAAGTCTGTGGCCTTTTTTTTTTTTTTTTTGCTTGTTTTTTTTATCAAGTTGTTTTCTTACTATTGAGTTTTAAGAGTTCTTTGTATAGTATGGAGGTTCTTCAAAAAATTAAAAATAGAATTACCATATGACCCAAAGAATAGGAAAATATTAATTTGAAAAGATATATGCACCCTTTTATTTATTGCAACATTATTTACAATAGCCAAATTATGGAAGCAATCCAAGTGTCCACTAAGTGCCCATCCATAGATGAATGGATAAAGAAGATGTGGTACACATGGAATATATATATGTGTATATATATAAATAAATGTGAATATTATTCAGACATAAAAAAGAATGATGAAAGCTTGCATATGTAAAACATGGATGGACCTAGAGGGTACAATCCGAAGTGAAATAAGTCAGTCAGAGAAAGGTAAATACCATATGATCTCACTCATATATGGAATTTAAGAAACAAAACAAACAAACAAAAGAAGAAAAAAGAGAGAAGCCAAAACCAACTTATTAACTATAGAAAACAAACTGAGGGTTACCAAAGGGGAGGTGGGTTGGGAAATGGGTGAAATTGGTGAAGGGGATTAAGAGTACATTTATCATGCTGAGCACTGAGTAATGCATAGAATTACTGAATCACTATATTGTACACCTGAAAGTAATAGAGCACTGTATGTTAATTATACTGGAAATAAAATTTTTAAATTGAAAAAAAGAGTTCTCTGTGTACTTTAGATAATAATCCTTTGTTGGATGTGTCTTTTGCAAATATTTTTGCCCAGTCTGTGGCTTGCATTCTGATTCTCTTGATATTGTCTTTTGCAGAGCAGAAATTTTTAATTTTAATGAAGTCAGCTTACCTATTATTTCTTTCATGGGTCACATCTTTGGTATTGTATGTTGGGCAAGATCATCGATTCTACCAAGAGTCAGCCGCCTAACCAACTGAGCCACCCAGGCGCCCCATCATTTGTACAGATTTCTCATAATATTGTCTCACTGCAAATATGAGGAGTAAGAGGAAAAAAAAAAATAGAGTCTATCAAGCTCTTGCAGCACAGTAAACCTTTAATAAATTTGTCTTCTATTTCTATGGTAGGTTATTCTTGACAAATAATTAGCAGCCACTTTTGTGCATTGGTCCATAAGATGTTGAACCCCAGCCCGACTTAAAAGAATGGGCAAGACAGCAACAATCTTTCGGGTGTCATAATGATCACTAAGCACCAAGACTTAATTATTCTCCTTTCTTCATATATTGTACTAATATATACTATTTCTTGAAGTCAAATCTGAATAAATGTAGCAACTTCTAATAGCAGACAGATATTGAAGGACTTAGTTGAATGTCTTAACTAGCTGTCTCAAATATTTATAAACATAGTGTGTATATCCCCTATGTTAAAAATAATTAAAAATAAAAATGTACACATCATGATGCTATTCTTTAAAAGTCAAAAGTATCCCTGTTTTGCTTATGATAAATATTCAATAAATGCTGCATGAATGAAATGAAGGATATAATCAAAATAGTTTAATGATGATGCATCTAATGAGCTTATAAAAATGTCTTAAAATACTCAATAAAATTGGTCATAACTAATCAGGGTTACTATTTCATTTTAAGAGAAACAAAGCAACAATGTCCCATCAATGTAAACAAAGCTTATTCAATATATGTGGCTTAAAGTACTACTGTGACACATTTTTTTGTTGTTTATTCCAATTATACTTTCTGAATGGAGTATAGAGTACAGCACAAGAAGAAATTTTAAGAACACAATAAAATAAAATCTGTAGCAAAATATTGTACCTTTTATCTCTTAAGAGAGTTTTTTTTTTTATAATGATTTTTTATTATATTATGTTAGTCACCATACAGTACATCCCCGGTTTTCGATGTAAGGCTCGATGATTCATTAGTTGTGTAAAGGAGACTTCATTGTACTAACTTCAGTTTTCCACCGGGTGGCTTTTAATATAATCTACATAATTAATGCTTGATAATGTTCTCACTTAACATTTAAGAAATGGAGCATACATGAACATAAATATGCAAAATTCACTAATAATGAAAATTTACCTTTTTCATATATATTATATAAATTAAAATGTCATCAATTACATTTACACAGATTTTAAATTTTTCTAGTTTTACAAAAAGGTGTCTTTCTTTAGCTTTTTGTTAGTTGAGTATATCTATTAATAGTTGCAAGAACTGACAAGTATTTAAAGAAGAATTTATAACATTTAAATGATTATGTGTATTTAATACTGTGGTTTCAGAGTATTTTTCTTCAATAGCTTTGCTAGATTGATTAACAATTGGTGTTATTATGAATGATGTTAATTTTCTTCAGAATGCTTATAAGTATTGTTATTTTAACTTCAATGATTATATATTGTTTTTTTAAAGAAAAAGAAAAGTCAGTGAGTTATTTAAATTAAAAAATAAGGTAGAGCTTTATCAACCTGTAGGGTGACTAAATTTTAAGATTCCATGAGAATCCACAGGCCATATCTTCAAACTGCCTTATAGTATGTTGTAAGAAATGTCATACAAAGTGTTTAATTTTTAAAAAATACACATTTTCTACTAATATATCCTATGTAAAAATATTAGCTATATTCACTATGGGTTATACCAATTCTTTTCTCAGTTACAATAAAAAAAATCTTGAATGAAAGAAACTCACATCATGAATTACCTACAAATACTGACCTAGTTACTTACTGTGTGTGTGGGTAAAGGTGTATATGATATACATAACATGCATATGCATATACATATATATGCATATATAAACATATATTTACATTCTTTTATCAATTTTAATAATAAGAATAGCATAGTAATTGATTACACAAACAACAATCCAAAAAAATCAAGGGATGTTGGAAGACAAAATATAAAATTTTAAGATGAATAGATAAAACTATTTGGTTACTTAAAGAAAAAGTTTAGGGTAACAAGAAATGAAGCTAAACTTGATGAAAGTATTTTTGCTGATATTTAAATTCAAATTTTAATAAGGAACCTTTTTCTGTTTAAGAAAAAGATCTCTACTTTCATGTGTATTTGTATTTATGCCAAATATTTTGTTCTGGTGGCAAATATAGATGACAATATAATCATTAAAGTTGAAACAATTCAAATTAAATAATCTGAACTTATGCCTTCTGTATTCAACACCTTTCCCAAGTTCCTTAAATTAAAATAGCCTAAAGAAATAGAAACGTCAGTGGATTCTTTAAATAAGGAACAGTGTTTTGGATAGGGAGGGAAGAGAGATTCTTTAAAAATATATTGATATTAAGTATGTAATTCAAACTTTAAAATGTTAGTCAATGCTGTTTGCCTTTTCTCTTATGCTCTTTTAAGCATGTGCAAATATACCTTGATGCAGTTCATGCTATTTGTCATTTACTTAAATGTATTTCTTTATATTTCTTTTTGAATGTAGCAGTACATGACATAAATAATTCTACTAAAATTATTTTTCCAATTATCTGTAGATCTGCTGCACTAGCACCAAGGGGAATGACCAGGAAGCTGTCACTAATTTTTTTAAATGTATAAATGATATTAAACTTGAATCTGTTAAATTGTGGCATACATGTCATATATCACTGACATTCTATTACCAAGAGAAGGTTCTCTACTGTTATCACAGTGCCAGCCCTGGGATTTCCTGGTTTGTCTAATCTATCTATTCAACTCTATTTAATAAGTGACAAGACTTTCATGTTGTGATTTTTGCTCAAGGAAAAACAGTAACATTCACAAAAATACAGGCAAAGAATGCATAGCTACTGAAATTTGTTTTTCTATCACTGCTTCTAAATAAACATGGAAGAAAGTAAATGCTCATCTTTGATTCACACCCAGATATATGCATAATAGGAAAAAGTGAATTATCTGATTACCCTTATTTCCTTGGTTCAGCTGAGATTGTAAAAGCACAATAATTTGCCCTCACATATATGTGTGCGTTCTTCTGTATATAGACACATGCACAGAGAGGGTCTTGATAAATCTGCTTATTAGACACACTATGCAAGACACTTCAGTGGGCACTTCAAAGATTGAACCACTGCTATAGTATTTATCCTTTAAGCTTAAGAATATTTATCCTAAAAATTATTTACAGTTACCCCCTCTCATCATAAATATACAATATTACCATATTTTTTTGCCAATTAGATTAACACTAAAATGATTTTCAAAAGTGTACCTAAGGAAATATTTTCTAAGTTAGCAAGAGCATTAATGCTATGTTCAGAAATCAGCTAAAACTAGTGTGCTTGCCAAAATTCTCTCAGAAATATGTAGAAATAAAAGAAATCTTTCAAGGACGTAGCACTTAAAACTTCAATAATACATTCCAATTCAGGGAAAAATAAATAAGAAGATTTACTTGTCATGGAAGAATCTTACTTGTCAAATATTGATTTCTGTATGCCAGTAAGAGATGGAAAATTTATGTGCACAGGTCATGCATGAGAATAGGGATTACAAACATGGTTTGTGCAGTGATTTGTGTGTATTTACACAATTTTGGCCCCGTGTGATCTCTGAGACATAAATTTTATTCATCATTCAAAATATGAGGGCCTTGATCTCATTATTCTTTAACATGTCTTTATTAGTAATGACATCTGTAAACCTTAGAGAAATGCCAAAGACACATTCATGCTATGAAAACAAATTTGCCTTTTATTTTCATTCATATTTTGCATGAGGAGCTGACTTTGGCAATAACATCTAATGACACAGCTTTTGTAACTTATAGGGGCCAAAAAAAGATCTTTGTATATAAGTGTTTTAGAAATGTTAACACTTCATTTGTCTATGAATTATATGGGCTGGAAAGAACATTGTAATTAAGATCAAAGTAATTATTATTACTGTACTTGATTGGGAAGGGGCCTCAAGAGACAACTGATTCTAGATTTGTCTTTATATATCATTAGACTCCAACCTGTCACAACTTCCCTAAGGTGGGGGTGGTGCGAAAACAATAAAATTGCTTAATCACTGAACTGTATCACAAATATATTTGAACAACCTTGAAAAAGCATTTTAGGCACCAGAAACATAAGTAAAAACTATCAACATAATATCTTTATAAAATATGTCCTGTAAAAACCGTATGTTTGTTGGATTGCTTTTTGTTCACATTATATGTACTGGATTGATACCTTATATACAGTAGATATTCAATAAACATATATTGGATTTATAATCATTTCTAGTCATAAAACGAAATTGTCTTATTTTCCTCTGCTCTGGTAAGAAAAGCATTGTACTCAAATTAGGGGAACTCCATTTTAAAAAATGAAAATTGTTGCTCATTGCCCATGAGGTATTAATGACTTCTCGTAGGTGTACAAGGTAGATCTCTGGTAGAGTCTGAGCAGCTGTCTAAGGAATCTGAGAAAATGGTACCTTATTTTATTTGCCTAAATAGTAGATGAGAAAGATCCTAAAAATCCAACATTCAGAAACAGAAAAGAAAAAGGGCAGTATTTATTAGAGACTAATTGAATCACCAATTTATGTATTTATTTTAAAAGATCTACTACTCTTTTTTTTTTTTAACTCTACATCCCATTGTGGGGATCAAACTTATAATTCCAAGATCAAGAGTTTCATGCTCTACCGACTGAGCCAGCCAGGTACCCCTACTACTCATCTATTTTATTATTTTATTTTATTTTATTTTATTTTATTTTATTTTATTTTATTTTATTTTATTTTAAGAGAAAGGGAGAGTGAGAGCATGAGCAAGAGGAGCAGAGGGAGAGGGAGAGAAACAATCTCAAGCAGACTCCACACTGAGCACAGAGCCTGACTTGGGGCTCCATCCCAGGACCCTGAGATCATTACCTGAGTTCAAACCAAGAGTCTGACACTTAACCAACTGAGCCACCCAGATGCTGCAACCTACTACTCTCTTTTTAAAGAAAGTTTAATCCATCTTCCCTTTTTTGTAAGAAGCAGTCTACATACGCAGATCTAAAATTTATGCTCTAAACAGTTCTGAATTAAATGACATTGTTATTGCTCAATGATACCTCGATGCTCCAACTGATTGGTTTTACTGAAAAGGCAAGCACTCTGCTCCCAAAATTCATCATCCTACTGTCTATTCTCAGTATATCAACCAGAATGATCCCTTTGAAATGTTAGTTACATCATCGGTCTCCACACCAAATTTCAGTTGTCCCATTTATCAAATATAACAGCAAAGTTCATTCTCTGGCCTTTGGGTCTGCATGATGCATCCTATCTTTCACCACTCTCATCTCATCTTTACCACCTCTCCCTCCCTTTCTCTACCATTTGTTCTTCATGGAATCTGTCTTACCCTAAGATGGTTGTACCTTCAACTCGATATTTCCCTCCCCTTTATATCTTCCTGGCTAATTCCATTACCTCTAAGACTTTGCTTAATCAATTACATTTTAATACATCTTGCCGTGACCACCCTATAGAAAACTTACTTCCTTTTCCTGGCCAATGATCTCTTATTTCTTTTGTCCTTGTCACCCTGTTTCCTTTTCATAAGTACTCATCATCTTTTAATATTCCATATAAGTTAATTTCCATCATACAGAGGTGTTTATGCCATAGATTGATTTGTATCTATATGTAATGTCCTGGTGATTATTTCATCATACATAGAAAATTGAGGGGAAAATGTACTACAGAATGCAGAGTGATGTGTAAAGTAGTATAAAGAAGACTGAAGTTTTTAAAAATATTTTATTTATTTATTTGTCAGAGAGAGAGCACACAAGCAGGGGGAATGGCAGGCGGAGGGGGAAGCAAGCTCCCCACTGAGCAGGACTCAGTCCCAGGACCCTGGGGTCATAAGCTGACCTGAAGGCACACACTTAACTGACTGAGCCACTTAGGGATCCCAAGAATGAAATTCTCATATTAAAAATAGAATATCAACCACTGATACAGATGTACCATGGAATCTTTTTCACTAAGGTGAAAGGTTGTTGTTTTAGCCACAAGGATTTGGAATGAGATATCAAGGCAACACAATGTACATTTACCTGACTGATAAAGAATTTTGTACTAGAACTGGCGAGCTGCCATAACTCAGATGTGTGACCTGAAATAGGAGAAAAAGGCAAAGTGGCCAGTTAATGACCAGAGAGAAGATTTTATCAGAGACTGAAAAAATGTTTACTATTTTAGAGAATGACAAAATATTTGGTGAAATTTGAGCTTGCAGTCACTTGAACAAATGAACTTCCAGCTCTAAAGGTAAAGGTCAGGAAACAGTGATAATTTTGTGTGCTGAATGAATTTGAACGTCTTTGTAATAAAAGGAAACTATGAGCTCAGAAAATAACTAACCAATTTGTAAACAGGAAGCGAAAGGATAAGAATATGTTCCCAAATTTAGGGACATGTAGTGTTGAAAGGGAATGAGTAGCATGGACCTTATGATGTGCGTTACAAAATAAACTATAAAACTCGGAGAAATTATGATCGTGGGAAGATAAATTAATGAAAATAGTACTTTGTGACCAAATAATATGGTTGCTTAATTAGCTATTAATATCTTACTAAGAATCTTACATGAAGAAGTCTGCAGTATTCTGTTTAAGTGGTGAGAGATTACAAAGATACCCTCTTATTTGGAGAATTTAAAATCTTATGGATAAATTAAAAATTAAAATGTATGCTCTTCATGTACCTGTATTAGTTATAGAAGGATTCAGCCAGCAACTAATGCAATTAACTAGATCAATCATAGATCTTTCAGTTAACAAGTCTGAGGAATTCTTAGTAACGTGTATCATTTCCTGGAGTTACTTTTTAAAACTTTGAAGTTATTGCAATTTGTTTCATCAATATTTTATTGACCTTTTTCACTTATTTAATTACTTAACTATTATTTTTTCTACAATTTTATAATGCCAAATATCAGCACTGTAGATACATTATGAAAGGCAAATTTTAAGTTAATCTGACCTTTTAAAATAGTAATAAAAAATAAGAGTCTTTAAAATAGATTGAAAACTGAGGCTAGGATTTTGAATTTCCATTAAACATTCATATCTTTTTGAAGTAAGGTTGCTGTTGCATGTGAGTGTGGATAAAATCAGTAGTAAGAAGCGAAAGCAGTTAGATTATAAGGTTAAAATGAAAATACTTTATGTAATTATTAATGCTTCTTTAAAGTGAAGCACAAAGAGAAACAAAGGGCTTGAAAAGTCCTACATATCATGAGATAGGGTTTCCATGTAGGATTTTCATTTTTAAGGAAAAAATATTTATCTCTAATGCTCCTTATTAAAAAGAAACCATTGTGCTTTTAGACAAAGGCTTATTAAAAATTCACAGGGATGTTTAAAAAAATGTTAGGGAAAGAAATCAGTTTACTTTATAATCACTCCGTATTTCTCTTTGTACTTTTACAAGTTCTTGAACGATTTTTCGTGGCCTTAAGCAATTTCATTCAGACGCAGGGTAACTTCTACTAAAAATGTGTAGGGGATTATTGAGTAACACATATTCGAATCAACATGGGCATCCTCAAGTGAACTGATTAATGTGTGTTTGAAAAAAATTATTTTCTTAATCACAACTAATTTTTGTAGTTTTGTAGAATTTAATCATCTTCCAAGAGGTCATAAAGCCAGGAGCAGGGAATACTTTCTGCTAATGTAGATAGAAAGCTGTGACTGAGAAGATAATATTTCTCATATATAGCAATGTACTGTGCATTTTATGTTGAGAACAGAGAGGGAATGGATATATCTAAACTCCATGACCAAGTACAGAACATCAGAAAAACAAAAGAAAAAAAGAAAAGGAAAACAAAAGCAAAACCAAAAATAATATCCTGATTTGGAACCAAGGTTGGTGCAGATATAATAAATTGGGACTCGACATAATATTTTCTTAAATAAGGTGATGCTTCTACACATAGGTCTAAAAAGAATAAGGTTAAAAAAAAAAAGACTGCCTCAGACTTATTTTCAACCATTAAGAAGCTTGATATAAGAACAATTTAAATAAACACATTTGCACATTCAAAAGCAGTAAAATATTCTAAATAAATATTTATTGATCATATACTTCATGTATTTAAGAGGTAAGAAAAAAGAAAGAATATTCCTACATCTGAATTATGCCCTTAGAAATCGAATTTTCACTCTAACATCTTCAAGTGGAAAATCGTCCTGGTCTTCAGCAACCTGAAGTGCACAGGCTGTCTGATCTAACCAATCAGGTTAAACTGGCTCAATTAGCAAAAGTAGCCAAGTGATAAGTACCAGTCAAATTGAAGTTCTGCATGTATGTTGAATGTGCACATTTAAATAAAAAGACTCAAAACGTAAAACCAGATATCTGAGAAATTAACATTCAAGAAATTAAATATATTTGTATGTTTAAAATGAGAGAAAGCAGTCAGGCTGGCTAGGTTACTATACTGTACTTAGAGTCTCATCCTTTAAATATAGAGCTATGTGGGTCCAGAAATTATTTACTTTTTCTTTTTCTCCAGATATGGCTCTGGTAGTAGAATTAACAAAATCAAATTCACAAAAGTTTAAAATACGTAAAAGAAATGTTGACTTAAACATTTATAATCACTGATATCTTTTTGATCAATCAATATCAATCATCAAAGATACTTCTGTCCCAGTTATGATTTCTGAAAAATCAAAATAGGAAATAAATAAATAGAAATGGTTTCATGAGATGAAAGAATCAGGGTATAGAAAGGGATGGTGTTTAGGTAACGTAAAGACTAAGGAAATGAAAGGTTAAGTAGCTATAGTCATAAAGAGTATATCTTTCTAGAAAATGAAATAACGTTTGTCAAATACACTGCGACTTGGAACTAAAGAAAACAGAATAAATAATGGCAAATGCTAATTTTTTGGCTTCTTTCCTGAATTGGATATAAAATATAAATTTCGTATCAACAAAAGAGTACTTTAGGGACGTTCCAATACCAAAATGTAGTTTAGAGGTGATACGCCATGTCACCTTCCAGTGAAGTCTTGCTTAGAATGCACTCTACTTTTTTTTTTTTTTTTTTTTAAGATATTGGGATGTGAAGCACCTGGGTGGCTCAGTCAATTAAGCGTCTGCCTTAGGTTAATGTTCATAATTCCAGGGGTCCTGGGATCAAGCCCCCACATTGGGGATGGGTGGCCCCTGCTCAGCGGGGAGTCTGCTTCTTCCTGTCCCTCTGCCCCTCCCCCTGCTCATGTTCTCTCTCGCTCTGTCCATCTCTCACTCTCTTGCTCTCACATGCTATCTCTCAAATAAATAAATAAAATATTTAAAAAAAGGATACTTGAGATGTATGTTTACAAACATTCAGTTCTTTACAAATAACACTGCAGATACTGGATCTCATCTGTATTAAGTCACATTCTCTGAAGGTTCCTGTTTCTGAAAATATTTCTAGTTGTGTAGATTGGTTTATCTTACCCAGTTATGAACTAACTACATTTAAAGATACACCAAGTCATTAATATTAATAAATTAGACCTGGTATGGGGAGAAGAAATTATTATATTTTGTGCCAGAACTCACTTTCTACCGGCACTAGAAAGTATCCACCTACAAGCGTACCCGTTTCTTGGCCATCTCCAAATCTCTCATTTTCACAGGCAGAAACCTAGCCACAGAATTGCCTAAGGAAAATAGAACAGGTTTAACACTGTTGGGATGGAAGCCCATTCAGGTCCTCAGACATTAAGTTCAGCCTCTATGCCATTTTTTGGTGTAAGATTATGGGCGAAGTTTTTATACTTGTGTCACTACACTAAGTGTATCACGTGAAGGAGCAACCAGGCCCAGGACTCCGTCTCTCAAGTCTGTGGTACTTACTGCCTCACGGCTCTCCTCTCCGCGCTCTCCTCGGAGCCTGGCAGGATCTGTGCAGACTAGTCTCATACAGCCCTTTGTTCAACGTGTTAAGGTTCTATTGTGCCCTTTTCCTTATTCTCCTTGACTTTATCTGAGCCATTTGCGCCCCCATTCTCTTTCCCCTCAGCCTCCCCTTTTTACTCTTTCCACTGTCCGCACATATTTTTTGATTTTTCAAGAATTTTATGCCAAGAGATTTACATAAATTAGAATTTGTAGATCACTAAGAATGCAAAACTTCCAGTTCTATTGTATCTTTCACTGAAGTCCTTCTGCAACAAAATATACTATTTATCTTTATATGGGATTTGAGATGTAACACATTAAAAATTGTCTTCGAATTTTATAATATGGCTGATACTCTGCTTCTCTTGACAAAGCACTAAAGTCATGGAAAGCCTTCTTCTGAAATTATGTATTGATTTTGTAGAGTATCTTGAAAGGTGGGAAGGTAGGTGAAAGCAAGTACTTAGATTCTGTAGGTATTTCTCCCCCAATGATATTGCCTCAGTTTGTCATCATCACAGGTAAATGACCGTAGCATATTTCTCAATTTAAGGGATTCCCATGTCTTCATATTTCGTAAGCTCAAAACTTCACACGGGGAGCCCAATTAATGTTCCTGATGGCTGAGTAAACAAAACTTACTTTCATGTATGCACATACTTATCCCTATAAGAATCATGTTAAACTGCTGTTTTTTCAGTGAATCAGAAGGCTTTCAATCCCAGGTGAACTTGCCTTGTGAGTTGTTGTTTTCTTTCCATTTTGTTAATAAACCTCGTGGGTTGATCACTTAAGTTCCACTCTGATTCCTTGATCCCAAATGATTCTTTGTTCCCTTACTGATTTAGATTGTGCCGTAATTGTTTCAATAGCTCAAAAGAACTCTCAATTCTATTCGGCTCTTATTTCTCTCCTTTATTGTTGTTTGCTAGCCAGGCACTGATTGACTAGAAAAAAAAAAATTTTTTTTCTAGGGAAGTTTGCATATTTTAACAGCAGTTGAACAGCTGTCTTCGGAAGTAATGTTTCTATATTTCACAGCTTGTGGCTGCACTATTAATACCATTTTACTTCTCTAATGGAGGTAATTCTTAAACACCACAAATCCTAATTATTTGAACAGCAGTGGGCCTTAATTCATAACCGCTTCTTCTGAAAACAAAAGTACTTTATAGCTTGGAATAGGATATGTGTGAGGGGGCCCTCCCCTTTTCTCTGATGATGAACATCATTTCCGGAAATACTGCTCCCTCAGAGGTGATAATTATCCCTGTGAGCAGCCTGGGAGCATCCCTGCTGCTACATAGCGGTGCAGTTAGCAAACTCAAACTGTCTAGAGTTTCTCCCCTACCCCCCATGCTCGAATGTTCCCAAATGATCTAATCATTGCTTTATTTTGGGAGAAGAGATTAAGAGTCTATGAATCATGCTTATCCTTTTAAACTTTCTGTTTTAAATGGAATTATCCCACTGGCATATACACTTTCAATTCTCCCCTAGCTGTTGTAGCTCTGAAATAGAAGTGATCCTATTGATCTAATTATTGAAATGGTTATAGCGCCCGTGAGCTCTAAAAAGTCTGTAAATAGGAAAAAATATACTATTAGAACATGTTTAATATCTCTTTTTGACAGTGTGTATTTTTTTCTCTATACATCTTATCTAAATACAGTATTCTCATAATTAGTATATATCTCTACTTACCACCTACTCCACTCTGTGTGTGTGTGTGAGTGTGTGTATGATAAATTGCATCAATAAACTGTAATACTGTAGATATGTAGATCCTATCTTTCTATCTATCTACCTACTTATATATTCATGTTTACATTTATGCCTACATAGAAGTAAATAAATAGTATATAAACATTTGCATACATCCCAGGGATTTTGATAAATTAGGGAAATCTAACAATTTCCTTGTATTTCCTTGATCATATCTTTACGCTATTTTCTGAAGTAAATCGGAAAGGGAAAGCAGAACTGAGAGACACACAGTGATATTCAAATATTATAATAAGGGCTATCGAAGATAACAAGATATGTTTCAATGACCCCTAATCTCGGGTTCAGAAAGTGCTCTTTCCATTTTGGAGTCTGTGTGATAATAACAAATTTACTTAACTTCTCTTGTTTCTCTGTTTTTATATTGAAGAATAGGTTCTAAATAACCAAGGGTGGTCTAAGTGATCTGAGTCTTGTCCATGCACACGATGCAAGCTGCACGCTGAGTATTACCAGAACCAGTCCTGAGCTGGTTGCCCTCTCTTGCTCAGTGCCAAAACTGATAAAAAGTTCTATTTCTGGATCCTTGAGAAACCCTTGCTCTCTTTGTTCCTCCAACACCAGTAACATCACAGCTGCAACGCAGCTGCTAATAATTAGCTCCTTGATTCATTATAGGCCTGGTTTATTAAGAGAATTTATAGATGGGGAAAAGAAGGTGTTCCACAAGTAGTTAATGATTTGTTGAAGTTCACACTGTGCCTATTATAGGTAATAACACGTCCCTTTAAGAGAGGCGTGAACTCAACCCTCTAGTCAGTGATTATTTGCTAGAGAAGTACAATCGGGCTGACTTTTCAAATTCTTTATGTAATTTATATCCTTTCTTCAGTTATTCTTGTTTATATTCCTTGAGATCTGGCATGCATTTGACTGTCTTTACACAAACTCTCCATCTTTAAGACCTCAAAGAATATCCAGTGCAGATTTCCAGGATATGCAAAGCCTGAATTCATTCTTTCCAAGCCTAATTTATCCATGGTTAGCATATCTGATTATTTGACCATTCCAATATAGCCCTTGAGTGTGTCCTTTAAATTTTTCTTAGAAAATACCTCCTACAATGTGCTTTTTAGAATAATCTCTTTCATCATTAAGTGTGTTTTATTTAATATGTTTGCTATTATAGTGCATGGTGCTAATTATGAAATCAAGAATGTGACATCACAAACTTAATAGAGATTCTACAGTAAAGGATAAGAACAATAGGTATATATATAATATGTAATATATATAATACCTAATAATATATAATATAATACCTAATATATATAAATATATATTTCTGAGGCCTGATCATTAAAGAATAATAAAAGATAAAAATAAAAACTAAGGTGAGAATATTTAATAGATAAATTTATATCCAGAGAAATATCATTAGTCAAATATATTTGGGCTTGATCAAAGTAACATCTCTTCTGAGTGTAAACTTTCAAACCAAAACGCATGAAATGTTTATTTCATAGTATAGACTTATTTCCCCACTATACCTTCCCCACACACACACCAAATTTACGATCATCTTTTCCAAAATCAAAATCACTAAAACTACATTTGGAAAGGGGCATCTGTGGTCCTGGTAATATTTTTCTTTCTTTCTTTCTTTCTTTCTTTCTTTCTTTCTTTCTTTCTTTCTTTCTTTCTTTCTTTCTGAGATTTTATTTGACACTAATAGTACACTGTATGTTAAATAACTGGAATTTAAATAAAAACTTAATAAAAATAAATAAATAAACATACAAATAAATCCGGATAACAAAAAAAATAACTAAAATTTAGTTTGAGAACAACTCATGTACGATTGTATCTGAAGCATTATGACATTTTCCTTTCTGGAAAATGAAATAAAGTTTCTTCTACTTGGTTCATGTTTCTTGGATGGTTTTATTTTGCCATACAGGAGAGTGAGAGGGGAAAGAAATCAACTGAATTCACATTTGCCAGGTTCAGACTATTTAATCTTTTTTTTTTTTAATTTTAAGCAATAAACTCTTCATAATCTGGGGAAGACTTATGCTTCTATTCATACAATCTTAGCTGAAATCTACATGGAATTTGAAATGTTTTACTCTCTCTCACACACACACAAAGAAGATAAATCCCCAAGTTGTGATACAATTCATTTTATACAGTTAGTTTTCTTTCTTTCATTTAACCTGTTCTACCCTATTGGCAATGACAGTTTTATAAATGCCAAATTGAATGATTTCTGTGTTAACAAACATGTATTTTCAAAAGCCCTATTTTGATAGTGCACTTAAACAAAATATTGCCATAGAAGCATTTGTAGAGATCTTATTTTTGGACCTGGCCATAATAGGAACAAGACTCATGGTTTTATTAACTTGCCCATTCCCCCTTTTTCTTTGTCATGTGAATATTTAAAGATCAATTGACGTTTCAAACATTTTAGTAGCTTCTCTGAGTGGCCACTTGATATTCTACTCTAAATTTAATGGGAAATGACAAAAACATGAAATTTGCTAATTAAGTGCCTACACACTCAGCAGTTAAATAAAAAATATAGAGAAAACACAGAAGAGCTTGAAAATGTCATCGCGTGGCTTTCGTGCATACGATGTAATTCTTCGGTATTACTGACCTAATCAAAACTGCATCTACCTTAGGGGGACAGGGAGTCTTACTAACTTACGGAGGCCAAAGATGACTTCAAATTGCGGGAAAGACAGAGTATACATGGGCCTCAACAAGAACTGAAACAAGGCTTGAGAGTCAGCAGAGTTTTCTCTCCATTTGTCATGCTTGGTATTCTCTTCACAGTGTCCTCCATCAGTCTCATGAAAGTCAGGTTTTCTCAGTGAGAGGGAAGTTTGACTGCAAATCGCTCTATATTGCTTTTGCCTCTGAAGAATGCCTTATTAACCATTCCAACCTTTAAAAAATAAAATTGTGGAGAGGACATTGATTGTCCCTAAAGTGTACCTCTAGACTACAACAAAACAAGGGGAGAAAAATATGATTTCCCTTGCTTGGATTTGAAGTTTAACCATTGATAAAAGAATTGTGGCCGATGACAGGTTTTACAACAAAATCATTGGAGCAGAAGCAGGACCTGCAGAATGAATAATAGATGTATGACATCTGGATTGTTACATTTAGGTATTTAAGATGATTTGATATGTCTCAAAATGAAGTAAGTTAAAAGCCAAAAAAAAAAAAATTTTAAAAAAGGGGGAAAAAAACCCGAAACAAAACTCAAAAACATTTTAGAAGCAGGTAAGAATTCAAATAGCAAAAGAGCAATTCTCTACATGTAGCAGCTAAATGACTGAACGATCTTAGACAGATCACATCTCCTCTCTAACCATTGTTTCTTTGCGAAAAGTGGGAAATAATGCCATCATAAACCTATCAGAAATAGTGAAGGTGCATTAAAAAACACACCTCGATGACTCAAACCCACAAAGCTTAGTTCTCACACAGGAAGGGGCAATCAGATATTGTCATGAAGTGTGCTCTGCTTAATTTCGTTACTTACAGACTCAGGCTGATACAATTATGTCAAATGCTTGTCACTCTGCCAAAAGGAAAGGGAAATCTGAAAAGTCTTGATCTGGCAATTAAATGATGTCTTCTGGAGTTGATGCCTGACATTTTGTGCTCACAGCTTATTAGAAAGAACTTGTCACTTGGTTTCACTCAACTACAATTGGGCCTGGAAATATGATGCCACCTATTAACAGATTTGGGACTATTGATATGTGAACAGAATAATTTTTTTCAACATTCTACCTTCTAGTCGCCAAATATTTGGTACTTCTTCCACTTTATACACAAAAGGCACTTATCTTCTTCCAAGAGAGTTACATTGAATTGACATCTGCTCCTGGCATCAAGAGTAACATCCAAGATCCATGTGTTGCTTGTTATCTCTATCAGGATATTATTTGTATAAGTCCCTTTGCCAAAAACCCCTATGTGGTTCTTCTTGATGCATTTATGAACTAAATAGACACATTATACAGTATATCTAGGGAATTGGAATTTCAGCAAGCACCCTCATTCAGAAAGAGGAAAAATAATATGTTTGTATGTCAATTTTGAAATCTACCTGGACACTTACTACGAGGGGATGTTCAGTTCATTGTCCCCTGTGCTTCTTGGTTCCATTCTCCTGAATAATTATCTCCTCTCCTTTTTTCTAGTAAGCCTTAGATGAAAGGAGCAGTAGAAAATACAACCTCTTTGGAAACCTAGCAACTTTTTCTCAGCATTCTTCTTGCCCTTAGAAGATTGGAGATCTTGAACAGTCACAGTCCTGGAATTTCTGATATGTTCTGGTTTTGAACAGTCACAGGTATTTCTTTTCATTTAAGCCATGATTTCATTGATAGTACAAGTCTCCTCAAAACACAGTAGGCTTTCCATCAATTCGATTTAGTCAGCAACATGTGCCAAGAGACTCACCCACTTTTCTATACACATTTCTTAGATTTGTGACAAAACGTTGCTTTTTTTAATCTGCTTCTCCTTTCTTAATAGTGTATCTTAACTATATCAGGTTTCTTTGAAGAAACTTATTTTTACTCTACTTATTTACTCTCCTAAAGAGATAGTCTATTGGGAATCAAACATGAATTAAGTCTTTGATCTTGAGATGCCTAAATCGAGTCAGAGCTTTTAAGAATGAATGTGACAGCTGTGCCCTGACTTGATTCTTGTTGCAAGAGTGAGTCTAATCAGACTTTATTGCTCAAAGATTTTCTCAACTTGATTTTTTTTTTCCTGATGGCAGATGAGAAGCAGTTACTTCTTCCAGACTTGCAAGTCTTCAGTTTTTTGGACTCAGTTTTTATTGTTTTATTCTTCTGTATTATGAGAGAATTATTATGGTAATTTGACAAATGCAGTCAACATTAACTAAAACAATCAACTAAATTTTTGTTCCACTTCTTCTTCTGCACCTATAAGCTCACTTGGGAGTGGAAAGTCAGCCATTCTCAATATACCCCTCTCACTATTTGGGTCACCTGCAGATACCACGTGATTCCACTTTGGTTCTGAATGCCACTAGCTCATGCCTACTGCTCACAAAGGCAGTGGGTAAAGGTTTACATTGGCGGCTTCTAGAGAAAAATGTCGTGAATGCTTATATACACACACATAAGATAATGTCTAACAAAGGCTGTAAATATGCATAATAAAAGTCTATGTTTTCCATGACCTATGTCTCTTTCTTTGTCCTTCAGTCCTCTTCTCTAGAGGGAGGGAGAGAAGAATGGGTAGATAGATGAATAGATAGATGATAGATAGACAGATAGAGATACAGATACAGAGATGATAGAACGAAAGATATATGGGGAAGAAGGTAAGAGAAGAGAAAATGGTATAAAGAGCTTAGGGCTGTTTTTTATACCCATTTAATATTTAAATGAAAAGCAATGACAATGTTAATAAAGATTAAATTATCCAAGAGAAAATGAATACAGCTCTATTTCAAGATATGATTTACTTCTGCTTCTGGAATAAGAACAGACTAGAATATTTTGATAACTAAAATTTTCTTTGTCTAGTGGTCCAGGAAATTTCTCTTTATAGGATTTCTTCTTTGATGAACATTTCTTCTGGCATTCAGTTTTATTCTGAAGGTCAGTTATGCCTCTTGTGTTATTCTCAGCCACATGAGCTGCTGGTAGAAATCTAATCATGTTTTATACTCTGTCAAAGTCCGTGGGTATTTTAAAGTAACTGCTCAATATTATAAAAAATAAAGGGAAAGTTCAACCATTTTGCAATTTATCCAACTCCTGTGCTTTTTCCCTTGATGACATTGCCAAATAATATACTATTGTAATAGAAATATTAAAAAATAATTAAGGAAAACTTGATACAAACTTTAGTCACCCTAAATTCCGTGACAGAAAACCACAGATACAATTTTGCTATATCTTTCTGGCATGATCTCTATTAGCATTATTATTGCAGAAGTGGGATCAAATTTTGGCATTGTTTTTTCTCTTCTTACCCAATTGGCAGTATACTACAAATACATTCCTCCATACCTCTTCCCAGTTTACCCATGATCCTCATCTGCAGTGACCTCTATCCTATATCCTAATTCTACCACCACAGGGAAATTTTCTGCACCAGTAGCCAATAAAATATCTTAGACTTCAAAATATCCTAGTCCATTATTACTTTGGGGACAAGAATAATTCATATCTATAACTAAAAGTATATCTTTGGTTTTCTCTTGTATAATTAAAACCTTACTAACATTCAAGTTAGGGTACTAGGTGGCCATTCTTTGTGGGTGGGTAGACCTGATAGTGAATGACTTGATATAGGCATGTGTCTTTGTATGTACTTTGATATTTCTGAAACTACCTACAGTGTTATAAGTAACAAACGTTATAGTCAAATCTTTAGACCAAAGGGTCTCATGTTTTTACCCTAAACCATAATAACCAAATGTGTTCTAAATAATAATGTGATTCATGTAGAATATTGTATCACTGGCCATAAGGATTTTATACATGGAGTATTAATATTTAAGTGTAATTCAATCAATTAATAAAAAATCACACTACCTTTGAAATTTCTATCAAATCATGCATTATTTTAATACATACTTAACTTATTTAAAGCAAGATTTTTCACATGCCTTGACATAGAACAGGAGGGAATGATTAGGGCATTCTCTATTTCTGGCCATATTTCACAAGTAAAATTTAATTTTTTACTTTCCCTACAATCAGGTGTTAATAGAGAAATGGATCAGATCTCAGGAGACTTGTGTCATTCTCCAAAGTGAAGAAACTTCATAACTTTAAGTCAGTAATTCCATTCTCTCAGAATATTAGCACCAACACCAAATGTGTAAAAATGAGAAATGGACAATGTTCTTTTAATATCTATTCCAACTCTACAAGCATTGTATAATGTCAATGATCTGCCCAAATAGTTACATAGCAGTTTATTTTTCAAGAAAATTCTTTGAGGACAAACTACAGCTTTAAATTTGTCAAAAGATTTTACCAGGGTAGACATAGATATAGATAGATAGATAGATAGATAGATAGATAGATAGATAGA
>NW_024426996.1:54957052-55164956 GCF_017311325.1 Ursus maritimus
ATAGATAGATAGATAGATAGATAGATAGATAGATAGATAGACAGACAGACAGACACAGATCTTAATGTGTGTTTGTGTACTCATTTGGTAAATATTGGTTATTGATCTAATGATATATTCCTTGGCCTAATGGTCTAATAAAATAATTTTATGACGATTAATTTCTTATACTTTGAGGAAACATTTCAGAGTGATAAATCATAAGATTAATCTAGATATTATGTATAACTCATAGACATTTTGAAGGATATTAGTACAAATTAATGCTCATTTTCAGATGATAATTTACATTTAATTAATCACTTTTCACAAATAATTCAATGTCAAAAATTACTATTTTAAGGTTTTCTATTTTTAATCACCGAATTATGTTTTAATAAATACAGAGAATACATAAGATAATTTTTGTCTCTTCAATTAGTATTTCTTTTATAAATTCACATACAATTAATAAACTCTATCAAAAGGGAACTACTATCTTATGTTTCTTTAAATGTGTAGGGTCTGTCTGATCTCCCTTAACAAAGCAGAATACTAGGATACTGGGATAAGAAAAGTCATGTACTTAGGTTTTAGGGCATATCTTATGTGTTGGATCTGAAATAAAACAATTTAGGGAGAAATTGAAACTAAAATCAGGTTATTTAAAAGATTTGTTTGAGTCCAAAAAAAATCCATGGACGAGGCAGCTCAGGCTACAGTAGAACTATGCTCCTAATATCAAAAACAACAGACAATTAGAGGGAAGAGTCCAAACTCCTCTGAGCCAGGAGTCTGAACATAAACTTTAATGGTGCTTGTCCTGTGGCATCCTACGTGTTCACAAATGGGGAATTTAAAGGCCAGAAACTGTGCTCTTGATTTATCAACTTATTGTTGGTGCTCTTTATTAATGTTCCTCTCATGAGTAAATCTACAGTGAGATTAGCGAGCACCAGTTTCTCTAAACATTACCTTGCTTCTTTTACTGACTGTATAAAAACCCAATATTCCTGTTCAAAATACATAGAGTGGCTTCTGTCTGATTGAAATAGACATTGAAGATAGTGGAGGCAGAATTGAAAAACTAAATTGAGCCTCCATCTCCACCTTCAGTAAAACAAATGGGGAGGATTGGGGAACTAAAATATAGCCTCAATTTTAGGCTCAGTGATCTTTTTACTGGGCCAAATCACCATATAATAAATCAACAGGCTTTTTATACAGAATTCCTTATAGAGATGACCACATCTATGCAAATTTAATTTTTGAGGGTCTTACATAATTATTATTTGGGGGGAGGATATTATGACTTATAAAGATAGTCCCCAACTTATGATGGTTTGACTTCAACTTTTCATCTTTACAATGGTGAGAAAGTGATACAGATTCAATAGAATCCATGCTTTTTTGAATTTTGAATTTTGATCTTTTCCTGAGCTAGCAATATGCAGTCCTCAGTCAGCCATAAGATCCCAAGGGTGAAAAACGGATACACTAATGAACATTTTATTATAAAATAGGTTTTGTGTTAGATGATTCTGCCCAACTGTAGGCTAATATAAGTGTCTGAGTATGTTTAAGGTAGGTTGGGCTAAACTATGATGTTAGAAAGTTTAGGTATATTAAATGCATTTTTAACTTCTATTATTTTCAACTCATGGCAGGTTTATCAGGACATAGCCCCATTGTAAGTCAAGCAAGACCTGTAGTTCAAAATTTAAAGTGCCACAGCTTATTTCTTCATAGTAAAAATTGATCTACTTGACTATCTTTTAATATAATACTAATTTTCAATAAATTAGTATTTCTTCTACATTTAGTTTTTTTTTTTAATGCTCACAGATGTCATTTATCATCCATAACTATGTTGTTCAACCAGAGTTTCTTTAGGAGAGGAGCAGAACAGATGAAAGAGATAGCAGCCTCAAGCATGGATTCCTTTCATTAATCTAGACCGTCCCCTTTGGCCTCAGTTGCAGTGGCGTCGTTGCTTGCTCTGTTGCTATCAGCCTTTTACCCTCTGGAAGTCTCACTTGGTCCTCACAATTCCTGCTCCTCTCTTGTTATTTCTTTGTCTTCTTTTTCTTAAGTTAAAAATGCCAGAGCACAGATTAATTGAGAATAGAATAATTTTTAATGTGGCCGATAAGTGTTTTTAGTAGATAAAACATTGATGGGTATTCAAAGCTCCAGATATTTTAAGATATTTTTTGGGTCTCAGCAATCACCCAATTTCCACAGTCTACAGGGTCATCCGTACGTGGGTGAGAATCTGGAGCCGTTTGCGGACTATTGTATGAACCAAGACAAGGCATATAGAATATTTACCCCAAAACATGTTCATTCCACATACAACTTCTTTGCCAATTTATTGATTTTTACTATGGACTTATTAAATGTTAGTAGGGAAAATATATTCATTGTAAAATATATAAAAGATACAACAGGAAATGAAAAAGCCTCTCCCACTTTTTTTCCCTATCCCACCAGTTATCTCTCCCAGAGGCAATCATTCTTTTTTTGTTTTTGTGTGTGGTTTTTCAATCTGTGCACCTATAATCATCTTCATGAATATTTATTGTATATAAGCAATATCATATTCTATATACTGGTCTAAATTTATCTTTTTTAGTTTTTAACTTGGTGTTTGCCTTGCTTTTTGGAAACTATGTTCTTTTAGAAAATCACTGTATTTTTATTCAAATGGTTATTTTGCAACTATGTTTTTATAGAATATTCTTTATCACTTATTTCTCCAGTGTCTACTGATTCTCACTGTAAACAATGAGGAAATTGATCTCTCATCTCTGCTTTTCCTCCCCAGGTATTTATTGGTTTTATTATTTTGTTATTGATTAGTTTTATAACTTTACATACTTATACTTCTCTTATTATCTTCAAATATTTTGACTCTGTCCACAAAAGAGAAAACCACTGTTACTTTTACCTTTTCCACTTCTCTTCAAATTTCTGTATAATATAGCATTTCCACACTGTCATACTCCATAACATTACATTCTTGTCCATATTCATAATGTTCACTTGTGTTTTAGTTTTCACCATACAAATAAAAGGACATGCTGCTCAATAAGAGTTCTTTTACCAAGTTTCTCCATTAATTTCTTCATTACCAGAAACTTGTCCTCTGATAGTTTCTTTGAGAAGGTTTCATATATACCTTGAGTTGATTTTTCATGTTAATGATGGCTTCCATGTTCAAAACTGATCTGAGTGTCAGCTTGCCTGGATATACCTTTGGAGTCATGTTCAGTTTTTATACAGAGAGCTCCACTGTTGTGAAGGAGATGTGGGAAGACAGACTGACTTTTTTATCTTTAAGGGTGACTTGATAATTTTTGTCTTGATGACTGGTGGGAATTCATTCTTTGCATTTAAGATTTATCATCGTTCCTGGAATATCTATTTGACATATATTTTATTACCTTGTGTCAACTTTTCATGGAACATCTTGTTCTCTTTAAATCTGTAGATTCAAGTTTCCTTTATACCTGTCAATTTTTTAAAAATTTTATCTTCCTTTTTTTTTCTTCCTTTTTATATTGCTATTTTTTTCAAGGAAATAAGTTATGTATTTATTGCTTCTCCTCGTCTGTCTTTCCAAGATATTATTTTTCCTTAATATTTGTTCAGCAAATCTTATATTTGGAATAATTTTAGATTTCCAGAAATGTTGCATGACGGACAGTGTGATAAGAGATAGTTTCAATTCCATTTCAAGTATGTGAATTAGAAATTCCATATTAAGGGGCGCCTGGGTGGCTCAGTCGTTGAGCGTCTGCCTTTGGCTCAGGGCGTGATCCTGGCGTTCTGGGATCGAGTCCCACATCAGGCTCTTCTGCTATGAGCCTGCTTCTTCCTCTCCCACTCCCCCTGCTTGTGTTCCGTCTCTCGCTGGCTGTCTCTATCTCTGTCAAATAAATAAATAAAATCTTTAAAAAAAAAGAAATTCCATATTAAATATGGAAGTATTTAAAAGATAATGTAAAAGAAAATGTAAATGAAACAGGGCAAGGAAAATTATAGATCATTTTGTTGGAAATATGAATTGTAAATATAAAACCACTTATGTTATGCAGGATTTGGAAAAAGTCACTGTAACTAGTTCTCCATTTGTTGTGATGGACATGGGGAGCTTAAAGCTGAGTGAAATTATGTGTAGTAGTTTTCAGGATTCGTGATTTGTTTTAACTGAAACTAACATAATTATCACTTTGCCACTATCATCTCAGTCTACTGCCTCGTGTCACTGCCCAACAAATAACCACACTTTGCTATTGTGGAGGTTTCCTAATCAAAATCACATTGTGGGAACTTATGAAATAGTGAAATGAGGCCAACAATGAAAATTTAAAGAATAACGATTTTCACCAAAGCCAATATCAAAGGAGTAAGCAAAGGAATTATAGAAATATCAAGAACTATATAGGAGGCTGATAATGGTCCTCAAACATATGTTTTAATCCCTAGAACATGTAGGTGTTACCTTATTTGAAAAAAAGGGTCTTTGCATATATGATTAAATGCAGGACCTGAAAATGGACAGATTACAGTGAAGTATCTGGATGGGCCCAAAACGACATCCCCTGAATCCTTATAGAGGGAGATTTGACACATATATACGACCACACCAACATACACACAGACACACACATGCATACACACTTACACACACAAATGCAGAGGCAGAGATTAGCCCCATGTGGCTAATGGTGCCATTAGCCACCAGAGGCTGGAAGAAACCAGAAACAGATTCCCTCCTAGAGCTGGTGCAGCCTTGCCAATACCTTGATTTTCGGTTCAGTGATATCGTTTTGGATTTTTGGCTTACAGAACTGAGAGAGAATAAACTTTTGTTGTTTTAAATCACTGACTTTATGGTATTTGTTACAGTCTAATACAAAGTATCTGTTTATTAAAAAAGAATCTTGGCAGTTTTCATGCATATGCAAGAATTGGAAGATTTAAGTAAAATGCAAGTTTCCCACTTCTGTTTAAAATGATTAACAAATGTATTGTGTGTGTGTGTGTTTAAATCATTGGACGTACATAAATCTTCCACTTGTTTTAACGATATATGAACTCGCTGCATGCCATCTCAACTGAGTTTGTATGTGTATGTATATACCTAATTTTTACACAGATTTTGTGTTCCTATGGAAAAATGGTTTGGTGTCTGCATTAAGATTTATCCTGTTGGAGGGAGAATAATGTGATCTGAGTTGAAAGCCACATACTAGTTGTGTGAACTTGGGAAATTGTCTTATCTGTGGAGACCATCTCTTCAGGAGCAATGTGGGACTAGCACCGTCTAAGTCATGGGTTATTGTGGGGGTATGCAAGATTGTAAAATTAAAATGCATAGCACAGTGTGGCACAGTGCTTGAAACATAGTAGGAACTCAATAAATAATACGGAGTTATAGTCCCTCTTCTCACAAGCAAACAATGTATTCCTTAGGGAATTACTCTGGCAACAGACCAGAATTGTGACGATTGCTGTTTTGAGAAGTAGATTGCTTCAGTTCCATTTTCCTTATAAATGGTTAAGTTTGGATATTTTGGAGGTTGAATCTAATTTATCATTACTGTGAAGATGTCATGTAATACTGCATAGAAAACTGGCTTTTGTGAGTGCAAGGATGTTATAGTTTCCAATAAAATTACAAAATATTTACTACATCCAGACCAGAGACTGTGTCTGATTTCAATAGCAGGTAAATAAAGACCTGTTCTCACAGCCTTAAATCACTATCATCCCTGCACAGACATGTTATTCATTTCTAGACGAAAAGCCCAACACCGCCCAGTTCTATTGAATGTGAATTTTCTTCCTACTGAATTTTACAATCCGAAGCAAATAACAGTGGCTCAAAAGGAACAGTCATGGAATTATTAAAACTCAAGTAAAATTCATTTTAATAATGTATTTAAAAAGCTCTGAAGTTGAAGTATTAATCAAATTTCTAAAATTCAATTAATCATACTATAAATGTTTTTAAAGCAATCTTTCCCTAGGGGGTGAAATCAAATTAATCATAGGAAAGTTTGCTGACAAATGTTTGTTAAATGCATAATGTAAAGACATGATGAGGATTCTATTTTCTGCTCTAAAGGATGTGACTGCCAATTTTGAGGTTGTTAGAGGAAAAAGTGCCTCCAGTGCGCTCAGAGCGAACTCTGCGTGTTTTGTATCCAGCTCCTGATCTAAGGCTCAGACTTTTTGTTATAGAGGAGCAACCATAGACCAACTATATAAGCCCTCATTAAAAATTACCATTCCACTTATTTATGGCATACAGGCCACATCAAAGTAAAACCCAAAGACCAGATGGATTAGAACAATAAACTTGTAGCTATTTTATAAATACAGTCCCCTAATACTGCTCCCAGAATTGTGGTTGCACTATGATCAATTCCATCATTTAATTGTCCTTATAAGTGTGTCATTTACACTACATACCAGGATACTACAAGTGAATTAAATATTTAAAGGCCAAGAAAAAAAAATGACACCAAAAGACTACTGGAGGAAAGCTTGACTACATTCCTTTACACTCTAGAGTGGGAAAGAACACTAACTTGAACAGTAGTGTTAATATATTAAGCTCTTACTCAGTTCTCTCTCATTGCTGCCCAGCATATTTTAAATAAAAAATTAAAAAAAAAAAAAGAATTCATATAATTCGAAAATCTCAAAACTCCAATTTCTCAGCATATCCTGACTAGACCTTAGTTCTTGTCAAGCATTTCTAATCATTACTCCCCGGAGAATAGTTTGACCATCGTTCTGCTTCATGTGTGTGTTTCTGTTTTTACTTTAATCCATTTTTAATATGTTTATTTGTGAGCATGAATGGACAAGATATTTAGCCATTTTCTCTCAACCCTCAATTTACTCTTCAATGTGCTTTTTTGTGATCCTGGGCCTGAGACACTACACCCTGAGTTTCCCAAAGTATCTTATCGGATGATTTTCTCTTAATTTGTGTCAACGGGAGACACTCATGGAAGATTATGAAGAGAGAAAAGAGAAAAAAGTTTCATCACAGGTTTCCAGAGTCTCTCTATATCCCACTAACAGCAAAAGACCATTATGTTCCTGTCTTAGTGTCTCCCATTACTCCCAGCACCCACCATCTGACCACGTCAGAAATTTCAGCACCGGCCCCATCACTCCCAGCCCTAGCCATGGGCGCCATGCCAGAGTTTTCGGCATTGGCTGCATGGTGATAGCCTCTCCCCCCAACCCACACACAAGAAGTCCAAGCACTCACGATGAACCGGGAGCCTGAGGAGATCCTTTTCCTGATCTTTAGAGATTAAGTGACAACTGTTTAGTCACCCCACGTTCCCCTAACTCCTAAGTTTTGTGGCAGCATCTCTTCCCTTGGATTCTCAAGCCCAACAAGTGGTGGTTTTTCAAAAGCTACATAACCAATTTCCTTTATTTAATTTTCTCTGGTGTAATACCAACCATGGTTTCCGTTTTCTTGTCATGTCCCAACTGAGCCCTGGAATTGGTTTTGATGATGCAACAGTTATTGGAAATTGGCAATCTGCATCATGCAGTGGTATCAAAATTACTTGAATTAACACTTGTTACTCCTTTGAATCAAACTGTTTCACACCATGCTTCAGAGTATCAAGTGACTGTAGTAATTGACCATTATCATATTAATGAGGATATTAAGAACTAAGAGTGGGAGGCCACCTTGGGATTCTCCTAAAAGTTTTGCACAAAGGAAATGATGAGCACAGGGCCATATACACTCTGATCAATCACAGTCAGATGATCAGAGAAGACTACTGTGATACTAAAATATCTTAAAATGGCTGAGCATATAGCAATGAAAAATTATATACCAAATTTAAATATGCTGGATACAAATTAATCATGCAAGTTGAATTCCCACTTTCCTTATCACTTACGTAAAAAATAACGGGAGTAGAATGAGGAGTGGGATTCTGATTGTGGAATAGGAAAAATTTCATGTACCCGATAGGAGTTGAAATCCTTGAATATACAACTCTCCTGGAGAATTTCTGACCAATGGAAGCAGCACCTCTACCTGTGGATGAGGAGATAAGCTTTCCTTACTTGATAACTTTACTCAGGGCAGTTGTCCTGCAAGGGGATGTCATTTCTCCTAAGACCCAATATCACTACATGTTCTTGTTTGAGATTTACAATTACAATCATATTTTAGCATTAGAGAGACAAGAGCCTAATCAGACCCAGATGAACAGCTTTTACAAGGAAATAATGGTAAGATTTGCTAATTTATAGAAGTATATAACCTGTAACATTTATTTGGAAATAGATCCAAAGAAGTTAAATCAAGGAAGCCTAATAAATCAATAGACTGGAATAATATATTGATATGGAGACACATTTTAACTGAATGTGTCAGCTCAGGCAGCTGTAGTGGCTCTACTATTTATTTGGTTGGTTGACTGAAAGCTAACCTTGACAATGTCAAATAGTCAATGAGGTTGAGATGTGTTGCAGGTTGGGTTTAATGGAAACAGAAGCTGAGGTGGAGTTTGAGGTGCAATATATTTCTTAAGGCTTAATCCCTGTGAAAAGAAGGAGGAAATTGATTGTACAGAGGAAAGGGCTAAAATACAAATACAAAGAAAATACAATACTGTCCTGACAAATTCTCATTCAAGTCAATGGTGGGGAGTTTGGAAGAATTCCATTCTGAACTTTCCTGCATTGAGCCAAAATAGTTGGAACCCTCCCCACTTAGTTGCAGAACGTGGGCTGCCTCAGGAAGAGTGTGGCCTCCAGAAAAGCTGCTCCCTACAACCAAGGTAGACCCTGAAGGAGCTAGTAGCAGTGGGCTGTCTTAAATGTACAGCACTTCCTTCCTTGAAGTGGAAGATGGGCAGCCCAGAGGGGAATCAGGGTGTCACCATCTGTCTACCACAAGATGTCAGAATGCCCATGGCTTGGATCTATGGGAAGAAATTCAATGTCTTAGGGAGATAGGAAGGTTGAAGTGGGTTTGTCATGCATGATGTGAACATTGCCCCATATTCCCCAAGAGCCTAAAAAGCTCTGGTCTCATTAACTCTTCAAACCGTGATGCATTTAATGCTTCTCCCTATAGTATTCTATTCAGAGAATATTTCCACCTTATCACTTTTTAAAATATTGAGCTGAACTTGAGCTGAAGCAACATTCTATATTGTCTCCTGTAATGTAAACAGAAATATTCATCTTTGTCTGAACACATCAGCCTTTTAAACTACCATGCTCTTATTCATGATGTTGTTTTAGTCAGATGCCATCCCTTCCCTCTTGTTTGGGAAAGAGTCCCTACTCATTCTCTAAGTTGTGCTTTAAATATTATATTTCTTTAAAACTTCTTGGTCTCCTGCCAACAGAATAGGCTGGTCTGTCCCATCGCCTGTAAATACCAAGACATTATATTACTACATTTTCTTTGTGCATTAATCTTCCATGTGACTTTAATATCCTTGAGAGCCTGGGCCGAATCTTAAATATCTTCTTATATTCAGTTCTTGCCTTACATTATATCTCCTCATTAAGATTTGCTGAGGAAAAAAGTAGCTTTTATGGCAAATTGTGAAGTGATGGTGCAATTAACTGAGATTAAGAAGCTGTGGAGGAGGTTTGTGGAGAACATAGAAAAATAATAACAGGCTGAATATGAGACAATTGGAGTATGCAGTATCTGAGACAGCCTGCCATAGATAGAAAGTGTTTGTGAGATGATGAGTGAAAGAATAAATGAATGAATGAATGAATGTGAAATACTTCAGTGGAAGAGTTCTTTAGTCCGTCCAGAAGTCCAGGCTACAGGTGAAATGAGGAGATTGTTTAGCAAGGTAAGCACATTTATCTGTGGCTGCCTTATTTTTGGACTGCAGAGTATGGGGATGCTACCGCTTCTCCAAAAGTCTCAGAATCATCCCATGTAAAAAGCCTCATAATTATTTTTTAAACAGGATTATTAAGATATAACTGATATTTGATGAACTGCCCATATATAACACATATTAACAGTGTAAAATTTGACATATGCATACACAATAGAAATAAATACTACAATTAAGAGAATAGATCCATCACCTCCATAAGTTTCTTCATGCCTCTGGTAATCCCTCCCTCAGGCTTCTCCCTACCACATTATCTCCAACAAACCACTGATTCATTTTCTATCACTATATATTAATATTCATTATCTTGAGATTTATATACAATTAATTAACAGTATAAATTTCTTTTTTGTCTGGTTTATTTCACATAGAAGAATTATTTTGAGATTCAGTCATCTTTTTGGATGCACCAATAGATTTTTCTTTTTATGTATTAATAATATTTCATTTTACAGATATATGTCAACAGTTTATCCATTCATAAACAGTTGATTATCATTTGGGTAATTTGCATATCACAGTATCATTTGGATAACCATTATTTTATTTTATTTTATTTTATTTTATTTTAAAGATTTTATTTATTTATTCAACAGAGATAGAGACAGCTAGCGAGAGAGGGAACACAAGCAGGGGGAGTGGGAGAGGAAGAAGCAGGCTCATAGCGGAAGAGCCTGATGTGGGGCTCGATCCCAGAACGCCGGGATCACGCCCTGAGCCGAAGGCAGATGCTTAACCGCTGTGCCACCCAGGCGCCCCGATAACCATTATTTTAATATGCATTGGACAATCAATGGATAAATTGGTTATCTATTATCTTGACATACATATTTGGTCTGTTTCCAATTTTTGACTATGAAAAATAAAGATGCAATTAACAATTGCGTGCCCGTCCTTAAATGGACATATATTTATTTTCTTTTTCTTTTTGGAAAAACCTAGGAGTGGAATGGTTAGATCAAATGATAGATCTGTGCTTAATTTTTTAAGAAACTGATAAATATTTCCCAAGAGGTTATACAGTTTTACCTTCATACCAGCAGTTTATGAGAGTCCCAGGGTGCAATTTTTCCAAAACTCTCAGAATCACCACATGAGGAAAGAGCTAACTGGATACTGTTTATTCAGTATTACAGAATTTTTTCTCCCATGTGATCATTTTCACATTCCTATCCAAAGCCATCCATATTTTAAATCTTTTTGAAATCTTGACCAGGCTGTAATTCCTGGTTCACTTTTCTTAGCATTTTCTTCTTTCTGTTTAGGAACCATTCATCCTGTCTTCTAAGCTGTTGTGTAGAGTGGTTCTACTTAAATCTTCTCCCTTTCTGAGGCATTGAAAGCAGCATGCATGAGCTTAACAAAGAGCAAGCACTGAATTCTCTGTCAGTCAGGTAATATCGTTGGAACAGAATCTTCAATTTCCAAGCCTTTTATTGCAAATGGAATTTCCCTTTTTTGCGACTCCTTAAAGTAGCTGCCTTGGATGTCTGACTGTTTCTGTTCAGGCTTCTTGCACAACTTTCTTCATATGATCTTATAATTTTTCTCTTTTTTACTTAAGTCAACAAAATTTCCTTCATGACAGTCATAACTAATTACCAATAAGTTTTAATTAACAATAATTGATGATGGCTACCAAGTGAGAAAAAACAGGAACTTTTAGAACTTCATTTACATCCCTCCTTCCATTTTTTGCCAAGATCCTGAATACTTTTTACCTTTTTTTTTTGCCAATAATCAGCATTACCATGAACACTAATATTTTCTCTCAGTGCAATGAGGTCTTTAATGAGAGAAAATTCCACCATCTCATTCCCTCACCCCAGTAAGCTAGCTGTGACCATGTACCCTCTTTAACTCCCTGTGTGGGGAATACACTTTTCTATTATAGCACCTCTGTTATTATTAGACTTACGTCTTCATAACTTTGCTCTATTATTATGGTGAGTCTTAATAAATGGCAGTTGTCTTATTAGACTTTTTTAAAATCTTCACGCTAGATACGCAGTTCACATGTAATCTTGTCAGATGCTGCATATGTGATTTCTGCTTTGTTGATTCCAGAACTTGTAAGACCAAAGCATCTAACAAGCAATATTTTAAAATTTATAGATTGATAAATCTATAAGGAGATTTTTTAGAACCATTAAGCAATATCTTCATTGATTCTGGACTAGCATGCATTCATCCTGAAATGATCTCTTTAAAATTATTTCTTGAGAGAACCTGAACATGACAACCTTCCCTTTTTTCATTCATAAGCCAGCAATGTTTATGGTCTTCAGTAGTTTATGATTATGTGACAGTCATGCTTTCTTGTTACCATTTATGTATTTCAAGTCTATGTTTCATCTTGGGAACAAATTATAAGTTCAAAAATCAGAATTATATTTCCCCTCATTATTATTGAGACATTTTACATGGCTTATCCTGTTTGATCCATACCAGCCTTATGAGGCAGATAATGAGGGTTGGAAGAGCTATCTACACTTATGACCATTTAGGCTACAATTTATTCAAAAGTTGTCAGAAAGAGACATATACCCATTAATCATGAAAATCAACAGTGAGGCTATAAAAGTAAGGATATATCTATGAACAATAAAAATACTAAATAATGGCCTGGCATTAGGTCCTTTTGTCTGCCCTTACAATCACCATGTTCTTGTGAAGTCCCAAAGCTATCTTAGAAAGACAGAGCAAAACTTCTCAATATTCCAAGTGGGTATAATACCAGAGCATTCAGAAATGAAAAAAAAAAAATGGATTTAATTGGCAGTGCTCATTCTGTTCTTAGCCATGGGCTATTTCCTTTAAAAAGAGGTAGTACATGGGCAAGGAACATAGGAATGGTATTCTTCTTTAATATACCTTCCTCCTCCTCCAACATGCTTTCTCAGTAACAGATGTGTTTGCTCTAAAAGTTCATCTTTTGTGTTGCTTGTGCCCCCTAGAGTTAATCCTCATTGTTGTCTCCTCCTAAGAGCAACTTAATCAGATAATGGAAGTCCATTTGTGTTAACTGACCGGAGTGAGGATAAGCGGAGTAGAATGGGGCAATGATAACTGTAATGAGTGCTCAGTGTCCAAGGAAAGAGAGAACTGTCTGGAGGTGGGAGCACAGACCTGTCAAACTTTACTGTGTTAAGAAATTGACAAAGCGCTATCCTTAATCTATCCAGCTCTGTATGGGCCTAGTCCTATAACCCCTCAGGCTAACCACAAGGACTCCATCAATTGGACCCTCCTGCCTTTGACTTCTGGTCAGGTTCAATCACTAGAATACAACCGTAGCTAGATTCAAGGACAGAACAAAACAGGTGAAGAAATTTCCCCCTGCTCCCTTCCTGCTTTACTTCTGTGATTATAGAAAAGCTGCACTCCTCCAGGAATACCGTTTCCATCAAGTGGACCCTTTCCAATGACTCCAACTCCCATTGGGCTCTAGTAACATTGTCTTCTCTGCAACATCAGCCTGAAGGTGACTATTGTTCTATTGCAATTAATCCTTGAGTACCTCAACATCCCTTACTGGTTCTCCTTTTGGTCTCTGTTATCCTGCTTACACCTCAGCAAAGAATCCCATCATTAAAATCTTGGTTTCTCCATCTGACTACAAAACCTCAGTCTTCTGATATTCGTTTCCAATATGATTTCTGCTAATTGCCTTTTCTCAGGAATAGGAGGGGTAGGGGTTGTCTATGTAGAGTTGATGAGTGCATAAGGATTTGTTTGAGAAGAATGTGAAGCAACTATCCCGGATCCCTTACTTTCTGGCTGGTAGATCCTTTTGGACAACAACTTTTCTTACTCGCTGTTATTTCAACTATCTCCACCCACTTCTTTTCTCATTTTATTCTCTCTTCCACTAATCTTTCATCCTTTATTATTGTCATACATTGTTCATTGTTTCGTGATGCCATTGCCATTGTCTCCAATGACTGTCTGAGGAATATACTGTTCTCTGTTTAATAACAGATGTGGTGGAAGTAGAATTCAGAGGGCACTCCTTCAAAAGTTGACTTGGCTATTTCCTGACTCTGCGACTTCAATAAATAGAGTAACTTCATGAAGCTTTTCTGTTTCTTGTATCATGGCAGTCTTAAAAACCGTCCTGCTTGCCTAAGAGTTGCTTTGAGAACCAAATGAGGGAACATGAGTGAAAGTGCTTTGAAAACTCAAAGGCAGTATCTGATCGTTAAATAATATTATTTTATCGATTATTTAGGGATCTAAAATGAACCCCTGATCATCATTTAAGATATATCACACTTACAAACTTTGGAAAATGGTAATTGGAAAGTTGTAATAACATTGCATGCATAATTATTTGAAATTTAAATAGAGAGACACTTTCTCCTAGGAAGAGAGAAGAAGTTATGAACAATTCCTTACATTCTCTGATCCCATTAGAGGTACAATTAATGGAAAACAATAATCGAATATGGGTAGTAACATCTAGCCTCATCTCCTCCAAAATTATATTATATTACATTTCATGTTTGGTCAGCTTTAGATTGATCTCAGTATATTTTTATATCCTTTTCTTAATATTTTGGCCAATCAGTGATAGAGCAGAGCAGTTTTCAGAAACTTTTATAAGGAGAAAAAAATACTGAAGATGTTTGCTAAGATTTTCCAGTTTAAATTATAATAAAATATGTAATTTCCTTTATTCTTTAGAAGAGGTTGTTGGTCTACAACACATTTTTCTTTTTTATACCGCAGCCTCAGTGTGTGGATTATAAAACAATAGGAAAAGTATACTTATTGTTTTTTGTTGAATGCACAACTCTGCCATATGAAAATGTGTTCCCTTTGTACATCTCTGAATAAAATATGATAAGTACTATATATACACACATATATAGTATACATACACATATATATATACACAAACGTATGTCATGCCAGACCTACACAAAACCCTCTCGATGGAAAGAAATGTCTTCCAAAATTCTCATTCCATATATAATGCTTTCATTGATAATCAGATTGCATATCAAAGTGACATTATAATCTCCATTTACTTAGCCATTTTTTAAAAAATAAGAAATAACTCTGTTTTTTCTTCTCTAAGGTGGTATTAGTTTCCACCATCATGCCTCAGCCACCCTATTCCCCTGTTTTAACATTCAATGATAATCAAATCGAAAACTTCTTTACTGGAATGTATTTAACAAGGAAGAAAGGTAACCTTCAATAAGTATCCATTAAAATGTCTAGCTCAGTATGTCACAGAAGATCAATTTGAAAGTTGTCTTGTTTAAATGAGAGCATCAATTTAAAAACTCCACTAATGTCTTCTGGAATCATTAGTAGTTTGGCCACAATTAGAGAGAGAGAGAGAAGAGAGAGAGGGAGAAAAAGCAAGAGAGAAGAAGAGAGAGAGAGAGAGAGAAGAAAAAAACATAGTCTCCAGGCAGTTAAAAACATTGAACAAAATTTCAGGCAGGCATTAGCAAAGCATAAAGATGCCACTGCATTGTACTTTTAGCGGTATCTTTTTCATATCAAAAGCATAGTTTCCCACCTCATAACAGAGCAAGTATTCTATTTAGTATTCATTATCTGAAAGAAATTGTGATAATTAACTGTATCCTCTGAGATAGCTGCTAATGATATGTAAGGAGACTGGCTGCTGATGTTGAAATATATCGAACTAAAGACAGATATTTCTAAAATTCAATTGTGAGATTTTCTCTTCCTTAGAAAAATGTTGATAAGAACTATTATATAATAGGAATTACTAATTACTTGATGGAGGATTGTATCTCAGTGATGATTCATTGTTTAAAAAATGGCATTTTGTTCCTCAAAATTTTAACTCTATTTCTGAGAACTGCCAAGCTATTTCTGAGCTTTTTATCTGTAATGATACAGCTAGAAAGCTTCAAAAATATATAATAATGATAGTATAACATTACTGTTTAACTTTTACTTAAACTATCTTTTTGAACAAAGTGTTACTGAGATATGCAAGGTTGTATTCATTAATTTGTGGCTAATGAATTTAAAAAAATCAAGGGATATTTGAATGTTCTATGAAAAAACTCAAGATAATGCTGCTATCAATTACTAAAAATAGTAATTCCTGAGGGGAAAAAGCACACACTGTGTGAAATAGAACAGTTAGTTATCCAGAAATGTTCCCATTCTTTAACAATCATCAGAAAATTTATATAATGCTCTTTTAATAAACAATTTTTAGAGCAGTTTTAGGAGGCAATAGGGAGTAGAAGATGCAGAGATGTCTCATAAACTCTGTTAAGTTTCCCAATTCCAACCTGGGTGGTGGGGTTTCCCACACGCAAAACACCAAGCAATTCTTGGACACTTTTTGGATGTTTGAGAACTTAATTCTGACACCTTCTATCCAGAGATAGTATCAGGTTCCACAGTTAAGGATTTGGTCCTCTAAGACGATCACTGACCCCCCCACTTCAGTTGCCAATAGCAAGTCCCACACTGTTACCTGTGCCTCTGACCAACCAGCTATAGATTTGAGGTTTCAGTGACCCTCTCCTCAGGTTTCGGACACCAGTTGCAAGTCCAAGTTGGTACCTGTACTTCTGACCAACTGGCTGTAAGTCAGAGGTTCTCAGGACTTCCTCCTCAGGACTGATTAATTTGCTAGAGGAGCTCACAGAACTCAGAGAAACATTTTAATTACTAGCTCACCAGTTCATTATATAGGGATATAACTTAGGAACAGCCAGATGAAAGAGATGCATAGGCAAGGTATGTGGGAAAGGCAACACTTTCCTGTGCCTTCTCTGGGTGCTCCACTTTCCCCACATCTCCACATGTTGAGCAACCAAGTTCTCTGAACTGATTCCTCTTAGATTTTCACTGAGACTACTGTGCATGGTGATGATTGACTGTCATTGGCTATTGACTGATTCAACTCCAGGCCCCTCTCCCTTCTCTGGAGGTCCAGAGGTGGGACTAAAAGTTCCAACCCTATAATTACATGGTTGGTCCTCCTGGCAACCAACCCCTGCCCTTGGGTGGGGTCCAAAAGTCACCTTTATTAATATAACAAAAGATACCTGTATCACTCCAACACTTAAGAAATTCCAAGGGCTTTGGGGGCTGTGAGCCAGGAACTGTGGACAAAGACCAAATATACATAAGAAATATATTTTGGGGGTCACCTGGATGGCTCAGTTGATTATCTGCCTTGGGCTCAGGTCATGATCCCAGGGTCCTGGAATCGAGTCTCACATCAGTCTCCCTGCTTGGCGGGGAGCCTGCTTCTCCTTCTCTCTCTGCTTCTTCCCTCTGCTTGTGCTCTTTCTCTCTCTCAAATAAATAAATAAAATATTAAAAGAAAAGAAATATATTTTGGTCATCTGAATGACTAAATATATATTTCTTACAAATTACATTATCACATACCTCCTGCCCCAACATATGTATACCCTCCCCCATTACCAGCTTTCTCCAGTAGAGTGTTACATTTGTTATAACTGATGAACCTACATTGACATTATTACCCAAAGTCCACATCTTATATTAGGTTTGGTCTTTTTGTTGCATGTTCTATGAGTTTAGACAAATTTATAATGATATGTATCCATTGTTTTAGTAGCATTCAGATAATTTTCACCGCACTAAAAATCATCCGTGTTTTGCCTATTCATCCTCTTTTCCCCGTGGCAAACACTGCCCTTTTTTGTCTCCATAGTTATGTCTTTTCCAGAAGGTTGGAATCAAGTATGTAGCCTTACAGATTGCCTTCTTTCAATTAGTAATAAGCACTTAAATTTCCTCCATGTCTTTCCATTGCTTGATAGCTTAACTCTCTTTTATTTTTATTTATTTATTTTTTAGCACTGAATAATATTTCATTGACTGGAAGTACCACAGCTTATTCATTCATTCATCTACTAGAAGACATCTCGATCGTTCCCAAGTTTTGGCAATTATGAGTAAAGTTGTTCTAAACATCTCTGGACTTAAGTTTTCAAGCACTTTAAGTAAATACCAAGTAGTGCAACTGCTAATCATATGGTAAAAGTGTTTTTAATTTTGTAAGAAACTGTCAAATTGTCTTCCAAAGTAGTTGTACCTTCATTCATTCCCATCAGCAATGAATGAGAGTTCCTATTGCCCCATGTCCCCAGCACCATTTCTGAATTTTGACCATTCTAATAGGCATGTAGTGGTATCTTGTTTTCATTTGAATTTCTCTGGGAGCATATAATGCAGTCTGTCTTCTCTATGCTAATTTGCCATCTATATATCTTCTTTGGTAAAGTGTCTGTTAAAAGTCTTTGGTCTATTTTTTAATGGGGTTTTATTTTCTTATTGTTGAATTTTAAGTGTTCTTTGTATATTTGAGGTAAGAGTCCTTTATCAGGTATGTCTTTTGCAAATATTTCCTTCCAGTCTGTGGCTTGTCTTTGCATTCTCTTGACAGTGTCTTTCCTAGAGCAGAAATTTTAAATTTTAAAGCAGTCCAGCTTATCTATTATTTCTTTCATGAATTGTGTCTCTGGTATATCTAAAAAGTTATTGTCAAGCCCAAGGTCATATAGATTTTCTCCTATGTTACCATCTGGAAGTTTTATAGTTTGCATTTTCCATTTAAGTCTATGATTCATTTGAGCTAATTTTGTTGAAGGATGTAAGACCTCTCCTTAGACCTTTTTTTTTTTGGCCTGTGGATGTACATGTGTTTCACTACCATTGGTTGAAAAGACAATCTTTGCTCCATTGTAACATCATTGCTTCTTCACCAAATATCAATTTGGTGCTTTGGATCAATGGTGCTTATAGAAATCTATTTCTGGTCTCTCTATTCTGTTATATTGATCTATTTGTCTATTCTTTCACCAATACCACAGTGTCTTGATCACTGTGGCTTTATAGTTAGGCTTGAAGTCAGATTGTGTTAGTTCTCTAACTTACAGCTTATATTATGTATTTGTAATGTATAATGTATAATATTATGTTATAATGTAATTTGTAAGTTAGAGAACTTGTTCTTCAATATTGTGTTCTATTTTCTGGGATTTTTGTATCTCTATATAAACTTTAGAACAAAACATCCATAAAATAACTTGCTATGGTTTTGGTTGGAGTTGCATTGACTACATAGATTAAGCTGCGAAGAACTAGCATTTTGACAATATTGAATCTTCTTATTGATAAACATGGATTATATCTCCATTTATTTAAATCTTCTCTGATTTTTTATCAGAGTTTAGTAATTTTCTTCATATAGATCTTGTACATATTTTGTTAGATGTTTACCTAAATATTTATTTAATTTTGAGGATTGCTAGTGTATTTTTTAATTTCATATTCCACTTGCCCATTGTGATATATAGGAAAGCAATTGATTTTGTATATTAACCTTGTATCCTCCAAACTTGTGATTATAGTTGCTTATTAGTTCCAGAATATTTTTTTGTTGACTCTTTCAGATTTTCTACATGGACAGTCATGTCACTTGCTAAGACAGTTTTATTTCTTTCCCAGTCTGTATACTTTTTACTTTTTTTCTTGTTTTATTGCATTAATATTGACTTCCAGTTCCATGTTGAAAAGCAGTGATGAGAGGATCTCTGCTTTGTTCCTGATCTTTGAGTTTCTTGCAATTTCATAGGATGTTAGCTGTAGGATTTTTGGTAGATATTCTTTACCAATTTGAGGAAGTTCCCTCTATTTCTAATTTACTGAGAGTTTTTTTTAAATTTAAATTTAGATTTAGTTAACATATACTGTATTATTAGTTTCAGGGATAGAATTTAGTGATTCATCAGTTGCATACAGCACCCAGTGCTCATTACATCAAGTGCCCTCCTTAATGCCCATCACCCAGTTACCCCACCCAGCAACCCTCAGTTTGTTTCCTACTCCCTCTCTGTTTTTATCTTATTTTATTTTTCCTTCCCTTCCCCTATGTTTATCTGTTTTGTTTCTTAAATTCCACATATGAGTATTTGGTATCATAATGGTATTTGTCTTTCTTTGACTGACTTATTTTGCTTAGCATAATACCTTCTAGCTCCATCCGCATTGCAAATGGCAAGATTTCATTCTTTTTGATGACTGAGTAATATACCATTGTGTATAATGCCACATCTTCTTTATCCATTCATTTGTCAGTGGACATCTGGGCTCTGTCCACATTTTGACAATTGTGGACATTTCTGCTATAAACTTTGGGGTGCAGGTGCCCTTTTGAATCACTATGTTTGTATACCTTGGACAAATACTGAGTAGTACAATTGCTGGGTCATAGGGTAGTTCTATTTTTAACTTTTTAAGGAATCTCCATACTATTCCACCACTTTTCATTCCCACCAACAGTGTAAGAGGATTCCCCATCTTCTTCAACCTCACCAACATCTGTTGTTTCCTGACTTGTTAATTTTAGCCATTCTGAAAGGTGTGAGGTGGTATCTCATTGTGGTTTTGATTTGTATTTCCCTGATACTGAGTGCTGTTAAGCATTTTTTTTTTTTTTATTTCTGTTGGTCATTTGTATGTCTTTGGAGAAATGTGTGTTCATGTCTTCTGCCCATTTCTTGACTATATGGCTTGGTTTTTTGGGTGTTTGAATTTGATAATTTTTTTTATAGATTTTGGATACTAAGCCTTTATCTGATAAGTCATTTGCAAATATCTTTTCTCATTCTATGGGTTGCTTTTAGTTTTGTCGACTGTTTCCTTTGCTCTGCAAAAGATTTTATCCTGATGAAGTCCAAATAGTTCATTTTTACTTTTGTTTCCCTTGCCTTTGGAGATGTGTCTAGCAAGAAGTCGCTGTGGCCCAGGTCAAAGAGTTGCTGCCTGTGTTCTCCTCTAGGATTTTGATGGATTCCTGTCTCACACTTAGGTCCTTCATCCAGTTTGAGTGTATTTTTGTGTATGGTGTAAGGGAATGGTCCATTTCATTCTTCCTCATATGGCTGTCCAATTTTCCCAACACCATTTGTTGTTGAACAGTTGTTCATAATATTCCTTTATTATTCTTTTAATATTCATTGACTGTAGTGATGCCCCCTTTTCTATTTTTTATAATTAGTAATGTCTTTTTTCTTAGTTATCCTGGCTTATGCTGATTCTTTTTGCATTATGTTTTTCTTTTTTGTTCCCTCTGGTGAGTGCTTGTTTGAAGCCAATGACAATGTGCACTATGTATTACTATATATTACTTCAATATAATTTACTCTGTTATATTTCTACATTGCTTTGATTAGTATTAACTGAATGAAAAATGGGGGAAGCATACCTAAATGATTTTGTATTCGATGTTTCATTATAAATTTAATTTCTTATACAATTAGATCCATGTGTCAAAAGAATAGGTCCATAACATAATTTGATATAACATAACTATGTTTTAAGAGATTCTTATTTTTATAACAAGGCCATTCTATAGAAAAATGATGATTTCATCAAGGCTGAATTATTTTATTAATTCATTTAATGATTCTTTCTTGTCCTAAGAAACATTTAGTGAACATCTACTATGGTAGGGATAAGTGATGGGTGATTTATGTCCTGAGGGATGCACTTTGAAGAGGAAACAGACATGCTAGCATGTGCCACATTGCCACACAGTTACCAAGTGTGAAAAGTAGATGCTCTTATCTTAACTTAATTTCCGTAGTGGCCCTGACAAGCAGCCACACTGGCAAATCCATGGTTCAACAAGATGTTCCCAAACCATTGAGGGGGAAAAAAAAAATTAGAAACAGAAACAAAGGAAGCATAGTGTATAGTACATACAGATAGGAATATCAATTCACTTTGGCAAAATAAAATTAAATTAAATTAAATAAAACAATCTATCACCACCCTCAAGAAAAAAAACAGAAAATATATATGGAAGACTTATTTCTCTAGACCAGCTTTAGTTTAGATTCCTGAAAGTTAGCTTTTCATGTTTATTTTCAAATGGCTCCGATATGCCTTAAACTATTCCCCCTTGATTTGTAAATGTTACACTAAGCCTGGCAAGATCACTGTTGTTTTTAGTCAATGAAAGTTTTATTGTAAGCATTATTGGGAGATAAAGATGTATAAGAGGGGGAAAATTCCATAACAGAGCATTAGTTACCTTATTCCCCACCTTTCATAGTGATGTTTCCTTTCCTAACTACATTTGGCAAAGCACAGGAATGATAAGCCAAGGATTTCGTGTGTGTGTGTGTGTGTGTGTGTGTGTGTGCGCGCACGTGTGTTTAAAAAAATTCTTTCTGCACTCTCATAGACCCACAATGAATAAATATAAGGCTTTTTAGATCCATTTGAAATTTCTGTGTACTCTTCTAAATTTGGATAGAAACAAATGTATTCTATCTTGGGAAAATATGTGTATCTTTATTTGCAGAGAGATTTCAATCTGCTTTAAATAGAAAGATAAGACATATAAGTAAAATATATAAATTTCACATGAAAGTACAGAAAACGTCTTACTTGTTTTGAAATGGCCTGGGACCAAGTATTCTTGCTGTTGTTTTACTTATTCGTATGCACTAGCAACACTGAGAGTTGAAATGATCCTACTGCTTCTAGGAAATAACGACACTGCAAAGCGTCATTGCTTTGTTTCCCTCTTTTCCAATGACTTATAGAAAGCTGTATTCAGAATATAATAAAAGATCACGAGTATCTTTCCCATATTCATAATTTTCATTTCATAAAAGATGTAATTAAAATTATATCAATTAAATGGGAATTTTCTCTTTAAGTAGAATAACATTATAGTGCTCAAAGTAAATGGACTGAAAGCAGAATGATAAATAATAATTCTTTATCTTTCTCAAAAAATTTTAGATACTTTGCAATTAGTAAAAATGATTACCTGCTTTGCTCATTTAGCATTTTTTAAAAAGTTGTTTATGTTTATGTTCCAGACATTTTTCTCTATTCTATACTTGTATTATTCTTCTCTTTACGTTAACCTGATTCCATTTTATATTTTTAATTTGTTTAAAGATTTTATTTATTTATTAGAGAGAGAGAGCACAAGCAGAGGGAGGGAGCAGCAGACTCCCCGCTGAGCAGAGAGCCCAATATGGGGCTCAATCCCAGCACCCTGAGATTGTGACCTGAGCCGGAGTCAGATGCTTAACTGACTGAGCCGCCCAGGGCCTGCTGATCTCCAGTTTAGAGTTTTGGAAGGGAAGTCCTTTGCTCCTCCCCGTCTGCCAATTTCAGGCACCCAGTTAAATGTTCATTAAGATAATGAACCTAAATCAAAAGGCAGAAAATATAATTCTATAAATTGGAAAAAGGAAGTTAATGTTAAAATTATGAAATCTAATATGTCTATTTCAAAACTCTTAGTAATAAATATCTGACATGTATAATGGGATGGATAGTGACTCTCATCTACCCATGTCTACTAGGAACCAGTGAATGAGACCTTATTCAGAAACGGGGTCTTTGCAATTATACTCAGGTTAACAAGAAGCCACACTGGATTGCTGTGGGCCTGAATCCAGTGACTCATGTCCCTACAAGAAGATGAGCAATCTGCACAAAGAGCTATACAGGGAGAACATGATAGAGGCAGAGATTGGCATTGTGCTGCTCTAAGCCATGGGACACCAAGGATTGCTGGCAACCACCAGATGCTAGAAGAGAGGCATGGAACAGATTCTCCTCCTGAGCCTCCAAAAAGGAACTAACCCTGCTGGCATTTTGATTTTGGGCGTTTGGCCTCCCGAGTTGTGAAAGAGTTTATTTCTGTTGTTTTAACCAGCAAGTCAGCGGCGATTCATTATGACAGCTGGGTGAGACTAATACACAGCAGGCAGCTGTCGGATTGAACAGGATCTTCTCTCCATCTGTCCTCTTCCAATGATCTGTGGTCTCATTCTTTCTCTACACATGGTTGATATTTTAGCCAGGTTCTTAAAGGTACAAATTATCTCATTTTCATTGATTAAAGCTCTATCCAGCCTACTGTAATAATAAAATACTTAAAAATCAGTACAAAAGTAAATTGTTTCCCTGCCATCATCCTGAGTCAACTGTAGGCTGGGAAGCTTGCACTGGGGTGTTGAATGTTTAGCTTCTCTTCTCCACTACACTTGTCTACTCTTTGTCCCTCATTTATTATCTAATTTAGACATCTTAATGAGAAAGAAGAAAAGAAAAGATAGAAAACTGAATGTCCTGTGCTTTGTTATATGTACAAACCTCAACTCTCTCTCTGACTGTATGCTTTTATGTGTTAGTTAGATACCCCATTTCCAGCCTCCCCTGGATGGGAAACTACAATTCTTAGTATCACAGAGACGTCTCCTACAGCTGGCATTTTATGACTCTATCATGAAGGCCTTGGCTTCCCGTGGTCCCTGTGATGCTGGGTCAATTACAGCTCCTGGCAGGACTCTCGAGTAGATTCTCTTTTAAGAAAGCTCCAACCAGCTTCCTCCTGCATGGCCTACTTTTGACGCATAAAATACAAGCTTTTTCAAACTGCCATTTATATGGAAACATGGGTCACATCTCGTGACCGCTATGACTGTCTGATCTCCTGCCATTCTGATAATGATCATCTAGCCCAGACACTCAGAGTCCTTATGCTTCCCAAACTTAATAAGATATACATTAACCTCTGAGCAATCACCTTGAAACTCTGTCTTGTTTTTTAGCTCAAAATAGGTTGGTAGTGCACAAAATACTGGCAACTCCCTTCAAAGACATAGATATTCCTTAACTCTTCTAAATTATTATAAGTGAGTGATTTCTAAATCTGAGAGAATCAGAACCATAGTCTCTTAACAAGTCATGCATGGGTACTGCGGTACTACACTTTAGAATCTGGGGTGCTTGGTACCTATTGGATTGATTTCTGCATCCAGGACCTCAGCAGAAACTTTGGGATAACATAAAAATATCACATTAAATATCCTGCTATATAAGCATCCTAAGGTATTGTCTTCCTCGACTCTTCTCTGTTTAACTCTCAACCAGAATTTTAAAAATTAAGGTTTTGTTTTGTTTTTGTTTTTTGTTTTTGTTTTTTTTTTTTTTTTAGTTTGAATCTACTCATGAAAACTGTTAATTTTCATGAACTTGTAGCATAATTTAACTAAAAGCCTATTATAAAAATATATAGTCTCTACTCTGCTATCTTCACTTCTGTCATTGAGGTAGTCACAATGCAGTAGTCATACATATAGGTTAGGGCATCGTGTTTCATTCCTTTTTAAAGTGGTTAAAATAGGGGCACCTGGGTGGCTCAGTCAGTTAAACGTCTACCTTCAGCTCAAGTCATGATCCCAGGGTCCTGGGATCAAGCCCCACATTGGGCTCCCTGCTCAGAGGGAAGCCTGCTTCTCTCTCTCCCTCTGCTGCTCCCCCTGCTTGTACTCTCTCTCTGTGTCAAAAAATAAAATAAAATCTTTAAAAAAAATAAATACAGTGATTAAGATAGATCACAACTCACTTCTTATAGTCTAATTGCGAAGGTTTTGTAAGTTTTGTGAAATTATTAACTGCAGAGAATTTTGTTGTTCTCTTCAAACATATATAAAATCAAATTCTATATGACCTTGAGTGTTCCTTTAGATTATGTTAAGGATACTAAATATCTTGAATCCCTCATGCCTCATCTGCTCTCTAGAATATAGAAGGCAAATAGGAATTAATTACTTGATGTCAAGAACCTGGAAGGGGCAGATTTCTCCTCTTGCCAGAGTAAGAAGAGTCTGTAAGTGTTCAATGGAATCGGAGACCTATCAGATTAATCAAAGTTCTTACCTGATGAGAAATGAACAAACTTGCAGAGGCTCTATTCTGGATCTGGGATAGTTTATGAAGAGGCAATGTTAACTTCAATATCCACACGAAATATCTGTTCTGTTTGACAAATCGACTGAAATTAGATTTTCATAATAAAGCATCTAGTCAAGATTCCACGGGGTTTGACTAGATTCCCTGGTGTGAGGATACATCATTGCTATTGTCTACAGGCCAAGCCCAAAATCAGCAAGGCTCTGTGTGATGTGTCACTTTCCTGTCCCTTACTAACAACATGGCCTCTCTCTGGAACTAAACTTGTGATACTGAAAAATAAAAATAAAAATAAATAACTAAAATATAATTTAAATAATATTGAATAAAATTAAATAAATTTCTATGTTAAATAAATATATTACTATTTAATATTAATAAGATTATAAATATGTTATATATGATACATTCATATATTTTTCACACATATATTTTCATATATAAATACATACATATGAAGAGGGTCACATGCTTTGTACTTTGGTTATTACGACACGCATACCAATAATAATAATTATAAATCAAGCTTACAGAATCCTTTATTCTGAACTGGTCTGTTTGAGAACATTATATACAGATGAACTCACAGAGAGGAACATTATATAGATGAATATTCACAGAACACCATTATTATTTCCATTTTACCAATGAGGAAGATGAAGCCCATAGAGGCCATGTTTCTTGCCAAAGGGTCAAACAGCCAGGATTTGAATTTTACAAAATTGACTTCAGAGTTCATGCTCTTACCTATCATACTGTACTGCTTCTCTAGTAACATATTAAAATTTACAAAGCAAAAATTGAATTTTATAAATCTAAAGCTGTGGAATAGCAGTGAACATTTCCACATACAAGACACATTCCTTCACTTACATATTTCCATATGAACTATTTAAGACCACTGAATTTTCCTTATATGAAAACAAGAAGTTTATCCTTATATATAATACAGATATATTTCTTTGTAAGAAATGTTATTGCTTATTAAATACAGATGGAAAGCAAAAGCAGAAGAACTTAAGCCTTGAAAGACATTCTTAAAAACATATGATCTTTCTGTGGCAAATTGCATATAGAGTCATTATATGGAGAAAATTGTCTTAGGCTCAATAAATCTACAAGGAAATATGGTAGTAGATATTTCTATTATATTCAAAGTAACTCCTCGGTTATGTGGTGCCCTGAAGAAAAACAGAATTAATTATATTATATAATTAGTCATCTCTGTTTTCCTGGTACAGCTAAAAAAATTCCTCTTGACCTGTGTGTAAATGCAATCAGAGCTATAGAAAAGGCCAGAATGCGGGGCATTTTATATTTCCTTTTGGGGGTGGGGAGGCATCATATTTGAGCGAAAACAGCTACAAGAACAGGATTTTGGAGACCTGGATTCTCATGTTTGTCATGCTTTTGACAAGCAGAGTGTCACTAAAATCTTCCGACTCTTTTTTTCTCCATCTGAACAACAAAAGCAATGAATCATTTCACCTCCATTTCCCCTTCCAATTTAAATATTCCAAAATCAACTAAATGTTTGAGATGGTGAAAAAGACATAGAAAATCATGTTTTGCAAAGTATGTAAGAATCCTAGTTTCTCACAGCTCATCAAAACAGTTAGACCTAGGAATATTAATCACTCTAATGAAATGTTAAGAAACTTGTTCTTATTTTTTTGTTTTATGCCTGTTATGGGAGATTTTAAGGAAAAAGGCATGTACTTAGAAGCATGTTCTATCAGTTAATAGAAATGAAGATAACTATGAAAAGCAAATTAGGATTAATTAGTTTAGTGGTCTACCTAAAACATACTGTTTTAATAAAAAGGCTTAGTATCTTGTCATAATGTATTAATCTTCGCTCTATTTCAAAATTTTGATTTTAATTTTAGAAGTGTGAAGTTTAATGTTTAAAGTGTGAAGTTGTTTGTGGATGCCCAGAAAATGAATGAAGACAAAAATTATCCAGATTATAGTAAAGGAAAATGTGTTCTAAACTTTACACAGTCATGGTTTCTGTGTGTCCATATCCAAGAAAATTTCTTCTAAACACATGCTGGAAGTTTTTATTTCTACTTCACAATTGGAACTATTGAGAGAGGAGATAATATAAAAAAATGTACCCAGACAATTTTATAAATTCCAGCCACAGCATTTGATTATAGTTTCTGTGAATGGCATTCCCTGGAATTGTACAGTGCCCAACCCGTATAGTTGTACCCTCTATCACTGAATATATAAGAGGTTGGCAAATAAGGAAATTCTTTGAAAATAAATACATGCACTAACTCTTGTCTAGAAGTATTGGCTGATGGGCAGGCTCAGATTTTAATACCGAAAGTCTAAGATACGTGAGGAAATAATTATTGAGACTCCTTTTCAATACAACAGATAAATTGGTGAGTGGGACAAAAGATTAATCAAGATTAATCCATCTTTTTGGTTCATTCACCATTTAAAAATCTATCAAATTAAACCATTTTGATAATCATATATATCCATTAAGAAGATAAAAATGAAACATAGAAGTTAAGTGTCTTGGGGTGCCTGGGTGGCACAGTGCTTAGGCGTCTGCCTTCAGCTCAGGGCGTGATCCCGGCGTTATGGGATTGAGCCTCACATCAGGCTCCTCCGCTATGAGCCTGCTTCTTCCTCTCCCACTCCCCCTGCTTTTGTTCCCTCTCTCGCTGGCTGTCTCTATCTCTGTCAAATAAATAAATAAAATCTTTAAAAAAAAAAAAAAAGAAGTTAAGTGTCTTGGCCAAGGTTATATGAACAACCAATGAAGTAATTATGATTGAAACAAGAGAGCTTGGGTTCACATCTTCTCATTTCAAAGCTATTTCACTTCTTTGCTTTTTGTACTGACAGCATTTCTAGCCATTTTAGGGTTGTTAGAGTGTCTCACTCTAATCCTTCCTCAGTTTTTTCACTGAGAGATAAAATTAATAGTAATAGCATTCATATCAGAATGTTGCTGAAGTGATTACATGTGCTAATTGTGTAAAAACCTTAAAGGAGTGCTCCTCACATAGTGACTGATAACATAAGTTTGATAATTTGATTACCAATGTGATTATTTTTATTACTACCCATTTGGCTAAAGAATTTGTTTTAATTTAAGTATAGTTGCTACACATTGTAACATTAATTTCAGATGTAAAACAGTGTTTCAACAAATCTATAAGGGATGGTATGCTCACCGCAAGTGTAGCTATCGTACAATACTATTATAATATCATGGATGATATTCCTTATGCTGGATCCTTCATTCCCATGACATTTTTATTCATTCCGTGACTGGAAGCTTGTATCTCTCACTCCCCTTCATCCTTTTTGTCCATCCCCCAACACCCTTCCCCTCTGGCAACCATCAGTTTGTTGTCTGTATTGGTCTGTTTCCAACCTAAAGACTTTTTTTTAATTGACCAAGAATTCAGTGTTTTATATGAAAGTCCAAACTTTCTCTTAATGAAGATTAAAACAATTTTTTTTCAAATAATTGTCTCTAGAAGGTAGTAGAAATTATTATTTATTTCTTGAAGATTTGGAAATAGAATAGTTGGTATACAGTTTTCCTAGTGTATGTAAAGCTTAATAAATAAAATTATTTCTAATTCAACAGTGAACAAATTAAGTTTCACTTTTATTTTTCTGTAATACTGAATTTTAATTAAGAAAACTGTAAGTACAAAATATGCTTTAATCCATAATATGCTTTAATTAAAAATCAGACAATATAAGGAAGTCAAACTGGGCACTGACGTGTGGGTGAAGACCATTTTGACAACCACTTAAGAGGGAATAAAAAAGAAAACACCTCCTGCATCAGGAAATGATTATTTGTATAACAACAGCAATGATCACAACAAAGACTAGAGAAAGGAAAAAAGAATGTTGACTAAAATTTGATGGAAAAATTTAAGTTTTCCTTCAATTTTCTAACGGGCTTTGAAAGGAAGGATTCATCAATCGGCACTCACAGTAGAAAAAAGAAAAATGTTTTATAGAATTCTGAGGTGATACCATCAACTCTTGACACATATATTAGAGAACAGCACTGTCCAATAAAACTGTGTCCCGTGATAGAGATGAAGACTCATGCTCCGTCCAACGTGGTAACCACTAATCACTTGTGGCTATTGAGCACTTGAAATCGGGCTAGAGTTACTAAGGAAATAATACTTAATATTATTTATGTTAATTAATTTGAATTTAAACTTAATGAACCCTATGTCTAGTAGCCGCCATATTGGACTGGCAGTTTAGAAATAGGCAATCACTGCGTGTTTTATCCTAGGCACCAGGAAGCACAGCAGTGGCAAAGAGTGACGGTCATTCCTCTCAGGGCACTGTGGCAAGCATTCTTAGTCAGGTACCATTGCTGAGGGGGTAGAAAATGTATGACCAGACTCTGAGATAAGTCAGGGCCAGTATGATGTCTCTCTCTCTTAGCAATATTTTGCCATTGCTTAGCATAGTGCCTGATATAAAACTAGAAAATGAAAATATTTCTGAATGAAGTGTAAAAATACAGAGACAAATAGTAAATACCTGATGAAATCATTTAAATGAGAAAACCATCCGTGGCAAATACAAAAAAAAAAAAAGGGATAGGATAGGAAAAATATTTTAATACATACTTTTTCCTGGAGAAAGAGAACCTTCCTATCAGTCAGAATAGTATAAAACAGACACAGGAAATGATGAATATAAAACGGTAACAAGGGAATGGAAATAATGGTGACGTGTGTGGTTTTAAGCAGCAGCAGGGGTTACCTGAATAGGAGTATTCGTGAGAAATTCCCAGCAGAAGAGGGTTAGCCAGATTTGGACAAGGGATGTTAAGAGTTAATAAGAAATAGTTAGGGCATAATGTGTATTTATGAAACTTTCTATCCTGAAATTCACCAAAATGAATTCAAATATTGAATGCTGCTGTGCATGTGAGTCATTGCCTTGTATTGTTTTTATTTTTTCTTCATGCCTGTAGGTTTGTCCTGTTGCTCTTTACTAGAGTCATAAGAGATGCTATTTTTCTACACACACACACACACACACACACACACACACACACACATCCATGAAAGCAGAGGGAGATTTAAATAAAGAGGGAGAAAGAGAGATGGGAAAAATATATGTATCTGAAAAATATGATAGAAAGTTTATGATAGAATAGAATAATATAGATAGAAATACCAAGCCTGACTGGGGCAGTGAAATCTTTCTTTTCCTAAAATGTCCAATGTCATTCCTTAATTTCGATCTAAATTTCACTGTGCTGGTATCCATGGTCAGTAGTTCAGGGTTGTTACTACTTTCCAGTCTCATGACAGCATATATATGTATGTATATATAGACATATGTATATTCTATCATAGATTCTATCAGCCTCGTAGTTTCATAATAGAATATATATCAGTAAACTCAAACTCTGTGACCATAAATACCAGTACAGTAGAATTTAGGCCAAAATTAAGGAAACACAGCAGACATTTTAGGAAAAAAATTTTTTTTTACTGCCCCACAGGTCAGGCTCAGTGCTGATTGATCCTCTGAAACTAAGAGAGAGAGCTTCTAGGAGATTACCTTTCTGCTTTTCTCACATGATACATTTATGTCACAGAGACCATTCTTGAAATTTAACAGAGAACCTATTTTACCCCATATTTAAAACAATGTCCATTTACTTTCACATGAACCTAAAGACAAAGGAAAAAAACCTAACTAATCCATTTAAATTCTGTTGCTAAATAATTTGTGCACTGTATAATTCTAAGCATGTTCTATGGGGATTTAAATCGCCCCTTTATTTAGGTCCACAGAGATGTTACCTGTTATGTAATTGCTCTTTTCAGAACATGGAAAATGTTGAAATAAGATGCTATCTGACACAAATGAAAATTCATTGCATTGTGCTCTCCTGTCTAGTATATATTCATGAGTTTATTATCTTCAGGGTAAATTTCATACCCATGTAATGTTCCCAGAAATACTTTTTGCATTAATTTGGAAATAAAAAAAATAGGTGTATTTGAGGGCATGCATCATCTCCTTGTTAAACACAGATTTTATAGAATTTAAGCAAAACAATTTATTCTGCTCAGGACAAAACTGGGTCATTAAAATTGCCAATTATTTTGTACATGCCTGACATATTTTATTTATTTAAAAATTCACCTCTTCCATATGTAGGCATGCACTTTCCCTACTACTTATCAATGCATAGGAAAGGCTAATTGAATTTAAATTTTAAAAAAAGGCAGAATCGTGATACATATAACTTTGTTTTTTTGCTCCTCGCACAGAGTACATTTGCAGTCCTTCTTGTTTGTTGCCCTTGTTCAGTTCTTTATCCTGGTATTTATGATGTATGTCTCTCTAACTCATTACCCTCCTTCCTCAGCTTACTCTTTTTAGGAACACTTAGCTGTCTCCAGGGGAGCATACCTTCTTCATCATTCTTAACCTCTGCCTGAGGTGTCCCTTCTACTTTTGTCTAACCAACTTACAGGCATCCCACTGTGTGAAATTGCCCTATTATTCACCCACCAACAGCTCTGATGATTTTTTTTTTCTTTTCAGAGAGAGAGAGAACATGCATGAGGGTGGGGGCAGGGGGCGGGGAGCAGAAGGAGAGGGAGAGAGAGAATGTTAAGCAGTCTCCATGCTCAGTGTGGAGCCTGAGGCAGGTGGCTTGATCTTGACCCTGAGATCATGACCTGAGCCTAAATCAAGAGTCTGATGCTTAACCTACTGAGCCACCCAGACGCCCCTGATGATTTCCTCCTTCTAATACTGTGTCATATACACATGCATGTGACTGTCTCCTCAAGCATCAATAAGGTCCTTGAGGGCCTTATTCTCTGTATCTCAAGCCTGATATAAAGACTTGCACATAATAAAAGCCTAATCAATACTCTGAAAGAATGTAGAATATGGGTATGTTTCTACTATAAAACTGATTGGAAGATTTTTATAAAGCCCACTAAGTTAGTATCAATCCCTGTCTGACCCCGCAAAGTGTAAAAAAAGTTCATCACCTAGTGTGTACTTGGAAAAAGCTTCTTGGTCCTGTGAGCTAGGCTGACTTTTAAGGCAGAGAAATAATCTACAACTTCCCAGAATCTGTATGGTAGGTAAGTGACTGGTCAATGGTATACACCAAGAGATGAATATGCATTCAGCATTGAAACTAACTTGCATTGACATGGACATTCTTATAGTTACAGTATGTTAGAGCAAATGGCATGCTCTTACATGTGTAGAGTTATATTTAACCCACACAGAAAACTTTTTAAATGTTTAACAATAGTAACAATATGAATGTGGAAAAACCTTAAAAACAGAGGAAAATGATAAATTGATTCTATACATTCTGCAATGATATTATCTAAACAATCTTAAGTTTGTGATTTCCGTTCTTGACAGGCAGTCCTGTGTGTCCCTGCTGAGCCAAGCTAATGATTATTATTTAAAAATTTTTTTTTTATTCTCACCAACACAGGAGCAATTTCAGAATATTCTAGATCTTCTCTTTAAAGTAGGTGAAAAGTTTTAAATTACTGTCTTTCCATATCCTCCTACACAGTCTCACAATGGAAAGCACTTGCCTCTCCTCTGTCCTACACTTAACTTCGGCATGAATAGAAAATATAACAATCTTCCACCACTCTTAAAGCATCTGTTCTTTTGTGAGTTTCTTACTACCTTCCAAGTAAGTCAGCATTTTAGAAAATGCTGTTCCTGTTCATAGCTCTGCCCCCCCTTACCTGGGAAAAGAATGGATGCATAGAGAAAATGAACCATGAAGTTGTTTTTACGATGTGTGGGATCTACAGAAAGAGAGATTCCGTGAAATAGAAACAAAGCTTAATTTTAAACTTGTTTTTAAAGAAGAAAATACACAATATTATGGTAGATAAAATAAATCAGAACACTTAGACATATTTAAGGCAGAACATATTTATACAACTTTTAGGGAGGGCAATTTGAATAAAGGAATGCTGTTTTTCATAATCTAAAATCTAGACATACATCCTGAATTATTATATTCTCAGAACGTATAAAACATGCATAAAAATATTTTGTTGCCAGAATGCTCAGCCTGGTGCTATTTCACTACTTCAAAAGGTTTAGAGCCACTCAGATCAATACAAACAGGTAATTGGCTAAATGAATGATAGCACATGCTTGCAATGCCATGAAGGCGTGTTGGTTAATAGCAGTGCACATTCGGGAGTCACACTACTGGTCACACCAATTAGGTAGAATCCTACTTTTGCTACTTTCTAAATAGGAGACTTCTAATAAGTCATGTATTCTTTTCATGTCTCACCTCCCTAAAATGAGGAATAGCAACCCTAATACTATCTACCTCCGTGGTTTGTTGTTAGCATTTAATTAGTTCACATATGTTACCTTTTTGGAATGATGGCTAGCATGTAATAAACACTGAATTACTGTTAGCTTTGATTATATAGCCCAATACATTAACTTTACGTAAAATGTGGAAAGATTTTCTGAAGAAAGCAAATGCATATTATTTGCTTAGATCTTAAACCAAGCAATCACCCTTACAGATTTTTCTCCCTTCATTTCTAAAAACAAAAATATAGTTAATGAAAAATGTTGTACATAAACAAATATTCAACATATTGCTTTCACTAATATGTGATTTATAAATGAAGATGATAGATAAAAGTTGGGTGTAGAAGCCTCAAAGAAATCCAGTGATTTTGGTTTATGATTGCAGAGCCAATTTTAATGCTACTAGTTCTTTTAACATAAGCAAGGAGGTAAAGATACATTCTGAACACGGGAAAGTCTACTTGATCTTCATGTCAGGTATCTGTATCCGAGATCTAATGCTATCGATAATGATTCAGCTACTCTCGCAGCTTGCTGTGCTACCCAGAGAGCCGAGGAAAATCTTCTCTCTCAACAGCGTGGTAGACTATCAACAACCCTAAAGAATGCAGGCCGCAGTGCGAAAAAAGCAAACACAAACCATTGGGGTTAATGTAGAGCATGAAATCAGCCATAATAGCTGGCTCGCTACAATGTAACACGGAGGCCGCTGAGGGCAGGGAAGGTTCCGGAGAAGGGCCTTTGGAACGCTGAGGCCTGTGTGACCGCTCTGCCATTGGAATGCCGCGGGGTGTAGCCTTCCCGAAGCTTTCCTAGCCCAAACAGCCGCCCTGTGATCTGAGAGATGTAGGCATTGTCCCTTAGGCTATGTTTAGCAGAACTCCTAGAACATGCAAATTAGCTTATCCTATTCTTCCCTTAAACAGAGCCTCCCAGTTTCAGTAAGACCCCTTGTCACACATCACGTGCTTGAGGAACAGTGATAAGGATTTGTGATTATCCTGAAGGACCAATAAAAGTGGGAGCAAAGCAGAGCAAAGGGTCTTCATCTCTTGAGCGTTGACCCCTTTTCCCTTTTCTCTCTTTCACAGCAAAGTTTGGAGTCATCTTTCATCCGTCGGTACAGGGGTTGCTGGCCGTTCCCCCGCCATAAACAATCAAAAACATTCAAAGACCCTAACCATAGATTTCTATGATCATCAGTTGCTGAATTCAGAGGTTCAACCTTCAATTTTTATAGTTCTTCAAATTGTATATTCATGAAGCAAACTGTATACACATAATGTGTATACAGGTGATTAGCAAACTTTTGAGCTCTCATGCATTGGTATTATTTCAGTCGCTGGTTTTATCATTTTTCTCTCAGCATGAGTTATGATGTTATAATTTCATTATTTAAATTTTGCATGTTTTACATTCCTACATATTTTCTGGAGATGTCGTGCATAAGTGAAAAAGCTTAACTATATTTTCAAAAATTAAAGTAGTAGAAGCCATGTAATATTCCGAAATGAACTTTTCCAGTTCTTATTCTCTACATTCTGAGATTTTTTGTTAAAGCCAAACACGATACCCTCTGGCTAGTCTTTAATATTATCTGCAGATAATTTCTTCTACTGGAAAGTTGCTCCAAAAATGTCTCCTTTTTCTTAAAATAGTTCTATATGCAAACTTTCTATTCTGAATCACATTCCAACTCTTTCCTCTGAATCGTTTTATAAATTGCTGATAGAGTAGTTCTCCAAATACACAAATATAATCAATGTGACTTTTTTACTGTCTATTTGTTTAACCCTCCAACACACTTATCCTGGGCACTTCCCTTTCTGTGGTTTATTTTTCTCCACACATTTGTCTTGATCTAAAATAGAACATATATATTACTTGCTAACGATGTATTGATTCACTCCTAAAAATAAAAGTTAGGATCAATGAGGTAGGGTTTTTTGTTTGTTTTCATTTGGTGCAAAATTCTTTCTATTCACTACCCATTTTTCCATTGTCTTGTACAGTAACTGGCACATAGTAAGTGGCATAAATTGAATGAATAAATGTGTCTTAACAGGCAGATTGTCTTCATGGTTAAAAACATGCTGTCTACCGGGCAAAATGCCTGTTTGTCTCTCTCCATCTGTGTCATTTATTACCTATAGTACTCTGGACAATTTAGGCTATGTTTCTGTGCCTTATTTTCCTTTATTAAAAAATACCACAGATAATGGATATGAGCAAATTAATGGGATAATACATGTAAATCACTTAAAACTTTAACCTAACTTTTGATGATCAATAGTTTTTGATCTTTTCTCTTAACACTCCTTTATTCTATACATTTTCCTTCTTTTCAAGGAGGACTGGAGGGAAACATTCCATACATTAGATTTCTCCCTGCCTTAAAAAATTAGTAAGAATGCTAATTTATTATTATAGAAAGACATCTATTGGTTGTTATGATGACAGGCAGGAAAACAGAATTGGGTGGTGATTAGAGAAAATATGATCATTATAGTTAAGGTTAAACCTGAACAATTTTAGTGATAGATTTCTGCTTTGAGTTAACCTTGACTGGGGTTTAACTTACTATGTGCTTGACATGCGTACATACAAATTCATTGAGATCTCTTAATATTTGGGGCACTTGGGTGGCTGTCTGTTACGCTTTCAAGTCTTGATTTTGGCTCAGGTCATGATCTCCGGGTCCTTAGACTGAGCTAGCATGGAACCTGCTTAAGATTCTCTCTCTGCCTCTCCCTATGCCCCTCTCCACCACCGCTCATGCTCTTTCTCTCAAAAACAAACAAACAAACAAACAAACAAAAAATCTCAAAATATTTTCTGAGCCACACATGGTTCTGGCATTAGCTTTGAAAAGCCAATAAGATTTTATTGAAATACAATAGCCAACATATACTTAAGATGCCACCCAGACCTTGATTTTTAAGATATTCTTTTTCCTCTGTGGATGGGACTCTGTGGGCCAATTTTGGGATTATTGTCATGTGTGGGTGCATGCAGGTCTAGACGTAAGAATCTCATGACCTGTTTAAAGATGTAGTCAGAGCCCCCTAGGAACTGTTAAGGTTCTCATAAGAGATTTCACATTTTCTGCTGAATTAACTCTTGATAGTTTGTCCAGTATAGGAATCTCCAGGAATAAAAATGTGACAGAAGAGGGCAATTACACAGGCCAGCTGAGGGAATGTTATTTAAATAAAGCCTCATCACTGGGATAAAATATCAGATGGAAAAATAAAATTATAAGAATGTCAAGATAATTATTTTTTTAAATTTATTTCAAATAAATAAAACTTGGGGTGCCTGGGTGGCACAGCGGTTAAAGCGTCTGCCTTCAGCTCAGGGCGTGATCCCGGTGTTCTGGGATCGAGTCCCACATCAGGCTCCTCCACTATGAGCCTGCTTCTTCCTCTCCCACTCCCCCTGCTTGTGTTCCCTCTCTCACTGTTTGTCTCTATCTCTGTCAAATAAATAAATAATATCTTTAAAAAAAATAAAAATAAATAAAAATAAATAAATAAATAAAACTTGTTGTGACCATGACAAGAAAAAGCAAGGGTACCCATAGGAAAAGTGGAATGAATACTACAAATTATCCTCAGGCTCTGTCACTTTTTCCTTAGTGTTTGAATTGCATCTTGAATTCTTTCAGGGAACAATGTTTTTTCTTTGGGTTGGAAACTATACTGTGTATGTTCCAGGTTGACACAAAAAAAAATCCATATCTGGAAGTTTTTATATTGACAAAGGGTGATGTTGAAATGGTTGCCATTTCAGTAATTCAGAGCATTGATTTAGGAATTTGCCATCCTAACTAAGACCTTCCCGTCCAAATGTGTTAAATAAAGAATGAATTTGGGAAACAAAAAGCTTTCCCAAATCAGATAAGTGTTTTTATTTTAAAAAATTAAATCAACCAAAAGAATGAAAAAGGTGAAATATGATTCAGTTTTATCAGAGAACTAGGGGATTTTAACAGGAAGTTGGGATTACAATTTAGGTTGTCTTCATATAATTGAATTTAAGTATGTTTCTAACTTTCATGTTTTCTGATTTGACAACCATATTTTGAATGATGTATTTTTTAAAGTGAATTGGGAAATTTGGAGGCAATCATTATAATATTAAAAATTTGGCTGACCTTTGGGGGTTTTTTTGGTAGTATGAAATTAACAAATAATATAAAATTGGAACAATATTTAAATTGTATATTACTCACACAGGTACTGATATATGTACTAAAACTGCAATGGAATGTATAGCTTATGTCAGCTTTCCTGCATATCATCAGCTCTTCTTTACCCATCCACTGTGGGTATGTGTTGGCTGTTACAGAAAACATTTAGGCCATTTCCAAGAATAATGATCAAGTATATTCAAAGGATGTTGAGAGATTAAAAAAAAAATTTATATGATATAATTTTACCTGAGCTGAGATAAAATCATTAATCGACAATACAGGTTCTTTCCTTCATAATTTGGTTCTAAACAGAGTTGATAGAGACAAGGGCAGGTTCTTATACATTTCTTAACTTAAAGCGCCGTGGAGCTTTATTCACTTTAAATGTTTAATCTACTTTATTTGATGATATTTAAGAAATCATGTCTATATACTGCAGCACTTCATTATTATGTCTTAGTTTTTTTTACTTTTTGTGAGGAGAAATTGAAAAAAAAAATAAAAGAATACAACATGCTATATATCCCAGTATCTTAGAGACTGGGTTTACAATATGTATTTGAGTAAACGAAGCCTGATTAGAGTGCCATCGTCAAGGGTTTGGTCTAAGTCACTGGCTCATCTCAAGACATTGTGGATAACATGAGTCCTCTGTGGCTTTCATTGTCTTCATCTTATTGTTTTATATCTAATGCTTCCTTAGGTACAAAAAATTTTATGTCTTTTTATTCTTGACATAAACATACAAGTTCATAAGTATTAGGGCTTTGTAATTTCAGAGAGACTGTTATTGGTAGATTTAAGCAACACGTACGTCTTTTCCTAAAACATTCCAGTACTATTATGTGTTACTGGTGGCAGGGAGTGGAGTGGGGAAGGCAGAAATGTGTCTTTGAATTGTAAATAGTGGAAAACAAATCCTAAGCTCCCAAATTCTAAATTACTTTTTTAGGTTTTATACCCTGAGTCCTCCCTTCAGATCTCCTAAGTGTGATTATTAGAAAAAGTTAAAAGAATAGTTGTCAGTTACATGCTGCCTGATTAAATATAATATGATGTGATATACATAAAAATATTTAAGATACAGTGTATTCTAGGGTACTTGGGTGGCTCAGTCCCTTAAGCATCTGCCTTCAGCTCAGGTCATGATCCCAGGGTCTTGGGATCAAGTTTGGCATCAAGGCTCCCTGCTCAGCAGGAAGTCTGCTCCCTCTCCCACTGCCCCTCCCCTCTGTTCCCGCTCTGTCTCTCTCTTCCAGATAAATAAAAATCTTTTTAAAAAGATATAATGTATTCTATTTTGAGAATAAGACAGTATAAAAGCCTTAAAGTAACTACTGATAAAACATTCAAGGTGTATACTTTAATGCAATTTTTAAAAAAGCAGATATCTAAATTATACCAATAGTTCCAAGATGAATTAGATTGTAAAATTAATTTTCTTTACTCTCTAAAATGTTCAGATGTTAATTTAAAGTGTTACATTGTCACTGTTTTTAAGGTAACTTTTAGTTAATATTTTTTGTTGAGTTGTCAGGGCTAGAGAAAAATATACATAGCATACATAAGCTATGGTTTCTTTTTCAATGGCTTATTAAAACAATAATCATAAATATATTAAGTAAATGCAATGCTTTTTTTTTTTTTTTTTTTTTTTTGGTTTTGAACCTTTAATGAGAAAAAAAAATATTGAACTCAAGAACACTGTTTTGCGTGTCACTGGGTTAGGGGATGGGGATACACATGACAGACCTAGCAAACAGGATATACATACTTGGTTACAGAACGAAAAACTAGTGCCTGGCACTATTGGGTTTTGGTTTCCTCATCACTCAGCAGCATGTGGGGGATCCCGACTGCTGGGGAGCAGGCTCTGGGCATTGCAGGGTGCCTTCCAACACACCCATCTGCAGAAGCACATGGTGCATCTTCCTCAGAAATTTCTCATCATGCTTCTACCCTTCAGTCGACCCTTTTGGTGGTCTGGAGGCACAGAGGGAAACTCCGAGGGGCGGGGGAGTCCCACCCCCTGCACAGGCGCACTTCGCAGGGGTGAACAGCTTCATGCCGCCCCTCACAATTCTTAATATGTTTAAATTTTACTGGAATTTAAAAAGAATTATCACCTCTAATCATTACTATAAAAATTAACACTATAGCATTGCTTTTCTGCGGATCATCTTAAATATTTAAAGAAGATGATATCTGTGAAAAACATGCAAAATATTATGAATAATTAAGGGAGTTATCTAGATGTTGAAGTAAGAGGTTACTCTAAAGCACAGCACTGTGTTTAGAAATGAGATGGTACATGAGGAAAACATGATTTTGAGATTAATAATTTTGACATCTTCAGTTCTCCATTCAAAAGAATTGAGTCTATACCACAAAATCACTAAATCAAGCCAAGCAAATAAAGACCTTCTACTTTATTGTTCAATAAATAGCTAGACGTTTAAGCATCCAGTTAAGCATCCTAGCAACCTTTCGCTAGGTTATTAATGATTTGTATAAATACATAGATTATAGATATATTCACTCATGAGCCATTTGAAACAGAATTGGAGTCCATATCTTACTAAAATATTTTCTTTGGAAAGGACTTCCATTGTTCCTAATTACCAGAATGAAGTATGACAATGAAGAACTTTTTACATGGAAGCTTTTAAAGGAGTGGTTTCTGACACTGCTCAACAGATCACAGTTGATGAGTAGCCATAGGGAAAAAGAAAAAAAAAAAAAAAAGAAAGAAAAAAGAGGAAAATGTTGAATTTAAAGGAGGAAAAAACTCTAAAGTCCTGTGAGGTCTTCTGAGATTCTTTCGGCAAAAATGTAAGGTATATTCAAATTACTTATACTACTGCGTGCAGATTTATAGGAGTTAATAATATATATTTTTTCATTTGTTTCTGTCTTTAAACATCTAGTAAAGACATTGAACAGAACAAATGGGAGCTAACAGGTAATTTCCTAAGTAGACGTAGATTAGTGAAAGATGACCCTTACCATTCTGAGCAGACAGCTATGAAAAATCCATGGCCTTCTGTTCATTTCCCTACACTTTAATCATAAATGAGTCCTTCAAAAATGAGCTTGATTAACTCAACCTCCTTGGATCTTATATATGTTGATAAGTTAAACTTCCCTTTTCTTCTCGCTTGTTCAACTACACTAAGTACCAAATACAGTTTATTAAATTTTAATTTTGTAACTAAATTTTACTGTGAGCATTTTACTAATATTGCAGTATAATTACGTTTTTCTTTCTAACCAAACTGAGACTCCACACATAGTAGGTATCTGAGTCTTTCCAAATGTTGGATGTATTTTTATCTCCCTTGATCCTGTCAGATTCTCTTTGTGTACAAACCACACTAAATTGATCATTTGTTTTTCTATGTAATAAAAGGTATGTTTGTTTTTAGAAGCTGAAACTTAGTGTATATTATTTTTCTACACAGTAGCTGAATACATGAATCTTAGCAATAAATGTATACACATACACAAATGCATGTATATATACACATATGTTTTCCATTATATTTCAATAATATTTGAGTTAAATGCAAATGGATTGATACAATTAAGCACACTCTTGAAAATACGCTATATAATATGAGCCTTTTGTACACTTAAAGGGTTAGTTACTCTTCTTGGGATGGGCTTTAAAATTACAGAGACTGGTTAGCTCAAATTAGAAAGCTTTACTGGATCATCTTCCAAATTTTCTCCAACTCTCAACTAGTATTAATTTGTTCTAGGCTCTCCCCTGCCATATATATAAAATTGTATGAATACTAATTTTTGTAATCTTGTTAGGCTATACTACATCATCATTTCTCATGCACGTAAATATGGATTCCCTCATAAGATAGTATTTTCATTGAATGCATTGATTTCTGTTTGTGAGTACATGTGTTAAAATAACTCTAACTTTATGACGCCCATGTATTTCAAGTTTGAAAATCATTGCCAGAATCCTAGTGTGTTCTATCTGACTTTAAATCTCAAGTTCGATTACCTGCATGCGTAGAAATAGGTATAAAGTAACACAGTGCCTTAAAAGAATTCTAATAAATCATGTTGTAATTAAACATTCTAATTCAAAAAGTAACACACACAACTATTTTGTGACACTAAAATTGAAATCTGCAATATTGTGGAATGTGAAAGTGTGAATTTTGGCATCATTTCATTGATAAATGATCACATAATAAACATTGATGTCTCCAACCATAAGTGAATTGTCAATGTGTTTTTCACACTGTCATTGCCTGTCACACTTTCTTGTGTTCAAACATTGTCAAATAATTAAAATATACTATTATTGTCCAGGTCATCCTAGCTTCTGAAGAGATGAAAGAAAACTGCTATGACACAGAAAAAAAAAATGCTTTGTACTTATTTGTTTTTGTTCCAAGTCAAAACTTTCGTTTTGTAATCATAAATTACTAAAGCAAAGACAAACATATGCAGAACGGCATCATTTTTTCCAAAGAGAGATGATATACAAATCAAATAAGAACACTTTGAAACATTCTCCTAAGAGGTATCACAGAACATATGCTGTGTGTTTGTGAGCCAGTGGTTTTAATAATCCTCCAGTGCTTTTTTTATCCAATTTTGCCTCATGTTAGATGTATTATTCATAGAAATAAATTTACAAAATTGTATACCTATTTTATTTAAACAACAAAAAATGTGAAATGCATAATTCAATTGGAACACATTTTCTATTTTTCTTATCATCTAGTACTTGAAAATTATCTCTATTAAACTTTCTCATTCTTCTAAAAAAAAGCCAAAGATAGTTGACACAGAGATCAAGTACCACTAGTTCTATTTTAATAGGAGAAGTTTCTCCATGGTTTGTGAGAAGTCCAAAAGGTTCATGGATGAACAAAATTATATTTTACTATAAGCTTTCTCCTAAATGCCTGAGGCAAATAAGGTTAATTTTCTTCTTTTAAAACATAAACTTGAATTGTTTACCAAAAAAAAGAAAAGGTTAGAAGTGTCATATCATTACATATTTAACCTAATCTTTTTCCAGACTTTAATTCCCTAAAGATAAAGGTAGATCATTCATTGGTATTACTTTCTTAAAGAATGCACTTTTATAAGGTACTGTAAATATCATTTCTACAGTATTGATTATGGCTGGGTTGACAAGAGGGATAGAGACAAATGATAATCACTTAAGTGCTTGCTGCATGCCAGGAACATTATACTTATTTCTTACCCAGCTGTCTAAGATGGGCATTCCTATTATCTTATAGATGAAGACTATGGGCTTGCGAAAGTTTTACTTGCCTTAACCAAGGTCATGAAATTAACATGTAGTTAGTTTCAGGTCAGTCTGGCTTGAAAGTCTATCTTCTTTCCATTAATATGCTATGGATGTTAAGTATTAGTTTGTGAAAGGGGTCAAGACGTGTCATTAAGACCTTGGTGTTGGCTGATGGATTGCCCATGAGATAGAATATTGGACATGATATTGAAATGTATGTCAGCATTATGATTAAGGTAAGTTTTAAATTTTATAGATATCTGCAAAACGAAAATAAATGACAAGATTTTTATAAAGGTGCTTGCTCTTTCCAGCTCTCAATTCTTTATTTTATTGCCTTATATAAATATATTTTCCAAGTGTTTTAACAGTCATCATAACATAGAGCTTCTTGAGTAGACAACCATATTACCCCATGTCTCCTTAATCTCATTTTCTTATGGCTCATGATATTATGTTTAATGTGAACAGCTACTAAGTTGATTTCATTACCAAGAACTTTCTGGATGATATTTGTGGAATTAATAATGTATGCTAATTTCAAATGTATCCCTTTTACTTTTCATATGTATGTTATTAAAGTTGGTATTTTATAACATGCATAAACACAGGCACAATTGAAGTTTGCTTTTGTAGGTTAAGATAAGGTAATGATGTATAATATTCCTTTCAATTAGCAGTAATTGTGCCTCAGATAAACCTTGTTGGCCATGATACTGACCCCGCACAAAGCTAAGCTAATATTCCTATTCAAATATATAGATTCAGTAGCAACATCAAAAAAACATTAGTTGCATAACTACTGTACCTAGGGGACTAGTTTGAGTGTTATTTTTCCTTCTTTATCAAGATTATAATCAAGTTGCAGAGAGGATAGTTGCATAAAAGGTCACTGATATAAAATTATGAGGCAATACTTCATAATTTTTAAAGGAGAGGTCTAGATAGGTTCTCCTGTAAGAATTCAGAAGAGTAGTAACCAGTGAGGTATGATGTGCTCATAAGATATTGTTTAAAAAGTAAATTACTAGAAGTCAGATAGAACCTTCAAACTACAATGCAGGTCTGACAACTTGAGAAGCAAGAGTGGGAAGCATGAAGAATAAGAAGACATTCATATTGCAGTGAAGTTGCCAGAATGTTTTAGCCATACCTGTGGCTAGTCTTCAAATCAAAATAACTTACTAAAGGGTTCTATGTCTCAAGACAGAGTTGCCACCAAGGTCCACTCACAATTACAATAGCAGAAGTGAGTATTAAGACATAGAAAAGTGGATAACCAGGGTTCCACATATATCTGTCCCTACTCTCATTGTCATAAGCAGTATTCCTTCTTCTTGCTCCGCAGAGTCAATTGCCTTACCAAGGGAGTGGCTCTTACTCTTGTCCACTGGATCTTGCTCTTGAGAACTCCAAATGGCCCTGAAAACAGTCATAGTTTTAGCTTAATGATATCCTTGCTACATCCTCTGGCAAGAGTATTTTTGTTTTGTGAACTAAAAACTTAAATCATTCATACCCCATAGTTGCAGGGACCTGATACAAGCAGTCTCTCAATTGGCTTTTGGGAGAGGTAGTAAATAGATCCACTCCTGCTTCTTTCTCTTTGTTCCTGAACCAATGCTTGTTGGTTGGTTGTTTTTTGTTTTGTTTTGTTTTGTTTTGTTTTGTTTTGTTTTGTTTTCATTAGGCACACAGTTCCATATACAGGGGTCTGATTTAATGCATAGATTACATCGTGAGGGATGCCACCACACTCTTTCAGATTACTGTATCTCCAGTTATTATGTCAGTTATGCCTTTAGAAGCCAATTCCAATATTCTATGAGACCAGATGTTTTTGAATGGTATGGTAAGTGATATCATAGGTGTATCCCAGAGTTCACTGTGAAGAAGGTCTAATGGTCTGATACTTTGTTGTGTGGAATTCCATGCCTGTGGATCAGTTATTCTGTGAACACCTAGATAGTGGTACTGAATGAGCCTCTATGTACAGGAAGTTTGGCACTTACTAGGTATAAATATCTCTCCCTATGAGGATGAATTGCTGGATTTTGCAGGGTAGGAAAGTACCAACATAGTCAACTTATTAAATAATTAGTCTCCCAAAGAATAGTGCCATATTGAAGTGTACTTGTTCTCTATTGTTGGCTTGTTTAATATTAAGCAATAAGTAAGTACTGGAAAGCAGGAGTTCATACTGTTGGGCTCATGCATAGGCTCCACTTCTACCATCTTGGCCACCTTGTTTATGTGCCCATCATGCTGATTCTAGAGTGGCCGATGATAAGAACCAAAGACCACTGCCCAAGTCCTTTTGTCTACTTGGTGGTGTGCTACTCCTTCCATAATAATGTTTGTAAAAGTCATGGATATACCAGCCTCCTCCTGCTCCTCATCTTGTTTAATCAGCAATTTGTAATTGATAAAATGTATAAATGCAATGTTCTATGACCTGGACAGATGATCTAGATTTCCTCAGACTTTATTTTGACAAAGGATGACAACAGTTAAAAACATTAATAAATATTGTTGTTCATTACACAAAAATGTGAACTATTTTCTTTTCTTTTTTCTAGTCAAGAGTAAAAAAGAAAATGACCACATACCATATTCCACAGGCCTTGGTAATTTCTTCTAGCAACAATACCATGTTCAACGCAGCAAGCGTGATCATGACTACACTTTTTTGAGTTTGTGAATCATTAGTCATTACCCGGGATCTTTCCTGCTTCTTCAGGGTCTAACCTGGTGAATTAAACTAGATAAGTTAGGGGTAACTACGTCTGTACCATTTACGTAATTAATAGTTCACAAATCTCTACCTTCCTCATCCTCCCCACTACCAAGAGCTTTTGTTTTTATTTTTATATTGGCTTGAGGAAGGCAGTTTTAGTTGTCACTTTTACATCTATTACCTCATAGGCTAAGGACCCAATGTGGAAGTTACTCCAACAAACAAGTATATCAACACTAATTACCTACATCACTTGGTGATTCTACTCATGCTATGCAAGCACTATGAGCCAAACTTTAGACACAACTCCATAATTACCTACCCCCCCATAAGTCATCACTCAAATGAGGAAGGAGTGTCAAGAAGATGCTTAGATTTCTCATGTTTCCAAGTTAGCGCTGATCGTGTGGCCATTTGGCTTAAAATTCCTTGAGTATTTTCCTTTCCCCAATGTAAATGGTTGTAATTTACTTTGGAGAAGTATTTGGATGATTTTATACAATGAAATAGTACTAATCATGATGCTATTGGTTCATACTTCCTAGGCACCTGGATACTGCACTAAAAATGGATACTAAAAATTGGGTCAAGTCCAGGAACTGAGCAAGGGATCTTGATCTGTTATTTGGGTGACTTCTGTCAGCTTCTTGATTCTATATTTTTTTCCAGTTAGAAATGTGAAGCATAAATCTTTTGACACTTTTTTTTTTTTCATGCTCTAATAATCACCTTTAAAACTCCCTGGCGATCAAGATGTTTTGGCTACTCCTCTATTCTCACTAGTCTCTATGATCAGGGCAGCCTCTGTCTTTTGCCATTTAAGCAATTGCACTTGGCTGCTATTATTTGTGGGATAGAGGAGGAAAAATGTGCATAATTATCCATGATATGAACAAACCAGTATTTGTGACCTACCATCAGCTTTGACTCAAGAGAAGATATGGTACTATGCTAAGAATTGGTGTACCTCTCCCCAGTGTCTTCCTGATGCCTGAGGTGAAGGGCATCTTCTAAACTTACATACTGTATCCAACCCAGCATTCTTACTTACTCAGCTTTTTAGGCCTTCCTCATCTACTTCAGTTATCTATCGCTGCACAATAAATTATTTTAAACCTTAGCAGCTTAAAATATCAAGCATTTATCATTTCATTTATTATTTATTAGGGTCAGAAATCTTAGAGGATTAAGTTAGGTGGTTTGGGCTTGGGGTCTTTCAGAAAATCGCAGTCAAGATGTGAGCCAGAGATGGAGTCATCTGAAAGCTTAACTGGAACTGGAAAATCCACCCCATGATAGCTCACTTACACTTGCTGGCAAAGTTATTTTCACTTGTGGTTAGGAGGTATTAATACCCAACTACATGGGGTTCTCCATAGGTTTCTTGAGTATCCTCATGACATAGTAGTTGCCTTTCACCAAAATGAATGATCCAAGAGAAGGTGTTGGGGAATCCACAATATTTTTATATATGACTTAACCTTGGAAGTCATACATCACCACTTCTGCCATATTCTATTGGTTTCATAGAATATAATATGTCTGATACAATGTGAGATGGTACTACTCAAGGACATAAATACCAAGAGGAGATCGTTGGGGCCATCTTGGGAGCTGACAACCACAGTCTGATTTCTGGGCCCCAACATTAACATCTCTTCCACATAAGAATACATTCTTCGTTTCCAGTACACCAAAAGTCTCATCCATTTTTGTACCAGTTCAAAGTCTAGAATTGCATCACCTAAATCAGGTCCAGGTGGGGATAAATTTCCTCTAATGTAGTTCTTTATTTTTTTTAAGATTTATTTATTCATTTGAGAAAGAGAGAAAGAGAGAGAAAGTGGGAGGAGGGGCAAAGGGAGAGAGAGAGAGAGAGAGAGAGAATATCAACCAATTCCTTGCTAAGTGTGGAGGCCAAAGCAGGGTTCCATCTCACAACCCTGAGATCATAACCTGAGCTAAAATCAAGTCAGTAACTTAACTGACTGAGCCACCCAGATGCCCCTAGTGTAGTTATTTAAGTACAGCTCTTCATTTTTTTAAAAAGATTTTATTTATTTATTTGATGGAGAGAGAGACAGCCAGCAAGAGAGGGAACACAGGCAAAGGGAGTGGGAGAGGAAGAAGCAGGCTGCCAGTGGAGGAGCCTGATGTGGGGCTCGATCCCACAACGCGGGGATCATGCCCTGAGCTGAAAGCAGACGCTTAATGACTGAGCCAACCAGGCGCCCCTAAGTACAGCTCTTCAAATACAGTTCTCATGAAGGATTTGATCGATGCCATAATGATGTATCACGCATTTAAGCAGAGATATACCTTTTCTAAAATTTTGACCAACATTTTCTGTGATTTAAGTAGAGAGGGTTTTTTGTTTATTGGAAACTCAAAAAAAATTATAAGTAAAGGAGTTTATTAAAGTTTAAACTGGATTTAAAAGAATATTCAAGTGAGTAGATAATTTAAATATTCAATATGTGACAATATGAATGAGGATTTCCTAAGGGTCATGACAATAGTACAAATATTTCTGGAATGTCCTGGCAAGAAGTGGAAGAAAGAACATAGAATGAATGGATCAACCAAAGAGAGTGATGGAGTAGCCTTGTGAATGCATAGCTGAAGTACCAGGTTGAGGATAATGTTGTAAGAAGGTGGTCACCCTTTTCCAGAATGCTGTATACATGCTAAATCAATTATCATTATACACTCCTAGTTTTGCAATAGGTATATACAGAGATCTATAACTAAGGGACAGAAGCAGGAGTATTCCACTTTACCATCACTTCCCATGACTCACTGGAGGAGTTTGTGGTTCCATTCTCATGACTCAGTATTCTGCAGAATTAGATTCCTATTTCCCAAAAGAGGAGTGTTTCCACTAGGGTACAAAGCAAAAGAAAGTCCTCTTGGATTTGAAGTTACAGCTGTTTTCTGAGCATTTTATGCACCTTGTGCTGAGGAATCAGCCAGCAAGATAATGAATCATCATACTGGTGGGGTTAATTAATTTTAGTCATTAGGAGGAGGTAAGGTAGGGATAAATATATTTGGCAACTATTTATCTCTCATTCCTGTCAAGGTGAGCCTTTTTCCAGCATGCAGACTTTTACCTTTTGCCTTTTTACTTTTGGTACAGTTAGATAAATCCCTGCACTGATCCCCATGCCGTGCTATATAGATCACCTTTAAACACACATCCCAGAATAATAATCATCTATTTTGATGCACCCTGTGATATCTGATCAACAAGAAGATGTTAATTTGAAAAGTATCACATGTTCTCCCAGAAGCAGGTACTGAGATGGACATGTGTGTTTAGGACATTTATTTAGTGAGCACTCTTGCGATCAATGTTTGGGGGAAACAGTAGAAACAAGATTAATTAGAAGGAGATATTGGGCAGCAGTGCAGTGAATACTCCCACCAACACTGAGAGAATCTTTGAAGGTGGGGGAGCACTTCGGAGCTGCCCTGAGTTTCAGGGAGAAGGCTAAGGCTCTCTAGCCCTGTGTTGATCATCACTAAACATAGGTTGACTGGAGAAGGAGCACAGACAAGGGAGGTGAATCTCTTCAGTGAAAACAATTCCTGAAGAGGACTGAGCTCTCCGATGACAATTTTCTGAGCAGGCAGAAGAACGACTCTGTCAGTCCTACATGGGGGGAGGGTGTGCTATGTAGCCTGAACAGTGAAGCAGGACACAAGAGTCTTCTCTTTATGCTACTTAGAACCACTTGCTTAGTTTGAGTCCTGGAAACAGGTACTTCAGTGCAATGGGCCTCTTTCCCGGAGGAAAATATAAAAGAACGATTAATGGAACAAAGGCAGCACCATTTCCTGTAGCTTGCTTAAAGGCAAGGCATTCTCTACCTTACTAAATTCCCCCTCCCTGAGCTAGAAGCGCTTTTGTGATCAAGAGAGGTCATCTGGTGTAGTCTGATGAAGCAGGTTTCACTCTGCACTCTCTCCATTCCAGACAGATTGTTCATCTGTTTCATCTGTGCATCGTTCTTTCTGCTGTCTGGAGTGCTATCCCCTCCACCTGCTCCATGATACACGTGGCATTTGTTCATGTTTCCACTCAAATCACTCACCCAAGAAAGCCTTTCCCAATTCCCAGATAAGATCAGCTATTCCTCTTACATACGCTTAGAATATGCTGCTTAGCTTCCTTTTATCACTTATGATTTGAAATACTATATTTGTATGAAAAATTGATGAAAACCAATCTCCTCTAGTAAACAGTAAGGGTAAACACTGTGATTTCCCTTACCATTGTATCCTTAGAAGCCAATAGTGCCTTCCCAGGAGTAAAATCATAAAAAATATTTGTTGAATAAATATATGCTGGTAATCACTTTGTTTGAAATCTCATGGAAACATTTTAGCCAGAAATTCCCAGTTTGTGTTTTTGAGAAGAAAAAGTAAACTCGTAATGTATGGGATGTGCTTTTTATCTATCACATGCTATTTGAATACAAGTTAAATATAAAGTCATGTGCTTACAATAAGAACCTGTCTTCATGGGAGCCCATTTTGGCCATATTCTCAGGGCATGTACGATATCATTTATACTGTCAGGCCCATCGTTATATGTTGCCTTTAATTATTCTCTCTGTGTTCATTTGCATTGAAATTTACTTTCTTGTCTCAATATGTGGCAACCTGAGAGCAAAAATCCTCTCCATATTTTATTAGAAACCATAGTGCAACTCATAAAAGGAGAAACCCCCATTGGCATAAGGGATACATTGTTAAATGGATGCATGATTATATTTTCCATGTCACACTTAATTGAAAAGCAACCTTGAAATTCAGTAGTATCTCACTCAGGAAAGTACAAACTCTAAAATAAATTAAAATGCAGTAGTTTATGCCTTTTTGCCCTTATGACAGACTAGCCTGACTTAAGCAGTCTTGATTTACTAAATCCTCTTGAGGCTCAAGTCACTAAAAAAAGGGTAAGTCACTACCACTATATTGCAGTGAAGGCTAAAATTTTGCCTGAGCATATGAACAAATTGGATCTTCAGAAGAGATGTTAACAGAATGATAAATTATATTATCTTTAAATTTAGGACTTTGGGTTGAATACTACCCAACATGTTTCCTCACAGAAATTATAAGACCACATGGATGAAAAGCCTGTTTTAATATCAACAGAGGTAAAGAAGGGGAAAAAATAAACTTTTTAGAGGCTCCATTTTGCCCTTCTCACAAATAATTTTTACTGTAAATCATAGACTATATATAAGTCATGTATGTAATTGATTTTCTTTTAAAATATTTTCATGGACTTCCACTTCCTGCTATGATGAATTAGCATGTTGCAGAGCAATGCTCCCATTGAGAAAGACTAGAAAATAGAAACAAGCTAAAATATACCACAAACATATCTCCTCTTTAATGGCACAAGAGAGACGATAAGATTAATGAGACTATGAGACTCAGGGGACAAATCAGAAACAAAAAAAATCCTTATGAAGGCCATATTAACATGGATATGCTGACCAAGAACTATCTTAGGGGGGCAGAGAATCTTAACCAATCCTTCCAAGGTGTTGGAAGTCAAAAATTGAAATTTAGGTAACCAACGCATCAGGACTTGAGAAGTCAGGATACCAGAGAAGAGCAAAGTACATAGAAATGAAGCCAATCGTCTGAGCTGGCTTTCTCTCAAAGAAAGATTTCAGCAAACCATCAGCTGCCAGGGTCACAAGGTGACCAGAGTCACTGAGAGGCTACTCAGAGTCACTGAGAGGCTCCTCACAGTAGGCAGATAAACACTGGAGTTGAAGGACAACCACAAGAGAAGTCTGGGAAACACTTTCCACTGGGGCTCCTGAAAGATGATACTATGTCTGTGGCAAATTATTGTTTTATTTTTTTAAAGATTTGTTTATTTGAGAGAAAGAGAACATGGGGAGGGACAGAGGGAAAGAATCTCAAGCAGACTCCCTGCTGAGCTCAGAGCCCAAAGTGGGGCTTTATTCCAGGACCCTAAGATCATGACCTGAGCCAAAATCAAGAGTTAGATGCTTAACCGACTGAGCCACCCAGATGCCCCTGTAAGTGGCAATTTAGTGGTAACTTAAGAACTACTTAAAGGTTAATCGTACCTTATATTTTGAGATAAGATACTGAGTTTCGATAAAGATACTGTACATTATTAGTCCCCTTCAACTAAACTCATCATGCTGTTTTTCTGCCCTAAATGAGTTTTCGGTTACCTTCATGGGTTATAGTTTTTGAAATTGCAAAAATACAACCATGTCAGATGTCACTTTTCTGAGTAAATCTGTAAATATTTCTCCTTTGCCAACTGGCACAATGTTAAATTTGTCAGTGGAGAGCAGTGGAAAGACTACTGCAGGCAGAACGGGTCTCTCTTCCTGTTTCCAGTGAGCTTGACTTTCCCGCTCCAGCAAGACAGCCAGAATAGAGCTGAATTTCCGCTGGTTCTCACCCTCCAGCAGATTCTTGTGGCTCTCGAACAGGCAGCTCTCCTGTGCGTTTCAGCATTATGCCAGTGGGCACCTTCTTAGTAGGACCTGCTGGCACATCAGTGAGAAGTTTCTCCGTGCTTCTCCCCAGCACTCTAGAAAGCTCCTCACCAAGACTTACTGATGTCCCATTGGGCAGTTTCCTGATTTTCAACCCTTGACTGTGGCACCTTAGCAAACTTCTCCAACAGTTAGCGGAGTAACATGTGCTTTCCAATGAAGTCTGCATCTCAGACTTGATGGGAGCCAAGGCTCTCTCAAGTTTGTTCTTTTCTTGGGTCCTCTGCTTCAGTCTTAGTAGCTGATCCTTTATTTTTTCTTTAGCATGCTCCTTAACCCTTTTTAATTAGTAGTTATTAGTAATATATTTTTGTGTTAAAAATCTTGGGTTCAAATACTGGCGTGATTTCTATCCCGTAACAGGACCCTGACTAATACATCCACCATCTTATTTTCTACCTAGTTTAATATTCTCTTATCTACATACTTCTTACTTATATCAACTTATACCTTATCTACAGCTTATCCCATGGCATGTTCCATTCATCTCATTAGTCCTACTAAAACACAGCCATATAAAATGACACCTATTTGTAGAAAAAATTAATTACTGAGAAGAAATCAGCAACCCACACATGAAGGATTGGTTTTATCATGTACTAAGACATATTATTTAAAAATCAACAAGAAAAAAAAAATCAGCCTAGGATCTCTGAAATTTCTTCCCAGAATAAGATGCTGTAATGCAATCATCCTAATAATAGGAGTTTTCTGTTCAGTGAAGATGTCATTGAATTTGTTCCAAGTTGTGTATTTGTCTTAACAATATTCTGACAAACAATTTTTTAAGTAAGGATGATTGGCAGGCTTGGGCAAGTTACACATATTATAATAATAAAAGATTCCTAATAATTTTATAGATGATGAAAATGTTCACTCAATCATAATAAATTAAATTTTAGAATGTTTCCTAAAGAAAAGTTTATGCAATTGAGTTTGTTCTCACTTTTATTATGGGGAAATTTTGGAAGTGCTTTACAACATGATTTTCGTACTGATATTTCACTTATGTTTTGAGGAATTAGGGTGAAAGAAGCATAGGCAAGGCAAGATCATCTTCATCTTTTTCTTGGTCTTCAAATCCATGCCTATAAATGAATTTTTGATTCAAACAAAGTATCCAAAACCAATGAAAATTACTACATATTGTATCTTAAATTAAGACTGAATTTTTCTTACCTTCATTACCCATGGGGACGAAGCACCTTCTCCTACCTGTTATTTTGTGGCTAAGGAAGCATTTAAACAATAGTGAGGTTATGAATGCCATCAAATATCATTCATACATGAGAACAGGACTTAAGCAATGAACACCAGAGACCAGTATTAGTATGAATTACTCTTTTTTAAAGTTTTTATTTAAATTCCAGTTAGCTAACATACAGTGTAATAGTACTTTTAAGTGTCCAATATAGTCATTCCACACTTCCTTAAAACACTCAGTGCTCCTTACAACAACTATTCTTTTTTTTTTTTTTAAGATTATTTATTTATTTATTCGACAGAGATAGAGACAGCCAGCGAGAGAGGGAACACAAGCAGGGGGAGTGGGAGAGGAAGAAGCAGGCTCATAGCGGAGGAGCCTGATGTGGGGCTCGATCCCATAACGCCGGGATCACGCCCTGAGCCGAAGGCAGGCGCTTAACCGCTGTGCCACCCAGGCACCCCTACAACAACTATTCTTAAGCACAGCCACTTCTCTACAACTGAAACTACAGAGAACTGCAAACCACATATTCCTGCGATGGTTGAATACTGAAGAACATTTTATAATACAAATTTTTGTAATAAGCTCTCAGTTGATTAAGCATTGCCAAACAGCATTGTTAGAGATGGTCTAAGAAGAGTATGCAGAAGCTGGTCACATTTCTTCATGAACTTTTAAAAAGAAGTAAATGATTTCTAGGACCATTGGGAAAATGAATTTATTCTCACCATACTATTCCAAACCTCTCTTTGCTTTACTGACAATATCTAGTTGTGACTTAAGAAGTATTGGGCAACTGGGAAAGAGCACCACCTTCTCTGCAGTTAACCCCGTTGTTTGCCTTGTTCCTATTAACTTTTACTGGAACTGCCTCCTGAAAAATGGTAACGATAATAAAATAACGATGCCATTTTAACTCTTGTATATTTCTTTCTAGATTAAAACACATTTCCAGAAATACTGAGAGGTAAACAGTTTTTCTCCATCTGGAATGAGTCAACTGAGGCTTGGGGAAAATAAGGGCTTTGCCAGGGTCATAATGTGTGTGTGTGTGTGGAGGGCCTAAACTGAAACCAAGGTCTTTGTATGTTGGCAAAATTAATGTATTTCAGATCAGAAGTTCTAATGTACCAAACATAGGCATAATTTAAGATAATTATGACAATAGCAGCAATACTCTTTACAGTGACTTTACTATGTGGTAGGGAATGTAACGAGTAGTTTATGCATGGTGTAATTTATATCTATATCTATATATCTATAACTACAGTTATAGCTCCATCTTTATCTATCTATAATCTATCAAAGCTTGGAGACTTGACCCAAGTCAAATATCCAAGAAACAGCTGAAGAAAATGAAAAGGTAAATCAATAATATATCTTGGGCCATCCCTGTGTCAAACCTTTCCTTATAAATATATTGGGTTATAGGGATGACCAGCTCCTAGTTCTGTTCTTAGTGTACCTCCCTGTTCACAAGGGAACTCAGATTCTGCCATAGGAAGCTTTCAAGGATAAGAACAAGATGGTAATTTCTTCCTTTTGAGAAATATATGTTAATTTTACATTTATTTAACACATACTTTTTTTAGCAAACATTTTGTTAAGCAGGCCATACAGGAAAATGGTGAATTTCATCTATTTATTGAGCTTTTTTTGTTTAAGATTTATTTATTTTGAGAGAGACAGAGAGAGAGAGAGGTGAGGGGCGGAGGGAGAGGGAGAAAAAGAATCTGGAGCAGACTCCTCACTGAGTGCAGAGCCCTACACAGGGTTTGATCTCAGGATCCTGAGATTATGACCCGAGCCAGAATCAAGAGTTGGAAGCTCAACTGTCTGACCCACCCATGTGCCCCTATTTATTGAGCTTTAAAAAAAGAATTGTCTTTCAGTAAAATTTTACTGTTGGCTTGATTATGTCTCGCACATTCTTTCTAAGGTTGTTCTAAGATAGTTCATGTTTTATTTTTATTGTTGAAAATCTGAATGAAATTAACTTTTCATTTTCTAAATTTGAAAAGGACTTATTTTTATAACATTTTCCAACATTTTCCATCTTTGTGTGCAAGGAAGTGTTACCATACTTTGTGGGATCTAAAGAAAGAGTGGAACTAAAAACTTGTGTTGAGTTTACCTATGGCCAAGGAAAAAGAGGAAAAATTATCAAAGCTTAACACTTTGTTATAAATGATACACTAGAAATTCTGGTAAGAAAATACCAAGTTTATAAAAGATTCAATTTACAAACACTTTTGTCAAACTTAACTTTTAAGAATTATAAATAAGGAATTTGAAATTACAAGAAAAGGAGGGCTGTCTCATCAACATGAATTAGGCAGCGAATTACAGTCTAGTACAAGTAACTTTCTCTTTTATCCAAGTTAGACTTAATAACAGACTTATCAAGGCTTATCAATTGTGTTAAATTTGTTGATCTAAATCTGAAGAAGACACAGATTAGCCTCAAAGAGTTTATAACTGTTTGGACAGTCCTACAACTAAAAAAAGAAATTTTGAGGCAGTGTGGTAAATGCTATTATAGAGGTATTCCTACTTAATCAATCATTCTTTTAAGAAAAATGAGCCTCTCATGAAAGTAATATGAGTGTCCCAAGTCTGTCATTGATTACTTTAGATTAAAAAAATACATCTATATTCTTATATGTGTGTGTTTTTAATGAAATTATTTTAAAAATAATTCCCTGAGTTTATTTTGCTCCAAATCTGGTAAATGTTATTTTTAATAAAACTTTTAAGGATTCATCCTATTCCTTCTGAGGATCTTAATCAATAACACAATTCTGGAGGGATGGGGTAGCCAGGTGATGGGTACTAAGGAGGGCACGTGTTGTGATGAACACTGGGTTGTTATACGCAACTAATAAATCATTGAACACTACATCAAAAACTAATGATGTGCTATATGTTGGCTAACTGAACATAATAAAAAAATAAAAAATAAAAAAATCTTTTTAAAAATAAAAAAATAACACATTTCTGTTTTGGTAGAGCATTTAAAAACTGGAAACATTTGTTTTAGTAGTTTGTTGAATTATTTTCTTCTACAGGAATTCCTGTGATTTCTTTGAATTAAATATGTTCTGTTTCTCCATGGTAATTTAGATATTTAGTATCTGAGAGAATATATCATTGGTTTCCCTGTTAACATTCATGATATCGAGGTCCAGTGGAGGCAACCAACCTGGATGTTGAAGATGTGGAGTCCACAGTGGCATTCCACTGTTCATGTGGTTATTTCTTCAGCTTTAGAGTCAGTTTGCCCAGGTTCAAATTTTCACTCCACCATTCCTCAGCTTCATGTCAGTGGATATTTATTAAGTTAATTTTTCTATGCTTGTATACCTTCTAGGATTGTTATGATTTATGAGGATTAAATAGGGTAAAACATGTAATAGTGAATGCATGCCCAAAAAATGGCATATATTCAAAATATTTTTATAATGATGAAATTATATGCATATCATGTACTTCATTTATATCTAACAATATTTAGAATTACTACAAGAAAGAGTGTTTACTGGAATTACCTACTTCCAAAGAGAATTTGCAAAAATGGCCATCACATACTTTTGTTTTTTTGAGGAAGTGAAAGATGAAACCTATAAAAATCCCTCTAAATTTTACAATCTTTTAATGTCAATAATCATTTTGAATAAGTGATTTTCAAATGTAAATCCTCAGTAATGACTTCAGATAAATCCCTCTGTTTTCAGTAGTCTACCGTATACTCTTCATGCATTCCACTTCAGAGTTAACTTTCATGGTACCCATTTGAAAACTGTTCCTCCTCCTCCTCCTCTTCATTTTTCCTCTCCACCTTCTGTTGCTTTTCCTCTTTCTCCTTCTCTATGCCTGAGCACTGCTATCTACCCAGTTACTCAAGATGGAAATCTTGTCATTTTATTTGAATTTACCTGCTCACTTGGCAATCTCGATATTCATCACTTGCACTGTATGTTTCCCTTAAGAGGTCAATATTTGCACAGCTAGCTTAATGTTATCTCTCCACCACTCTATACATGTGATTTTTAAGGAAAACCCATGATATTTACAAAATTAATTTTTTAATATTAAGTAAAGATTACATAAATTCCTAGCTTTATCAGACTTGTATCTTGGACTCTCAGGAAACAAAACAAGAAAAACACCAAATGTACATATTAAAAAATGGCTTAATTACAAGACTGGAATATCTGCTATTCCCTCTCTCTGTAATCTCATTCCGATATATCTCTGTGCTTCTTTACTGGTTTTCCTTCTGCCCTAAACATTTCCACCCTGTTTTTAAAAATGGGGGTCCACTGTAAATAAATGTCAATAAATCATCAACAGCTTAGACATTGGGAATACAAGGGATACTCTCACTTTTTAAGAGTATATTATTCTATATAAAATATATTCTACCTGTATGCACACACACACAGAAGATAAGTGCAAAAGTAGAGTGAGAAATACTATGATATGGAAACCTGAATTATTATGGTAAATAAATGCTTGCAAGGTATTGTGACAGAGGGAGCAGAATGTGTAAAACCATTAGAGGTAAGAAATATTCTGAGAACTCAATTTGTATAATAGAGTTGGAATCTTGAGTATGAAATGCATAAGAATAAGAATTTTATGAATTGAAGTTAGCAGTGAATAGAAATGAAATTTCTCTTTTGCCATGCTGCAGGATCTCGGATTTATCCTGAGGAAAATCAAAAGTCATTGTAGGGTTTGAGATCAAAGGTAATTAATTACAAATGAGCTTTTGTAGTATGGTTTTAACTTCAGGATAGAAGTAGACCATAGGGGGAGAGAAAGGAGGCAGAAGGATCCACTAGGAGTCAAGATGTATCATAAACTAGGTAAAAAATTATGACTTAAGTTGGGAATATATGACTTATACTAATATACAGAAATGATAGGTTTTAGACACAGGAATAAGGAAAATGGAGAGGTCAGAAAAGACACATATATATCTGATTTGCTCAAAATGAGGGATACTAATGGCCATATTTGTGATGAAAAGAAGGGAACATTTAGGGAAAATACACTATTTTGAATTTAGTCTTGCAATTGTTGAGTTTCACGTGCCTATGCCATCTGTTCAAATACCAAAAAGATATTTGAAAACATAGGTCCAGATGTCAGGAGAGGAATCTGGGCTGAGAAAATTGACTGAGAGTTACAATATATAGATTACAACTATTGCCACTGGAGGGAATAATTCTATAGAGATGATGTTAGAAGTGAGACAAGAGCCTATGATAGAATGTAGATGAAAATATCAGAGAATATTTAAAGAAAAAGCAACATCTTCTTCTACAACCCACAGCTTTGTAACTTCACATAAAAATTTCTTCAGGACACTACTTACCTGCAGCCTTGTTATCCTTAAGCTACTCACTTTCTAATACTCTTTTAGAAGGTGAAAAAGGCAACACAGGGAAAAGGAAGCTCCTTCATTTACTAAATATCTTTCCACCATTCTGCTAGTAATTACTTATCACACCTTCTTCCTCTCCTGAGGGTCATGCCATTTACTTATGGCACATTCAACTTAACACATGATTAAAGAAAAAACAAGTCTTAGATTATTCATTGTATGATTGCTATATCATCTCTTAAGCTTCATACTGTCTTTCAGTATCTTGTTTACCTTCTATTTGTGTTGAGCTCCTAAACCAAGAACTTGAAATCCATAGCTTAGACCTCTCTGGACAATACACTCAAGTCCATTGACTTCTTGATTTTATTTTTATTTATTTAGTTATTTTTTTGGTCATATACAGCTTGCTGACCCCAACCTAAAATCAATTCTGTACCAAGTTGGCCCTCCTAATTTCTTTTATTTTTTAAGGATTTATTTATTTGAGAGACAGTGAGAGTGAGCAGGGGGAGAGGCAGAGGGAGAGAGAGAACCCTTAAGCAGACTTCCCGCTGAGTGTAGAGCCCTATGCAGGGTTCAATCCCACAACCCTGAGATCATGACCTCAGCTGAAATCAAGAGTCCAATGCTTGACTGAGCCACCCGGGAGTCTCTGTTTCTCCTAATTTCAAAATGACTAAGACACCCTGGTTACAATCACAGCAATGAGCAGTTTGATAGCTCAAGAAATATTTCCTATATGAACTCTGGGCTGTCCCTCTTTCTTTTTTTTCTTTCCAATAATGTCTAACCTCACATCCCTCTCTAAACTTAACTCTATTTCTCTTTGATTCACTTCACTGGGAAGAGGAGACTCTACTGTTCTATGTCTTTACTTCCTCCTATGTAGTCTAGGATCTGCAAACAATCTGGCTCCAATCTTACACCTCTAAAGAAACAGTTCTTTATGATTCAGCAGTATCTTGCTGGGACCGAAGACTTTGTGACTTTCAATATATCCATGAGGATAGAGGATATGTGTCTATTTCTCTGAGATCTGTCTCTTACCTCTGAGGAGATCTCTTACTCCTCCTTGGCTAGACAAATGCACAGTCTCCATTCAATTAGATACCAGTGCCCAGAGTCTCCTATTTTGGATGACATCTCTGTCTAACCAAACCCTATCCACAGGAAGGAAATACATACATACATACACAGTTCTGAGACCACTAAATACAAGGGGAAAATATTCCAACGATGAGAACGCAGATTGCAAAGAACATGACCATCCTAGTTTTTTTTTTTTTTTAATCTTTATTTCCACAATAACAGAGGTAAAGACCATGTATTTTAGATTAACTTATGGAGGTCCCACATATCACATGATAAACTGAACTAAAAATGATGCTAACCTAGAGTATTCAAGCTGAAACAACAGATTCTTAATTCTCTTTAAACTAGTTGAGTTTTATTTTTATTTGAATGCACATGAATTAGTCTAGAATAATCCCTAAATCTACCTTGAATGTTTGCTTTAGAAATTAAAATAAGACGAAGTATAATTTACATTTCAGTCACAAAAATTAGATATGGGTTTTAGCTTCAGGAAGTTCAAACTACCAAAAAAAAAAAGTTCCATTCAGTCTGAAAGGATAAACTTTAATTACTACTAAAAAAGAAAAATAAGCAGATTAGCTCTAAAGGATATAATCTAAATATGTTTAGCTTAAGTGGAGAGTCAGTAGTGAGGAGCGTTAAGACAGAGTGGTCAGATTTAAAATGAGCAAGCACTTTCTAGATTCATTTTTTAAATAATATGTAAATAAAAATGCCTTCAAACTGTTTATTTGTATTGTATTATCTTTTTAAATAATATTCAATACAGAGTAAAGCATACATGTAAAATATACAAATTATAAAACATATTTTTGGTTTTGCTTATTTTTGAGTTTCATTAAAAATGTTATCACCATGCAGGTAGTGTCTTGAGACTTCCAATATTAAAGTTTTTGAAATCTGTCCATATTGTTGAGTGTAGTTCTAAATCTTTCATTTACACAGCTACAAAATATGGTGAATTTATCACAACTTATTTATCCATTGTCACGCAGATAGACAATTTGCGGCCATTTTTTAAAAAATTTAAAAAAGTAAAACTTCTAGGAACATTCTTGTACATTCTTGCACCCAAGTTCAAAAGTTTCTCCAGAGATTATACTGAGAAGGGGAATGGGTAGGTCACAGAGGATTTTAATGATCAATGATGCAAGACAATATCAAATGGGTTTCCAACTTTTTTAAATCAATGTATACCTCCATCAGCAAGGTGTAATAATCTACATCCTATCCAACATTTCTGACCACCCATCAGTAAGATGTAATTTCTCATTTTGTTCTTAATTTGTCTTTTCCTGATTCATTATGCAGGGGAGCATACTTTTCTGTATTAGTTGTCCATATGTACTTAGTCTTCTGGGAAATTTCTGCACATCTCATTACATTATCTATGCTTGTTACTTTAATTTTTTTTTTAACATCTAGGAATTAATCTGTATATAATCCATCCTTGGCATTTTGTATTCCTATTATCTTTAGCCAACGGATTTGTCTTTTCACTTTTGTTATGGTATTTTTCTTAAATTAACACATGTTCTTAATTTCTATATTGTGATGTACGAATTTTTTTCCTTACAAATAGTGATTTTAGGAACTTGCTTAAGAAACCACTTTTCTCAGGGCACTTGGTAGCGCACTTGGTTCAGTGTCTGCCTTCGGATCAGGTCATGATCCCAGAGTCATGGGATGGAGCCTCATGTTGGGCTTTCTGCTTCTCCCTCTCCCCCTCCCTCTCCCCTCCTCACTTATCTCCCCCTCTCCCTCTGTTTCCCTCTGCCTGCCTGCTCTTCCCGCTGCTCCACCAGCTTGTGCTCTTCCTCTGTGTCAAATAAATCAATAACATCTTTCAAAAACAGAAAATTTTTCTCTTTCAATGTTGAAATATTAATTCCTTTTAGTTTAAAGTTTTTCAAATATTTAAATATTTCATTTATCTGAAATTCATTATTTTGTAAAGTATAAAAATCACCCTTTTCTTTTATCTTACCAATGAACCCAGTTTTCTTAGTTTTATTTATTTTATATTCTGTTTTTCTCTACAGGTTTTCAATTTTATCTCTGTCATACATATATAATATTTTCAATTACCTAAGGGTTCATGTCTGGGGACGCCACACTTTTCTATAGGTCAATTTATTTTTCTATCCTTGTGTTTAAATCACATCAATTTATTATTATCTTTTTATAGTAAGATTTGATTGCATGCTGGAAAAATCGCCTCTTGTCTTTCATTATTAGTTTCAGTTGTTATATTTCTCATTCAACCCTATTGAAATTTTGTTTGAAGTTATAATAAATGTATAGGTCAATTTGAAGAGATCAGATGCCTGTATGACGCTGATATTTTTTGTAAGTACATAGGATATTTCTTCTTTAATTCAGTCCTTATTTAATGTTTTCAATAGAGTTTTAGAGACCTCTGTCTTTCATATATGTTATCAGATTTAGTCTTAGTCATTTAAATTTCATTGCTAATGTCACTACTGTTATTTAAAATTCTATTTTTTAAACTATGGGCTACTGTTTTAGAAATATGGATTGTATCTGTAATTGAATTTTTTAACAGCTATGGAATTTTTCAGGTTTTTAAAATTTTTCTTGAGTCACTGTGATACTTTATATTGTATTTAGATTTTGACTATTTTTCTAAGTCTTTAAAACATTAGTTTTGAGTTGTTTCTACTATGGTATCTTAATTTCTTAAATAATATTCAAATCCGGTATGTTTTTATTCCTTCTGTGTTGTGTATGGGTGCCACACTCTCTTTTTCTTGACCAATCTTATATTTGATATTTTGTCTTCAAGGAACCAATTTTTTACTTTTAAAATTCCCTTTTGGTGCCTTTCTGTAGGTTTTCATTTTCTCTTCCTTCTGTCCTCTCTCTTTTTCTATCTCTCTCCCTCCCTCCCTTCTTTCTTTTTAATGGAGTAAAACAAACAAACAAAACATACTGGGAGAAAGTACACAAATCAGAGACATTCAATATGTCAAACTATTCCAAATTTTTATTTATTTATTTATTTATTTATTTATTTATTTATTTATTTTTAAAGATTTTATTTATTTATTAGACAGAGAGAGAGACAGCCCGCTAGAGAGGGAACACAAGCAGGGGAGTGGGAGAGGAAGAAGCAGGCCCATAGCGGAGGAGCCTGATATGTGGCTCGATCCCATAATGCCGGGATCACGCCCTGAGCCGAAGGCAGACGCTTAACCGCTATGCCACCCAGGCGCCCCTATTTATTTATTTATTATGTTATGTTAGTCACCATGCAGTATTTCTTCAGTTTTTGATGTAGTGTTCCATGATTCATTGCTTGTGTATAACACCCAGCACTCACTGCAATACGTACGCTCCTTAATACCCACCAAATTTAGTTAATACACAGTATAACTGATGTACAAGCAAAGAGATAAGGAAATGGCCCCTCGGAAAAGGGTGTTGTGCTTCTCCCAAGAGCCCTTTAGTGGAGATTGTGGTCCCTAACTTCCTGTGCATGAACTTGAGTGGAATTCTTTACCTTGCTCCTGTCCCTAGGCTTTGCCCTCAGGGCAGTACTGCTGCCTTCAAGGGAATTCTAAACTAAAACCTGGCTCCCACTACAGTAGTTCAAACTCATAATTTAAGGGAGGACACAACCTTGCTGACCCATCTTTGTGAAGTCAGTGATAACTCAAGAAAGTTTCTTCTGCAGGTGGAGTTTCCTCACAGACATAATAGTGCAAGTACAGCTATAGTGCTTGTTATTAAAGTTAGTATTTTAATCTTAAGGGAGTCAGGACAGTACAGTTCTTTGAATTAAAAAAAAAAGTCTCTGAATTAGACCCTTTAGATTTGAGTGTAAGTTGCACCACATAATCTTTGGATAAGTATCTATAAATTATGTTCTTGAACTTCAATTTCCTTGCCTTTAAAATAGGAACAATAATAGTACTTCTGAGTGTTGTTGTATGGATTAAGTTAATATTTAAAAAGCAAATATAATAGTAGTAAGCAATATAGAAGTGTAAGGGAGGGAAAGAAATTAGGAATGTCACACCCTACCTTAAAGGACGCGGCAACTCAACCCCATGAAGTCGAGAGAGACAGTTCTTGATGCAATCACACGAGGCTTTATTGCAGGACCAGCGCGCTGGGGCTCATCTCATAACCCACGCAGGGGCAGCGGAGAAGAGCCCCGAGCTATGAATGGGTTAGGTTTTTATGGGGGCTTGTGGGCGTTACCCTCAGGAGACAGTCTTTGGGGTGTTTGCAGTTTCTACCCAATTAAGAGTCCGGTTGGCCAGTACAAACTGTCCAATAGGAAATTTTGGCGCGAGGAACTATCAGAGAGCTCCAGAAGGTGCAGGGTGGTGGTCTTTTTGGAGGGTCACTCTGGGCGTCATCCTGGGTGGAGGGTGGGATGGTAACATGCCTAGCCCTGGGTGAGATACAATCAGGTACCCCTCTACCCAGGAGCTCGATTTTTCTGTTTATCTTGCGCAAGCAGGCGTGTACAGAAGCGAGAAGGCAAAGCTGCGGTTAGCATCTTTCCAAGTGGGCCCCTTCCTTAAAGTATTTGGGGCGCCCAAACTTTGCTTAAGGGGATTTTCAGTTATGTTCCTCCACATATGTTTTCTTGCAACCGAACAACTTCAAAAATATCCTTTCAGAAGTATTTGCTATTATTTCTAAATTAGTTTCATCTAAATTACATTTAAGTCATTTGGTGCTGGAAAATACTTTTTGTAAAGGCAACTTTAATCTAACTGTAACACTTAGATTAATGAGTAACTACTATAATTATAATTTTATTTAATTTTCTGATCGATTCACAAGTGGGTTTTTCTTTTCATAAAACTGTTATGATTGGATTTATCATCCTTTTGTCAACGACAGTTTGAAAATGCTGACTTTAGTTTTAATAATTTGTCATTAAAATGTTTTCTTAGAAAAGTATTGTCAGAAATCAGAAAGTTAAAGTGAATCCATGATTATATAAATGACAGTATGACATAAAATTTTCTTTTTAAGACTATAGGCATTTTTTTGATACTAGTCTGTCTGCTTTTGAAGTACAAATAATACATTATAAAATACACCAAACTTATTTTTTTTCCGGGAATAAGCTTAAGATAAAATAAATTATACTGCATTTGCTTCATTTATTTGCAATTATTTTTACAATGTTACTGAACTTTTCAGAATAGAAGCAAGCAAAGCATCATATAAGGAATAATGGAACACTTCTTTTTAAACAAAATGTAATATAAATTTTAAAATATAATTTTGAAATTATGCCCTAGTTAAATTGCAAGAGTTGTCAAAGTTGGCTCACATAAATACTTTTGAAATGTGAGTCAGCCACAGTAAGTCAATAATATATAAATAATTATGTTTCTGTGTCCTGGATATTTCCATATGGTGCTTATTATTGCATGGTATACATAATTATATTTCACACTCATGACATATTTTCTAGAGGTAATAATAATTCAAAAAATCAGAAAATGAATACTTTTATTAAATATATAAAATAAATGCAGGTGTTCTCCCTCTCATTGTACAGATACTTAGAAGATGCAATAATCTAAACATTTTATTCCTTCTTGTTGTGTATTTCACAGAGTCAAAATAATTTTTCCTTTCTTCTAAAGGTAAGGCATATCTCAATCATTTGGGGCCAGCCCAGCAATCATCAAAACTAATGATTATTGGGAATTATATAGAGAAAAAAAAGTTATTTTAATAATGGAGTGTCTTTTGAGGCATTCGTTTTTGCGGTGTGTGCGTGTTTAAACTCAGCATCACATTTCAGAATTTAATTGACATCACTGATTTTTATGAAGCAATTTTAGTTTGGCTTAAAAAATATAGAAGAATTTCAATTAAGCAACTAGGTAGAAGAACCTAGGGAAAATAGTCTTTGGTCACAATCTATATTAGTTAGAATTCACACGTGTTTTATAGCAAATTCTCTAGTTCATTAAAAAATCCTACCTCTTTCTCCTAATGGAACAATGTAACAGAAAGTGAGTTGAAGAGTGAGATGGCAGGAAATTAAAAAAAAAAAAAAATGATCAGAGAGCAAAAGGGAACAATTGTTTTTTATCAATCATGTGGGGCTTTTTCCAGGTCAGACTCAATGCTTGGAATAACCAAAAACAGAAGTATAAAATAAAATAAGTGACTTAGATCACTATGATTGATTTGTAAGACTAAAGTTCTACAAAATTGGCTTAATATTTCTAAATGAAAGATAAATTTTGATGTTATTTTGGAACATAGCATCAAATATTACATGATAAAATGTCATCATTTTATCAGCAATTGCTTTGGTACAGGAAATTTCTTTCAGACATAAAAATAAATAATAGGATAAGGCAACCCTTACTATATGTAAATACTGGCTATACTGATATCTTACAAACTTTAGCTACTCTGATCTCAACTGTAAGAAAACTTTTTAAATCTGAAGAGTCTCTTAACTTGGAATGTTTAAGAAAGAGAACTTTGCCTTACCCAAATGCAAAGGGCAAGCTAATAGAATGAAAATCTGATACATACCCACAAAACTATAACTTTTCACTTCCTGCTAAGTTTTATATTCAGATGTATATTAAAAAGATATGTTATATATTATAAAACTAATTAAGTAATGTCTAACTATTTTTAATTCCATTGAATTCCTCCAATTTTCCATCATAAAGATGAATTATTAATTATAGTAATAACATATGATTTTAAAAACCAATCTGGTAGTGGACAAAAAGGGATCTTCAAAGCAGTTCTTATTTATTGTATATCATTTATATATGTATATATAGGAGCCTAAGAGATTATTAGGCAAAAAATGTCTGTGGAGAACATCCATGGTGAAGATACTTAATTGTGATTAGTTACAGAATAAATGAGAAAACTTGAGAAATAAGAAACATAAAAATACTCCTGATATTAAGCAAGTTAGGCTTTTCATTTTCTGAGTAATACCTTGACTTGTACATTCAGAAGACAAGGACACAGAGTTATGGGATTTCTTAAAGTTTCCAGTGTTACCAATGATACAGGATTTGAAATAATAAAATAGTAAATTGTTCTCTCACTGTTCAGTTTATTCCTAATTATTGGACTAATAATACAAATCTGACAGGTGCAAGTGTGCCCTCTGATATCTTTCCCTAAAGTAAAAATAGCTACTTAACCATGGCTAAACATTGGGATTTGAAAATATAAAAAGAATAAATTATGAGAATCTTCCCCCAAAGTGTAATAATTAACACCCAATGATTTATACTTGAAACTAATCAGCATCTTTTCTCTAACAAAGTTACTGTCCCAGAGATAAAAGGTTTTACTAATACACCCAGGCATATATCTAATTAGCTCTTCATTTTGGGGGGGGGGGGAAGGTTCAAATAAATTATTTATTTTCTCCAAACTTGTTAGGTATGGTTTAGATAAATTAAAATTCACTCATTTTAAGAATATAGTTTGATAAATTTTAGCAATTGTATAAAATTGTATAACCTTTACCAAAATGACATAAAATTTTTCCTTTGATGATTTGTCATCAATCTCCTCTCCTTTGCCTTTTAATAAATTTAATAATTATGTATAAATGGAATAACAGTACGTAGTCTTTGGTTTGACTTTTTTCACATAGCATAATACTGTCGAGATTTAGTAATATTGCTGCTGTAACAATAGTTCATCCTTTTATGTTACTGAGAAGTATTCCATAATATGTGTATAATAGTTTGTTTTGTTTATGCATTCACTATTTGATGAATATTGCATTAATCCCAGTTCTTAACAATGATGAATATTGCTTCTATGAGCATTCACATAAAAGTCTTTGTGTTGAAATAGGCTTTCATTTCTCTTTGAAAATGTCCTAAGAGTGAGCATGCTAAGTTATATAATAAATAACTGTTTAACATGAAAAGACAGCCAAAGTACTTTCAAAATGGCTGTACAGTTTTGCATTCCAAACAACAATGTATAAAGATTCTGGTTGCCTCATCTTAAAGTGAAAAGACAACCTACATTTTAGCAGAAAACATTTAGAAGTCTTATATTTGATAAGGGTCTAGTATCCAGAATATATAAAGAGCTCTTACAATTCAACAGAAAAGACAAATAAGCCAATTAAAAAATGGGCAGAGAACTTGTACAGGTATTTTTTCAAAGAGAATATACAAATAGCCAACAAGAACATGAAAAGATTCTCAGCATCATTAATCATTAGTGAAATGAAAATCGAAATGACAGTGAGATACTACTTCACATCCCCCCCCCCCGAGTAGCTATTTAATAATAATACTCATTGAAATGGAAAATTGCAAATATGGCAAGGATGTGGAGCAATTGATTGCAACCCTTTTATATTCTTGGGTTGGGAGGGGGTAGTGTACCAGTATAAAGTGGTGCAAGCACTAGGGGCGCCCGGGTGGCTCAGGCATGAAGTGTCTGCCTTTGGCTCAGGTCATGATCCCAGGGTTCTGGGATGGAGCCCGGTATCGGGCTCCCTACTTGGCGGGAAGCCTGCTTCTTCCTCTCCCACTCCCCCTGCTTGGGCTCTCTCTCTCTCTCGCTGGCTGCGTCTCTCTCTGTCAAATAAATAATAAATAAAATCTTAAAAAAAAAAAAAGATTCACAACAGCTGTGCTTTTGGCTTTGAAGGGGGAAAAACACTTTATCAATATTATAAAGTAAAAACATAGTGAAATGGAAAGAAGAGAAGGAAAATCTACACTTAGATAAAGGCAATAGTAAGCAGTAAAAGAGCGTAAGACAAAGTTACATCAAATTGGGTACTTAGACATCCAACCTCCTTAGCTGGGGAAGCCCCATGGAGATGGCCAGGCTGGAGACCCCATGGAGAGGCCTGGGCGGAGGGAGGCATTTTTCCCTCAGGCGACACTTCCAACTGACCATGCCCATAAGGGCCATATTTATAGGGCAAATGACGGGGTCTGAAGTTCAACACGTGTTCGCCTACATGCAGGTTGGAGTGAGCTGCATTCCTATGTTATCATGTCTTTCCAACTTCAAGGAGCCTGGGCTAGGTGTGCTTGCTTCTCCTCCTGGATTCCATCCCGGGTGCAGCCCAGCCTGGAGCCAGAGGGGATGCCAGGCAAATTTTATAGCTCTTGGCATCCAGACCAGAAGGGCCAGTTTTGACCTGGAGGTCGGCTAATGTCCACTAACCAGGCTCCCGAGGTCGCTCATGCAACACGAGTCTCACCAACAACGTGCTTTAGCCTGCCTGCGTACGCACAGGTCTGGGTGGTCGATCATGCGGCCAAATCACCGAAACCTCCATCCATACAAGAACTAGATGCCGTATCTTGATGCGAGAAACTGTAAGTTCACTTTGCAAAGGGGAATGAATCCAGGAATGTGATGAAGCATTGTAGCCATTTTTTAAACTCAACCCACTGGTTCCCCAAAACTAAAAATCATAATTGCAATACAAATAAAATACATGTTCACAGCATAACATACAGAAAACTTGGATCACTATGTTGTACACCTGAAACTAACGAAACTTTGTGTGTCAACTACACTCAATTTTTTAAAAATGCAATGCTGTTAAGTAAATGTCTATAATAACAATATCTCCTATTTATTACTTTACAGATTACACACAAATTGGACAAATAATTATGTTATTTGAGCAACTTTACTTACACCTATTATATATGAACAAATCAAACAAATAGAATCTCCTCTTAATTTAAGCTGTATACTCGAGCCAACTCAGTATTAATCTCATTTCTCCTTTCTGCACATCGTATATACCTAACCATAATGGAAGGGGATCAATAAACTCTGGAAAAGTTTATATATATATATGTATATACACACACACACACACAGAGAAAGAGAGAGAATATCTCCATATATACATATCAAATACCAAATATATCATATATCATATATCTCCTATTCTGTTTCTCTGAAAAACCTTGACTAATCACAGTGGTTGAGGTCATCTGGGCCTCTTAGCTTCTTGAGTTCAAAAATTGTTCTTCGTAGCTCTACAAATGAGATCTGAAGCACCTGAGAATTAACTAACTACTCAGATCTTTTAGTATTTAATGGGTGGAACAGTTTCCCGAGAAACCATGTGTGTAAGCCAGTTTATCTTTCTCTCCCAGACTTTTTTATGCTTTGAGTTTTAAAAATTTTTCCAGACTCTTGCAACCTGAGTGAAAGTGGCATTTCCTGGAACCTAGTTTATAACCAGAGATAGACTTTCAATCTTTCGCTGAATGGCAGCTTGTTTTGGGGTTTTGTTGCTGTTGTTTTAATTGTGCATGGCCTTTGTTTGTTTGACTTCTGGTTTTTGTTTTGTTTCCATTTGCTTTGCCTTTTTGTTTGTTTGTTTTGCTTTCCCCAAAAGCATTTTAGTGAGTTCTGAAAAGATTATGCATTGTTTAGAAAATTCAGCCCTAATAAGGGGATATTTATAGGAATGAGCCCCCAAATACCTCCCTCTATGAGTTCATGGCCACTTTTGTTTTCTCCAAGGGTTCAATGGAAAACAATAGGATTGTTGCCAAAAGAGGCTGAACGACTTACATTTTGTTTTCCATCTTCCTCACAGGGATCTTTGAATAAGTGTGCAAATGGCAACAAACAAATAGTATTTTTAAAATCTCATAATTATAGACCTTTGTAGAATACTTTATTACAAACTATGCTCTGTAGAACTCCTTGCCACCAACTTTATATACTCTACAAAGGTCTACAATTTATATATATGTATATAAATCCCTGAGCATCCAGTCAAGTGGTTAGTCTGTACCCGTACATGGACGTATAGCCACACCTCTTATCTCTCCTTCCAGCAAAGTGAACAGGCCATACAATGCTTAAAGTTTTAGTAATTGGAAGGATTTCCCCTCTCTCGTTTTCCTTCAGACTACTTCTTAGGGAGTTTTCTACTGCAGTCATTTTGGCAGGTGCCAACATATCTTGCAGAGTCAACTAAGTTTGAATTTTTCATAGTCATTCAAATTGTTCATTGGGAAACATGAATAAAGCTGTACATGTCAGCTGGGAGGAAGGTGGCCATATGAGCAGAAATAAGGTCACTGGAACTATGAATTGTCAGCTCAGGCAAAGTACCTGTGCATTCAGGAGCCCTAGGAGCCCTACTCGATACGTAGCTATACCAGTTCTGCTTATAATGGAATGTTGATGGGCACACATAACTTATGGCTTAAAGGTGCAAAGAAATGCAGTTTTTGAAGAGTAGCTTAGACTTTTACGCCTTATAGAAGGCCATCAAAGATGAAGACAGTGATCTTCAAAGACAAAATAGTTATTTGAGATAGAGGGCATGTTTGTGCTCTAAAACCATGGAAGTCTTTAGTTTAATTCTCTAATTAAACTTTACTACCAACTGAATAGAACATCAGAATTTGCCACATACTGATTCAAATGCCAAGGGACAGAGTGGCTTGTTATGGGGACAAGACCAATGGGGAGTCTTTCTCAACTCTATGATCATTTAAACCAGGCTGCCTTACTGTTTTCTACAAGAAATGGGTTGGGGAAGTAGCTTCTAAATGTGACAAATCATTTCTTTCAAAATCCCAAAGACCCGACATATTTTTACCTTTTGCCCAGTGCATTCGATTCAACGTTTAGAAAATTTTTATTACTTTCATTCGGAAGAGGTGTCATAATGTGCCCCAGACCACTGGATTCCCAGAAACTTGGAGAACGGAAGAAGCCATGAATTTTGAAACAGTTTTGCTCCCACTCTTTGGAATATATATCTCTTAAAATTATTGTGAAATACATATTAAAAGAGAATTTGTTTAAAAAGGAATAGTAAGATAAACACCTCTGTACTGAACAATGCCAGTATTTCCATCTCTCTCTGTAATCCCCCTTGAACACATACACCTTCTTCCTCCCAAAGGAAACAAGTGTCCAGGATTTATTAACTATCTCCTTTCAGTTTTTGAATGCTATCTCTTATAAATGCATTTTGTATAAAGTGCTTAATTTTACTCTTTATGTAAATGGAAATGACTAAATATATATTCTATTCACTTTCACATTTAAGAGATTCATCCCTATTGATGAGTATAGCTATACTTCATTTGTCTTAACCACTGTATTTTATTTTATTATACATGTATACGCAATATTTTTGTTGCCAGGTGAACGGGGGAAACCCCTGGCACCTGAGGCCTCTTCCCAGCTTGTCTTCAAGATGTTGCCAGAAGCTCTTGGTCTTATTGCAAGATAGGATTCAAGGACAGACCAGACACAAGGGTTGAGTGGTGCAAGTAGGAAAGTTTATTAAAGTGAGAGTACACTCTGAAGACGTGAGAGTGGGTGAGCTAAAGGGAGAGCTGTGCCCCGGGTTTGGCTTTCTATCTCTTATTGACAGTCATTAACTAGGGTAAAGATTTGAATTTTCTCCCACTATATTCTAATTCTAAACATGGCTGCTATCCCATCATATGGTGAAGAAACAGCAGAGAACTGTAATTGTTGGATCATAGGATTCGACATTTTCAATTTTACTAGTTATTGCCAAAATGTGGGTTCAATTTACAGTTACTCCACATCCTACACAGCTTCTACTGTGTTAGAAATTATATCTACCTATCTTATAGTTGTGAAATGGCATCTCGTAAATTTGGTTTGTGTTTTCTGAGTATTAATAAGTTTCAGTGACTTTTTCAAATATTAATGAATGATTTGATTTTTCTCTTCTGGGAAATGTCATATTAATCACTGTGCTTTTGTCTGATTATATATTCTATTTACTAAAAGAGTTTTTTTCATATATTTTGCATGTTAATCCTTTAAAGTTATAGGTACGAATTCTTTCAGTTTGTGACTTGACTTCTGATCAACATAAGATCTTATTTGAATAAATTGATTGTTTCTTTCATCATTTGCACTGTGTCTTGTTGAAGAAATTCTTCCTTACTCTGCAATCATAAAGATATTCCCCCACATTGCCTTCTAAATGTTTTATAGATTTGAATTTTATACTTAAGACTTTAATACACCTGGAATAGATTTTTGAGTATGGTATGTGGTAGGGTTTCAATTTCATTCTTTCCATATTGTTAACTACTTGTTCCAGAATCATTTATTGAATATTTAGTCTACCTCAGAGCCTGTAGTGCCCTCTTTCACAATTCAAGTTCCCATATGTACCAGGACCAGGGAATGATTTTGGAATATTCATTTTGTTTCATTTGTCTATCTATTTGCCTACCCTGGAAAAAGATCATATAGTCTTCATTACTAGTTTTTTTATGATGAGTTTTAATAGCCACAAGGAAGTTCTAGCCATCATGTTCTTCAGGAGTATGCCAAATATTCTCAACTTTGCTTTTTTCTGGATAAAATTGAGATTCAGCTTTTCATTTCTTTAGCAATCCTTGTTGTGTTTCTGTGTGAAATTGCAATGAATCTAAAAATTGTTTTCACAGAATACACATTTAATAATATTGATACTTCTAATCCAGAAATGGCATATTTCTGTATTTGCAATTTTTAATGACTATTTTCCATGATAATTTTGTGATTATTGAGTTACACTTTTTTACACATATTTAGTTACATTTTTTCTAGGGTTAGGATATATATATTCTAACAAACACATTTATACATAATGTAGGTAGGTATGTATCTATCTAAATGTTTTTCAGATGGTAGTTTATACTTTACTAATTATTGTTGACATATAGAATTGCAAACCTGCACAATCTACTTTTAATTGTAAATTTTGTATTCAGCAATATGCTAAACAACCTGATTAGTCTCAGTTTTTTAAAGGTTTTTTTCTTCATAGTTTTTAATGTAGCTTTATTTAATGCAAATAATGAGTATGTATTTACTCATTTTTTCAATTATTTACATTTTTAATTCTATTACTACAATGTACTGGCCAAACTTTGAGCCAAAACATAAATATATCCTCACCTTTTTCAAAATCTTAAGAATATGCTTTGAACATCTCCCTCAAGCATGCTATTATGTAAGGGTTTCATAGGTAAACTTTATTTATTTAACCTTTGTTTCTTAATACTTGCTATTATAATAGGTTGTTGAATTTTAGCAAAACATTTTAATCCTAGGTAATAAAATTAAAGATAACATAGTGATTGTAATAACATATTTTCTAGTGCCAAAGTACTATTACAAACTTGGAGAAAATCCATACGGTTAAAATATACTATCTATTTGTATTGTTATTTTTGTTAAATAGATTTTCAGGATTTTGACGTCTGTGTTTGAGTACATTTAATTTTAAATATTTCTTTCCCGTAATGTCTTTTAATGGTTTTGATACTAGTTGTGATAGCCTCATAAAGTAATTTGAGAAGATGCATTGTTTTCCTTTGTAAAGTTTGTGTTTAAGTGGAATTAGTGGCTCCTTAAATATTTGATGAATTATACCGATAAATCCTTCTGGCAACTTGGTATTTTTTTAGTAGAGTTTTTAACTACTAATTCAATTTGTTTAATTATTATAAGTTTGTTCAGACGCCATAATTTTTCTTGAGTTAGTTTGTTAAAATATAATTTTAGTAATTTCTCCATCTATTTTACTTACATTTTCAAATTTATTGCCTATCATTGTTCATAATATTCACTTTTCTATTTAATTTTAGTAGCATCTATAGTCATATCCCCTTCTTTGTTCATAAAAGTTGCATGAGTGTCTTCTTTCTTTTTCCTTTAATCAGTTTGGCCGGGGTTTGCCTATATAATTCCTTTTATAAAATAACTTAATTTTTTTCACTTAATTTTTATTATGTTTTTTCCTTTCCACTTTTTGTCAGTATATTCTTCCTTAAGCATTTGAACTTTGTAATTCATATATTTAGCTAGTTATCTTTATCATTTCTTCTCTTAAAATTGAGTATTTAAGGTGATAAAACTCCTTATATATAAGGTTTCAACTGCATCCCACAAGTTGTGATAACTATTTTGATTTTAAGCTTTAATTTATAAGTCAGTTGCAAAAATCGCTATCACTAATTTCTAAATCAATTACAGTGAATGTGAAAATATTTTGCTATCGTGGTGGATATGTCTACTTCATTCAACAAACATTTATAATGCCTACAATGGACTGGGTTCTGGGCTACAACAGTGAACCAATTTTGGAAGACAATAATCCCTGCACTCATGGGATTATTACAATGAAGGGAGATATAAAATAAAAACAGTACAAGAAATAAAGTATATCATTGTTAGAAGATGATAACCTCTCAAGAGATAAACAAATAGACAAGGTGAGTGGGTCAAGCATGCTGACCAAGAAAATCAGTTGTACTTATTATACTCAGAGTAGACCTTGCTAAGTAGACCACCAAGAAGGTGATAAGATCTGTGAAGATAACGGATTGAGCCATTTGGTAATATGAGCAAAAGTCATTTTAAGCAGATAAAAACAGTGCAAAGGTCCCACGGCTTGAGTATACCAGGCATATTTGAAGAACAATAAAAAGGCCACCATGGCTGAAGTAACTGACAAGATGGAAAGAAATAAGGAACTTGGAGGAAAAAAGAGGACGGTTGGCCCAAAATATTGGTGTGTTTTGTTTTATTTTATTTTATTTTATTTATTTATTTTATTTTATTTATTTATTTTATTTTATTTATTTTATTTTAGCAGATGATGGTATTAGATGACAAAACAGATGGAAAGCCAACATGGCATCTAACCAGCATCTCAAGGACAGACTATCTGGGGGTATAGGAAAAAATGTCCATTTTCAAGAAATTCCCAGATCTCCAAAGTTTTATCAATACAAAGGTTTTTGTTGTTGTTGTTGTTGTTGTTGTTGTTGTTGTTGTTGTTTTAATAGGCCTGAAAAGCTCAAAATTTTGGGAGCAGAGCTGGAGACAAAGAATTATCCTTATTTTCTGAGTCTTTTATTTGAAAGTTCTTTGTTTTTATATCATTACTTTACATACTTAACATGTGTCTTGCCCACAGGCAATTAATATAAATTATTTTATTAAATTGGCCATTTGTTGAGAATTCTTTGGGAGGATTGAGTTCCTAATTAATTATATGATGCTCTGAAGAGAAATATTACCTAATGTTATCTGGGCTAGATACAAAATCATCCATAAATATTATATTATATAAACTGATTCTCCCTAATAGTCTAAAACCAACTCAAATGACTACTAGTTCTTAGGTTTAGATTTCTCATTTTTAATTGGAATTTAAGTGATTTTAGAAGCTGACAAAGCTGTTTAGAGGGTCACTTAAATAATGTGAAAGGGTTTTATAATTACTTATTACCATATTATTTTTTAAGTATAGGCAATATTTTTGTATAAAAACATTTTAAAGTATGTTTGAATCTGATCACCCTTTCAGCACCAATGTATGAGATGTCTAGAACTTTATTGATGTTACTTATCGATAATCACAGAATTTGTAGTACTACCTTTTTCAGTTTTGATTTCAGATAATTACTGTGGTAATTTTTTAAATAAAAAAAGTCTCCAATTTTGATTTTATATAATTAAAAAAACATCGTATAAAAACAGAGGATTAATCCATGCACATTTGAATACAGGATTTGAAAAGAAAGAGCTGCAACACTGATACAAAATCATGACTAGAAAAAAAGAAGGATTGAACTAAATATTGAATTGACGAGTCTTTCAAGTGCTCGTTATTTTCCATGATATGTTCTCACAGTTTAGTCTGTACGCAACTGACTGCTAGGACCAGATTCTTAAGTTTGCTTGCCTTTGGATTTCTAATTAGATTCTACTGAAGGGAGGCACTGGCCAGATTGCAAAACAAACAAAAGGAGAGGAAAAACTTACCCCAATCCCTCTTCACCTACACACCCATGTCCTTCCTCCCCACCCAGTCTTACTTTTTGATGTGGCTGTTTCTTTACCCATGGCTAATGTTCCTCCCTTGAACCCCCTCTCCTGGCTATAGGGCTTGTCAGGTAATAGTGACACCACTCCCTCCTCTTGCCCCTATAAATTTGGGGAACTAAAAATTTCCTGATCCCAACGGTTTTGATTTTCTGAACTCTGTCCACATCTCGGTTAAAAGATCTCTTCTATTAAACCTTTAAATGTTCCATCTATTTCCCATCAGTATCTTGACTGACACTTGGGTCAGTGATTCCCTAAATACAGCTGCTATTTGAAACACTCGAGAAGCTTTGAAATAATACAGATCTTAAAGTATATGTTACATCTTACTCCCAGACCAATTAAATCAGAATCTCTAGAACTACTGGTACATAGATACATTTTTAAAGTTTCTCCATGCACTATCAGGACTGAAAATATTTGTTCCGAAGCCTGGAGTCTCAAGCAGACACAGATCCTTTGTGTGTTAACTCTGAAGAGAAATCTGAAATCAAATGCTCCTTCTCTTGCCATTCATTTTAAAAAAGGGGCTGCTTTATTGACACTTTGAGTAAATATAAATGTGCAAATTGATTATCAATAGGTATACAGGGGATAAGAACAAAAGGATACATAAGTAAGATTTGGCCTCATTTATCATGGAGTATTATAGGAATATAGTATTATAGGAATGATGAAATTTTGCAGATTCTGTGCTGCATAAAGGAGAATAGACATAACAATGCTGTATGGGGTAGCAGGCACTCAGATGTGTTTTTATGAATGATTGAAATCTAAAAGGCATGTGAGTATTAAAGGTGTTAGTCACCATAAACTTATTTATTAAGTTTATTTACTTGATTACACTCAGAAAGATATCAAAACATAACATACAGATGGTGTTTGGGGCTGAATATCATTTTAGCAGCAAATTTCTCTGGGCCCCTCACCCTTTAAATGCACAACTTCCATGTTCAATCATGTACACAGATATTATGTATGTATCTATGAGTACAGATTTCATTCATGTGTGTTTAACATGTGTCTTGTATGACACTTCCCTTTCTTTTTAATCTATCAGTGTTGATAGTATGATTTTGTATTATATGCTCCTTGAGAATAAAACTATGCTTATTTTTGTTGCCTTGCATATCACTTTGCAGTGTGTGAAATACTTGAAATACAAACATCAGTTACTTATCAAGCTTATTTTAACTGAATAATTTTGTTAACTAGCATATATATATGTGGCATAAATTCATGTTTTTCACAATATAGATTAACAATAATTAGCGTTAGCAACAAATATATATATTTTAAGTACACAAACCTTAAAAATACATCCTACAAAGGAGTATCTTTGAGTAAAATAGTAATTAAGTTACCAGTTTTTATTTGCAGTATTTTAAAGTTTCATAAAAGACTATAGCAACATTGAATTAGAAGTGCCCTTCAGAGAGTCTAGTATGTTCTAATGCCTGAAGTTTTGTATTATAGCCAAATGTCCTAAGAAAAGGGGTGCCTGGGGGTTAGTGTCCTAAGAAAGGGGCGCTCAGCTGTTAAGCATCTGCCTTCGGCTCAGGTCATGATCCCAGGGTTCTGGGATCCAGTCCTGCATCAGGCTCCCTGCTCAGCGGGAAGCCTGCTTCTCCTTCTCCCATTCCCCCTGCTTGTGCTCCCTCTCTGGATGCTTCTCTCTCTGTCAAATAAATAAATAAAATCTTTAAAAAAAAAAAAAAAAGTCCTGAGAATCAAAAAGAAGATTCATCCCCTAAAAAATATTTCAGAAAAAAAAAAAAAAAAAACAGCAAATATGTGGGATCTTTTCTGGCTGGTTCAAAATTAAATTTTCCACATTTACAAAAGCACTTTAAATGTAAAAATGAAATGTTTGCCGAAAGATTGATAGAATGAATGAATGAATGAATGAATGAATCAGTTAGAGACATAGAAAGATTCATATTACATCTAGGATGAGATTGCCAGGATACAGGGTGTAAAAAGTGCAAAACCACACACACACACACACACACAAAAGAGAGAGAGAGAGAGAAATTGTGCCTAGGAACAAGCAATCTCTGAGACAAACCATATTTAGAAGTAAAGAAAAGAAATAGTACCCAAAAAATTGAACTCAGAAGGAGACATCAGTAAGGCGGGAGGAAAACCAGAGGTCAATAAGAATTGCAGAAGTCCAGAGAAGTTAGGATTTGAAGAAGGAGGAGCTGTTCAATTTTTTGAATGCTTCTGAGAGAGTACTTTAAGGCAAAGAGAGACGCAGGACTATTGTTCTTCAAAACAAGGAGGTCAGTGGTGATGGATACCGGAACAGCTTCAGTGGAGTGCCAGCACAGATGTTCAGCACAAAACAGAAATTCAGAAAGTTAAAATGGATTATAGTAAACTGTTGGAGTTTTTGTGTGAAAAACAACAAAAAATAGGGCAAGTACCTGAAGGCAGATACAGTCAAGAGAAGTCAAGAAAGGGAATTGTAAGTTAATAGGAGTTATGTCTTAGTTTCACAATAATTACACATTTTAAGTCACATAAACCTGGAAATTTTATTTTATTTAATCTATATTAATTAATAAATGACATTAAATTCCTCTACATTGTTATGAAAAGGGAGCTGAGAAGTGAATAGGTGGTGGAAAATGCCAGCCATGAATATAGATAGATATGGAAGAAAAAACAATAAATATCACTTCACATATATAAATTAAAGGATACACTGAACCCTTTCAATTTATTATCTTGCATAATGACTTAAAAGACACTGGAAGCAACATAGTAATTAATTAATCTAACATTCTATGACTAATCCAAAAATATTTTCCCTCTAAATGTACCGTTGCACTTTCCATACCTTACCATGACAACCTGTGCATAGTTCTATGTTTAATTATGGTGCAACTATTCGTAACTATTTAATTCTTGACTGCTGCTACTATATTATGAAAATTCTTACACCAGAAACATTATTTTTTAGGGATAAACAGTGTAGTCTCGAGAGTTCTAATTTAATTCAAATTGTGTTATGTCCCTGATTATAGTTGGGTAATCCTACTTAAGTAAGTAAGTTATTTAACTTATTTAACCCTCAATTTGCTTTCCTCTACAGTGGGCACAATATTAGCACATACCTCATATAGTTTTGCAAGTTATAGCCTAACAAATGAGTGTCAGGCTTAATTTAGCTCAGTGCGTATAGAGAGCACCCCATGAAAGCTGGCTATTATTATTATTTTATCATTCTTATTATAAATTTCCAGGCCCATGAACATGTTTTACATATAGTGGGCACTAACAGAGTTTTCTTAATTGAACAAGCAATGAATAAATGAATGACATCAGACCTGAAATCCGAACCCGGGAATCATTAAAACATCAGACATCAAAGGTGAAGTTAGTGTTTCTTTCTTGAAGATCCACGTCAGTATGTCCCTTCTCCTGGGAGCAGCACCAAAGGTCTTTGTTGCTTAAAGTGGTGATTCTGAGTTCAGCACAAAATCAGGAATATCATAATTTTACTTGATCAGTTCTTTGATACCTAGTTTAGGACCAAGAAAGAATGTGTGCTCATGATAATCACAATAAAATGAAATCTTAATGAGAACAAGAGATGAAGGGAGTATAGCTTCTTGGCAAGGAAAGGGTATAGAGTTGAGCCTAGGGAATCTAGTTAGCAAGGAGCAGATGGTTTGCGTAGGTGGCTTTGGTTTCGTTCAGAATACATTTGGGATTCCGGGATATAGACAAATACCTTTAGGAGAGATTGCATAAAATTTAGCCACCAAAAAAAAAAAATGTAAGTGTTTATTTATCATTGTGACAGTTCTTTTTTAAAGGAAATTTTACATTGTCATTGGTATCTATAATCTAAATATGACTGATGATAGTAAACAGAATATCTGGTTAAAAATGTATTTCAACTTCTAGGGAAAAATAGAATTAATTTTCTTACAATATACTCTCCTTCCTTTCTTGTAAAAGTTTAGTGATTCATGATAAGATTGCCTGTATTTACCTCCAATAAATTTAACTTTTAAAACCATGGGGAGTTTTAAGTACAGAATGAACTCCATAATTCTCCAATGATTATGAACAGTTAAGGAATGTTGATATTGTCTTGAGATTTTTGATAATCTGACAAGCAACTAAGAATGAATTTTTAAGAATAAATTTTGTCAAAGGTGTGAGTATAGAAAAGAGAGTTCTTCACATTAAAAAAATGAATCCTGGCAGGGGTGGGGATGAGGGCTTGCATTAAACAATAGATATGGGGACACCTGGGTGGCTCAGTCAGTTAAGTGTCTGCCTTTGGATCAGGTCATGATCCCAGGGTCCTGGATCGAGTCCTGCATGGGGCTCCTTGCTCAGTGGGGAGCCTGCTTCTCCCTTTGCTTGCAACTCTCCCTGCTCATGTGCACGCACGCGTGCTCTCTCTCTCACTCTCTCTCTCTCTCTCTGACAAATAAATAAATAAAATCTTAAAAAACCCCAATAGATATCAATGGTAGTTAAGAAACTTTAAATACAAACCTACTTTTACTACTTACAGAATATATTTGATAGATTCACCTGAGAATATAAAACTGGTGAATTTCCCTCTGGGCTTATCCTTGAACAACAAAAAAGGAGTGAATTTCCATTTCCACAGAGACATTACAAAATCTCCTTGTTATTTTCTTCTCTTTTTCTTATCATAGTAAATTATTCTTTGATCTTAGCTGCATTATATCTTTGTGATTGTCATTAGTTCTTTTTTCAAACATGCCTTTCCACACATGGGTAATTGAGTCTAAATATTTGGAGCCAGTTTGCACATTTAAACTCTGTCAAAATACCTCTAGGAGTTAGTAAAGAAATTGCATCTGCTCTAAATTAGTGAGAAAAAAATCACTACCTTACTGCTATCATTGGGTAGCTCACAGAGATATAGGCATAAACTATTTCTAAGTAAATAAGAGCATTCAGGGCACACAATACTGATACAGGGTATGGCATTGATGACATTTGCTAGTTTCTATTGGTTTTCTTTTTAAGAGCTATAAAGTCAGTTAGGGTTTGGTAAATGGTATTTGTCTCACACTGGGAAAATGTATATTACTTCACACTACTGTTCCTCATGTAGTGCTCATGTCATTTAGATGGAAATTGCTGTTAAAAAACATCCTACATTATCTAGTGCATCTGGCCCTTCTTTTTATTGTTGTTATTGTTTTTATTCCTGCTTCTATTCTTGTTATTTGGGGGAGAGGATGACTGTTGTTTGCTCGTTTGTTTAATTATGTCAATACATTTTGAAATATGAGTTTTAGGAAAACAAATCAGAAATGAAATTGGAATAATACAAATGTTAATTATGGATCTTATATCTTACTTATTATATGAAAAAGCTTGTACTATTATATTGTAAATATTTGAATACTTAATTATAGGTCAGAATATCAATGGATTGTTTAAGTGTAATAGTCATCTGCCATATAAGACACTATGCAAACTTCTTTTTAAATAATATTCATGTAAAATGGAACTAGAATTATTTTAATTATGGTATTTAAAAATAAAATCCACTGTGCACAATATATTATGATTTTTTAAACCTATTAAAACTTCACAAAATAAATTAGCATCTTGGATACATATTGAAGAAGGAAATACCCGAAGACAAAATATGTCTACTTTTAGAGGAACAGATAAATCTCTTTCATCTTCATGAAATCTCTTTAATTTCTCATAAACAATCTGGCACCCTTTAACTACCACTTTTCCTGTTTAGTTTCATATCTCACCTTAGGGGTGTTGACACCTTATTTTGAGTCAGCAGATGTTCATTTGATTTTCCCTCCCTATCCAAATGCTCCATCTTCCTCCTTTATAACGTAAAGACCCAGCTCATTCTTCACCTGTCATATTATGTTATTCCTTGCCCTCTACTTCTCCCTATCTCTGAATTGCAATGCCCTAATTGTTTCCTGCCTATCATGCTGCCCTAATTTTTAACAGCTTATTTTACTGTCCTGCTTCTTCGGATCTGAATCCTTTTGTCCTTCATCCATCTTTTCATTTGAATGTGTAGGTGCATGGACAAATTTATTTTGGGAGCAAAAATTGAAAAGAACATGGAATGTTTACAAGGACACAAGAAAATATAAGATAATGTGTACCTTTCCTCTACTTTTATTCCCAACATGTTTTCAATTTTCCTATTTAAATGAAATGCACTAAATTTATACAGCTTTCAAATAAAATACAATATCTTTAGAAATATTTAGAACATTAAAGGAAAGTCTGAAATACAAAGGAAAAAGGGTGTGCTTTTTAATTATTTTATTGATCAGGAAGCCACAGTGGTGAAAAATTAATTCACTGTGCTTGTTTTCCATTATTTCTCAAGGCAACCTCTAGCCAACTGAATTTAAAAGGTATGGAGACCATTTTAAAGAGTTCAAGAGTATGCTTTTTAAAACAAAACAAAGAAAAAACTGACAAACAAAAAACCAAACTCTTAAATATAGAAAACCAACTGGTGGTTCTAGAGTGGAGGTGGGTAGAGGGGTTGAGAATTAAGAGTACACTTATTTCATGAACACTGAGTGAGGTATGGATTGTTGAGTCACTATACTCTACACCTGAAACTAGTATAGCAATGTATGTTAATTATACTGGAATTTAAAAAATAAAGAGTATGCTTTTCAGAAGATATTTATGTAGCTAGTAACATACTTTTTTTAAATTTTGGCATTAAATAGAATATGATGTTCAAGAGTGATAATGGAACTTCTGACAAAGAGTAGTAAATACCTAGTCAATTTAAATTTTAAGAATTTTAGATGTGATGCAAGCTAATAGTTATTTGATCACAAATAGGAAACTTGTCTTCTTAGGCAGGAAAATGAGTTACAAAAGTTACAAGAGAGATTTATTAGAAAAACTAAGGCTTTAGGGCCTCCTGAATTCAGAATGTGTCCTTTGCATTAAGTACATGGTTGGATGATTCATCAGTTGTGTGTAACACCCAGTGTTCATCACGTTGAGCACTACCTCTGAAACTAATGATGTACTGTTTGTTGGGTAATTGAATTTAAATAAAAAAAAAAAACAAGTATGTGGTTGGACTTTATTCCCCTATCTCTGTGACTCACATCCAAGAAAATAAACAAACAATAAAGTCAATGTGGATATTTTGTTTGGTTCCATACTAAATTTTAATGTCAGAGTTGATATTTTTTGAGCAGGGATTTACTCAATGAAGTCATTAGGACTATACCGACATGATCTTATGCCATATTCCATGTGTGTGTAAACTTTATCTGTAGAGGGCCAGATAGTATATATGTTAGGCTTTGCAGGCTGTACAGTTTCTACTGCAACTACTCAACCAAGCCATCGTGGAACTAAAGCAGCCATACACAGTACCTAAGCTTATGAGAATGCCTGTGTTCTGATTTTATTTATGGACACTCAGATTTCAATTTCATACCATTTGCATGTGTTACAAAAAATTATTTTCCTTTTTTAAAAAAAATCTGCATTAGAAAACGTAAAAATCTTTCTTAGATAATGGACCATAGAAAAGTAGTTCATGGATCAGTTCGGTCCAAATCAATGCTCTTCCCTGAGTGAAAGACAGTCATCATGTTGGTGAACATTGGAATATGGTTGGAAAACTCAGTGGAGTTTTCCATTAAAAATGTAATATTTAAAACAAAAACAAAAACTTCAAAACTGATTTTGTTCTTCAGAAGTGTGCTGGGATGTGGATAAGGGAGACTCAGTCACTGAGCATGCGTGATGTGCCAGACACTTTTTCCATGCATTGCAGGCATGGAAGCAGGTGTGGTTACCACAACCTGGGAGGTGGGGATTGAGAATAATAGGGCTAATAGGAAGGAGCTGACTAATTTAGCCAGGAACACTCCACTATTCGGAGTGTTGTAATCTGAGGGTTGTAATCCAAGTCTGTTGGAATTGGAGGCCTAGGTTCAATCCACTTACTGTACTCAAATATAAAGTTAATGTTAAGTAAAGAAAACATATGCAGTTTGACTCTCGAGTCATATATAATTGTTCTTCAAAAAAATCTGAGATCAATCAGTGGTGACAGCATTTGAGATACCGTTATGCGGGAAAGGCTCCTGAGAATGTCCCCTGAGAAGTAGATACAAGCTTGGGGAAAAGGCTGAAAGGACAAGCTTAGCCAAATCTACTCAATAAAATCTGACTTGCTCTTTCCTGTTGAAGCATCTAAAGGCCACAGGGTGGTCTGAGTTCGAAACTGCTGCTTACCCCAAATGAAAAGCAGCCTTTAGAAATGGAGGAATCCTTTGCATTTCTACAAGGTCTTGTTTATGAATGCAGAGAACTGCTGTTCTAGGAAACCGGCAGAAACTTACATTTCTTTAGTTTTGCTGGCTTTGCAAAACAGCGCGCACAGCTGTACTCAAACCCATTAGCTCAACCTTTCAGAAAATTCTCTCACAGAAATTGCTTAGAGGTACATAGGCTGACAGTTGCTGTGTGTTTTGAGAGCTTTACCTGTCAGAAGCCGGCTCAGCATTCTTTTGCTTAATTGGTCTGTAGAGACTGGTCATTTTAGAGAGAGAAGTTCCACACCTCAGAGAGAATGACATCTACCTCAGCCCATAATCAGCTAATTTAAAGAACGGGAACACCACTAGCTCCAGGGGGCCGCTTACCCTCCACTCTATGTTGAGATGGGGTGAGAGAGCTGCGGAAAGCACATCAAGCAATGTAAAATTAAAGGGAAATTGGGAATAGAGAAAAAGAGTGTTCAAAATACATGAAGTCTATTCCTTCAAAATCCAGCCATACAGTCACCTCTAAGCACATCAACATTTTCAAGTTTAAAACTGAATATCTGATTTTGATTACAGACTATTGAATTGTGATATCTCACATCTAGTTATGGCACTGTCCATCACACAGGGCGATTTTCCTATGATCAATGGTTTTTAGTTGGGGAAAATGATCAAAAGAATAGAGCAAATTGCATCTTGAATCATATGGATGCGCCAGACGATGTGCTAGGGAGTAGAGAAGGGAAATGCATACCCACTTCCAAGCATTTTACTAAGGAGGGAGCTTTGCCCCATGTTAGAAGCTTTTGCCATGGTGCATTCAGATCCTGAGTCAGGTCCTTGTTACGCCATCTTCTAACATTGCAACTTTGGGCAACTTACTTAACCTCTCTGCGCTCCTATTTCTTTAACCTAAACATCAAACTTGATTGAACTGTCGTTTATGACAAAATACAGTTAGAAATCCTCATCCAAACTTGTCTACTTTTTAAATCAAGACTTTTATTTGTGATGAACTTGATAAAAGTGTATCTACAAGAGTTAATGGCCATGAATCAAACTACAGCTAGTTGGTGAATATGAAGGGGGAAAAATCCTAGCAAATAACATTAAATAGTATAGTCTTAATGATTTAAAATATAACATTTAAATATTACTATTTTGAATTAACAGTAAAAGATAGTCCTTAAAGCATTCTGGTGGCAAATCAGTAAGAATACGTTAAGATGAAGAATAAGCAATCATAATTTCTCTTAAAAGTTATAAAATATTCCTATCATTCACTACATGATTATTAAAGAGTCCATAAATTATGTAATTCTATTTTATTTTATAGTGAACACTCTTTTTGAAAAATAAAACCAATAAAATGATAAATTTTCACAAAGAAAAAAATATCAACAAGAACTGTGTAAAATAGATGGCTGACTGTTTTTTCCAATTCTTACTTTAGACAATATTATGAAAGCAAGTTAAAATGCTAAAAAGATACTCAGAGAGATAAGTACATATCATTTGAGCCAGGACCATTAAAAATTGAAGCAGCCAGATATATTTATAAAATATATAGCATATACGAGAATAATGATGGACATCATTTCAGATGAATCATAGGGTAAAAACTATGCAATATAATAAGGTAAATATGAAATGGAAAAATCAGGACATGCTCTATTAAGATAGACATGTGAGTATTAAAAAGGGAGAATAAGTGCTTAGAAAATTATCTGGAATATTGTTTTATTGGCATACAAATTTATTGTTCATCATGTGTATAATAAGAATGGTTAAGAGTTAGAAAATAATATTCTACAGTTTGATATAAATTATTATGAAGAATATGTTTATAGTTCTTTAAGTGATGTGGACTTGCCTGACATTATCAGAGACAGAATAATGTAACAACACTATAAAATTTTAAGAAAAATGCTTTTATATTTATTCAGTAATCTTTAAATTACTTGTGGAATATTTTAGTAGTCTGTAATATTAGATAAACCTATGGCAAAAATATTAGTCCTATCAAAGCAAAAATCATTCAGGACAAAGTTCAACAGGCAAGGAACACTTTATTCAAGCTATTGAAATGTGTTGTGTTGTGGGGGGATCATAGCCCCGTTATGTATGCTAACAGGCCTTATCCAAAGAAAAAGTAAACTTTCTTGAGATTGTTTCACAGCTTGGATCACAGCACCCACTGATGTTAGGCTCCTAACCTCCCACACAGACTGGGAGGTAGGGTGCCATCTTCCTAGATTACATTTCAAACGGATGGCTCGGAGGTCCTTGAGAAAGACAGTTCTGGGTTGTAAAGCTGCCAAGAGGCTTTTAAAAAGTTTTAAATCACAAAGGGACTGAAAATTTTGCAACTACAAGTTTTCTAAAGTAAATGCTGCAAGAAAAGGGAGGTCAGAGGCTGAGAGACAAGAAGAAGGTTCCCTAAAATTTAGTCAAGTTGAGCAGAACCTTAAGGCCCACTTAGTGAGTCGGGATACTAAAAAGGTATTATTTCTTTCTTCAAGAACCTCTTATTGCTCTACAGATAGGTACATCTTCAGGAAATTAATAGCAACTTTGACAGCACATTGGAGAGCGTCAGTGGCAAAGGTTAGAGCAAGCAGGGCCTGTATGGTGACTGGCTCCAGAAATCAGTTTTGTTAGAAGAGACATCAATAACTCAATAAGTCAGAGGCAGACATAGCTAAGAAGGCAAAGATCAGGGATAAAATAAATAAATAATAAATAAATATAAAAAGAGATAGTAGAGGAAGTAGAGACAGAGAAATGTGGAACTGGAAGATCTGAAAATTACAATGGAAGCATTCAATAATCTGCACACATCCTTGGATCATTTTTTACACTTAAATAATAGTAGTTATTACTAAAATTTTTGGGAGAACTCCATGGGCTACACTCATATATGTGGTTGCCCAAACCTTGAAAAATAAGTTATATACAGACAGAAGAATGTGATCTTGTAATGGCTGAAATGCCACTACTTTTGCTAAGTCAAGGCATTCAAAAGTTTTATTACCCCCCAAATCTTCTTAGTGAGTATGAAGGCTAGCTTGAGAGAAGGTGCCTTGGGCCAAATAATCCTATTTATCAAAGGGTTTATCCAATGATGGATTAGTTTCCCAAAATGATTGTATATCAGAATGGCATTGGGATTTGTAGTGACGCAAAACTCAGCTCTGTTTAAGATTCCTGAACTAGGATGTTTTTGCGTGAGGTCTGGGGGATATAAATAATACATTTTATACATAAATTTATAATTATATAAATTTATATTTATATGTATATCAAATATCCCACAAAAACGGAACAAAATCACATGCTGCGATCCAGAATTCAGGAACCAATGAGGAGGACCATCTAACTCCTCTGGTTGATGGCAAGAGAATGGGGCAAGGCTGACTGGCTGTTAGAGATAGATAATGCCTATGTCCAAATCAAATTCTGTGAAGACACTGAGGATTCTGACATTAAGGGAGCTCAGTTTTAGGATCTCGGTGTCCCTATCTTTCAACAGTCATTATGTGATGATCATTACGTGAACATCAGAAGTCCTTGAAGAAGATACACAAGACATTAATATAGTCACTATTCCATCTTTCACCTTAGCTTATCTCTGATCCTCTGCCTTCTCCTGTCAGATCCTTAATCCTTTATGCCCAATGCCAATTGACCTTCTAATAATAAATTAGACCAAAAACAGCTGAATGAACTGTGATGCACGAGAAGGTCAATCTATAAGTTGCAGAAGGAACAACAACAAAGTGTGAGCTCTGTTACACTCCACAAATAATCTTACATGTAGGAAAAGGCAATCTAAAAGAAAGTAGATTGAAGAAAGTGTAGGAAACCAGCTAGACCAGGGGTTATTTTCTTCTTATTATGGTAAATAATAAATATGATATATCACAAGTAAGTGGAGTTTACTGAAAAAATTTAAAGTTAATGATTTTATGTCTTATGTTTTATTGACTATTCTTTAGCTAACCTAAGAATCATCTAGAACCCTGGAAGCCAATGTATTCTATATTTATGCTAATAAAACTATGGTCTGTGAACCAGGCTCAGTCCTCAGTGTAACTATTTTGAATTTTTTAGAAATATGGAAGTATTGTTTTATCCCTATTGAAGCTAAAAATGAAAACCTGAGGTTTTTTTTAAATTTTATGTTTATAATGTTACATTTTCATAGTATTTTATAGAAACATTATACCATGATTGTTTAGAGACAAAATAAAAACAAAAACAAAACAAAACTGTTCTTCAACAGACATATTTTGGAAAATACTAAAGAAATATAAATAAAGTGCTAGGGAAATTCTAGCTTAAATATAAAAGAAACAAGTTTATTTCCTTCAGGTCTCTTCAGAACCTTTAAAATTGAAATGTGCAGTGCGACTCTCCAAATGAAAGTTAAGCAGCTTTCCCCAATGTATGTGAGCACAGATTTTTTATTTTTTATTTTTATTTATTTATCTTTTTGTACCACATTTAATGATCTCATGAGGCTAGGAGTCCTCAGAACATACAGGAAATACAGGAAATACTTTTTCAAAACTAATTAATAGATGCATGGAAAATGTCTTGTTAGTTAGTACATAGTATCTTCCAGGAATCCCCTGTGAGCTTCATTTTCTAAAGAAACAATTAGATACTAGAAAAAATTCTATTCAGTTAACTAAATAATAAGTAAGATATGAAAATAAACAAGAGAGAAAACTGAATTTGATTACCCTGTACCTTTAAATTCAATGAATATGCACTTCTTGAAGACTTACAATGTGTTATTTTCTACTCTTATGCCACATCTATTGAAGCAGCAGCAATTGGAGCAGTAGAGTAATAAACATATTTATAACTTCCCTAAAGGAAACTCAGTTGCTAATGGAAAATATTCCTGGTTTTACTTTGGAAATAGTTTTATGAGCAGAATGTTTGAAAATATAGTTTCTTCATCTTTTATAACTTTGAAGAGTCCCAGAAGATGATAAACTATATGTATTTTTTTCATGAAGAGACTAGAAACAAATTGACTTCAATATATTTCGTACATTTAATAGGATAGAAACAAAGACAATACATTATGTAAGAAAGCTGAGCAGCACTATAGCCTATTGAATAAAGATATTTTCAGTGCTGCCTGAAGGGCCTGAAGGTATTTTTCATCTTAGAACAATTGTCTGATGCTCCAGCTTGTTTATTTCACCTGCTTTTTAACTCCTAGTGAACCAAAACACTCTGTTTCTACCGCATGGCCTAGCTCTTCAGAGAGCTTTCTAAAAACCATGCCAGTGCCTTACTGAATGTCAAATCTCTAAAATGACGGCACTCAACAAACAAGATGTTTGTTGTCAACTGTCTAGGTACACAGCAGTTTTCAGAGTATCTAAAAGAGTGTGTGACGAACTCTCTAATTATGAGATTTTACGTATCTAATATAGGAGAAAAGGCAAATACAAATAAAAGCAGTGAAATGACAGTCAATGTCAAGGTAATACATTTATGCATTACAAATGAACATTGTCCTTGAGTCTGTGACATTCCAAGATTTAGATGACCCAGAGGATTATAAAACTTTGGGAAGGTGTCAGGGAAGAGGGATTTGAAATGGGAATTAAAAGAGGAACAGAACTGAGAGAAAGCGTATTCTAAGCAGAGAGTATATGATCAGAAATGAAGTTAAAAAATGCATATGGTATATTCAAGGCATAGCAAGTGGGCAGCACGGCTAGTATAGTGAAGAGAATTTTTTTACTAGAAATTCACTAAGATTCATCAGGGACTTATTGCAAGTAACCATACATATTAAACTAAGGTGATGAGATGTTGAATTACCAGCAATTCAATGTCACTGAGGCTCTTTTATTTTTTTATTTTTGTAAGACTTTTATTATTATTATTATTATTATTATTATTATTATTATTTTGAGAGAGAGAGAGAGAGAGTGAGTGCATGCGAGGGTGAATGGTTGGGGGAGGGGTGGGGAAGAGAGAGAATCTCAAGCAGACTCCCCAATGAGCGAAAAACCCAATGCGGGGCTCCATCCACGACCCTTCGATCATGACCTGAGCCAAAATCGAGAGTCGGATGCTCAACCAACTGAGCCACCCTTCAGGCTCCCCTGGAGATTTTTTAAATCACAGTTCAAGGCAGATTTTTAAGGAATTTAATCTGGTGAATCTGGTAAGGTTGAAGAAAAGTAAGAGACCATAGAAAAATCTATTGATAAAGATCAGATATCAATTAATAAAAAGACTAAACTAAATTCTAGGCCATGGGAATGAAACAGGAACCTTACCGTGGGAGACACTGTAACTGTTGTTGCTAATGCCAAGTAAAAACAATAATGGGATGGGTGTAAAGAGTCGCCATAGAGAACAGAGTAAAATTCGTTTCCAAAACATTAAGCCCACCCAAATAATGGAATCTCTAAAGGAACTTTTTAAAAACACTATAAGAGGATGTCCACTGGTCAATATTTAGCTATACAGACAAAGATACGAAGATGGAACAATACCTTAGGCACGTGGACTAGTTTGTATGTGAGAGTGGATTGACTCTTAGAAGAGAGGTCACAATAAAAATTCAATATTCAGGAGTCAACTGCAAACAGATTATGTTTGAAGATGTAATGATGCCTGCTATATCTGACTCAATAAGGGCAGACAAAAAATTGCAAGGAAGCTTAGGACTGAATTTTGATACATATTGAACATGTGGGAGCCATATAACTTTATTCTGTAAAGGAGGTAGAAAAAAGTGCAAGTAATAGGAGCTCTAGAATGTTGTCATGCAAAAATAAATGAAAACATAAAATTGAGTCAAGCTGTAATATATAGAAGTAACGATGGTGCAAAAATAAGAAAGGAATCCATGTGTCCAAAGCAAACAAAGCTTTAATAATTGAAACCAAATAATTTTCTGTCCCTGTGTTAATATTGGCTCTGATAGCACTTCCTGGTCTCTGTGTTAAACAATTCTTGGATGAAGCATAATTTCCTGTTCTTTACCAAGCAATACTGAGAACAAGCAAAAATTACTCAGATGCTTACTGAAAGAAATATCAGTTCCTAGAAAATAAGATGCCAAAACAACTGAACAGCTTACTTATCATGACTCATTTCAAGTTCCTCATCTTGCTATGCCCATCAATCCGAAACAATTACTGCATAATAGTAATCACGCTGCTTGCCAGTCCTATAAGGCTCACCTCAAATCACTCAACTCAAGCCCCAAAAGCTTAACTATACCATACCCCAATTTTCCTTTCATGGAAGATCTTAGTCAGGTATTGTTCTCCCTTAGTACACTAAGTCTGATAAACTGTATTATGTTTCATCAACAGAATTTTCTGTTGGTCTTTTTCAGAATAAACAGTTGAAACGTCTGATGAACAAGCAGGAAGAGGAAGGAATGTATTCTTAAATCAACGAACATTTACACTGGGCCTACTAGACGCCAGGATAGACAGAGTGAGGCAAGACAAAGTCTGTTTTCTCATGGACAGACATTGGAATTGGACATTACTTATAAAATAGTAAATAAGTAAATAAATAAAATAGTGATTTTAAATGCTAGGAGAAGAATGAAATAGTGTATTTAGATAGAATCACTGGTTGGAACTAATTAAATTGGTAATACAGGAAGGCTTCTTCAGAAAGATTATACCCGCGGGGTGCCTGGGTGGCTCAGTTGATTAAGTGGCTGCCTTCAGCTCAAGTAATGATCCTAGGGTCCTGGGTTTGAGCCCTGCATCAGGCTCCCTGTTCAGCTTCTCCTTCTCCTGCTCCCCCTGCCTGTGCTCGCTCGCTCTCTCTCTCTCTCTCTCTCCCTCTCTGTCAAATAAATAAATAAAATCTTAAAAAAAAAATGTGGCAACATTTTCAGATTTCTTGTTCCATCATAAAACAGTAGGACAAAGAAATAGGGGGAGGAGAGGAAAAAGGAGAGAAAGAGGAGAGGAGAAGTGCTAAAATGAATTACATATAAACTTTGTGCTGACTTTTTAATGCATTTTCTTTTTATATATTAAACACTCCTGGGAGGTAAGTATTGTTAGTTAATATCCCCATTTTATAAAAGAGACTACTGAAGTAAGTAGCTTTTAGTAATTAACCAAGTTACATAATTTGTGGATGGCAGAACTCAGACGTTACCCAGAGTTGCCTAATTAAAAAGCCTATATTCTTAAGTTACATAGTGTAATGTCAAGAATGCATATAGAATTACTCTTCAGTCTACAATTATGTCTTCTCTACTAGCTCTTTCTCTGCCTTTCATAGGCTTCATTTGATAGGCTAAAGACACTGGAAATTTATTCAATTATTTGTTTTACTATTTAAGCAGTAGATAGAGGAAATCTATACAAATTGGGAATAATTTTAAAAGGTCTCTCCCTCATTAGGAGTTTGGCTTTCATACTCGCCTAATTAATCAAATATCAAAAATGCTTCAATCATTCCCTTTTAAAGAATGACACCAAATTTTAATTAGGTAACGAAGGAAATATGGGGGTTGCTGATTTCATTGACAAGATGCATTTGCCATTCACGATGCGTGGTAGCTGTAAGGTGATTGAATACTTCTGTCAGAGATCCTAGTAAACATATTCTGGAACACCCTATTCAGTTTGCTTTTTTCTTACACTGCAAATTGTCTATTTATGGCAACTCCTGCCTTAGGGGCTGTGTGGAGCAGTTGTGTTCATTGATTAAAGAAACTAAAGACATATCAAGACAGAGTGAAACACAAATAAGGGCTTTCAAAGGCATCTAATGATGAGATTTCTTCAGGGCACACACAGTATCTTAAGCTTCTAAACTTCACATAAAAGATCTTTAAATAATCTCAACCTCATTTAATTTTTAGAAGGTACTATCACTCTGTAGCCTGCAATGAAAAAAATGGATGTTTTCCAAGACTAAATTGAACAAAGAAAGACTATCCTGTAAGAATAAAGCAAAGATTGAATTTGGTTTTACAAGTACATATAAATATGGCTAATTGAAGCGCCTTTGTTTTACTTAACACTGTAGGTATATGAATTGCCTCATTATTAGAGAACACTAGATAAAAATTTCTGAACGCAAGAAACCTTGCTTCAAAACTAAGGCCTCCAACCCACCCTAGTGCCTTATCCAAATCAGAATCTTGAATTAAAAATTACTTCACCAGTATTATAGATGGACTATCACCATTCTGGTGCACAACATTGCAATGGATTTAATTTTATATCAGTGGTTCATTACTTCTTAGATAACAACCTGAATCCAGAGAGATTAGGTAACTCATACAATGTATATCAGTTAGATGGTGGCAGGTGGCAGAAAAAGTAGCAAGCTACCACACTAATTTTTTCTCGAAATCAGGGTTGGGAGGCAGTGATTGGGAAGGCCAGTTACTTAAAAGCACTAAGCAAAGAAATAACATCAAGAAAAGTGTGGTCTGGAAATATTACATGGAGCACCTGGGTGGCTCAGTCAGTTCAGCGTCAGCCTTCGGCTCAGGTCATGATCCCAGGCTCCTGGGGTCAAGCCCCATATCAGGCTCCCTGCTCAGAAATAATTCATAACTACAATTCTATGCTCAACGAGGAGCCTGATTCTCCCTCTCCTCCCTGCTTGTGCTCTCTCTCCCTATCTCTGTCTCTCTCTCAAATAAATAAATAAAATCTTAAAAAAAAGAAAAAATATTACACAAAATAAACATTTGTAAGAAAATATAAATAATGCTTTCTATAGTGTGGACACATTGTGGGATGGTCATACTTCTGATAATATGCATGGCTTATCTGATGGCTGTTGTAGCATTTGGGTTCTCCAGAAAGGAGATTAAGACGAAGTGTAGTAGGCAGGAAGTTTACTGGAGTACCAGTGGAAGGGGAGGAAGGAAGCAAAAGTGATCAGGGAGAGGAGTTGCAAGGTGGACCCCAAAGACTTAGTCAACTGATGTTAAATAGCCCTTCAGAGTGGCCCCACATTGAGGTAAAACACCCAGATATTTTGTATCCTTGTTTCCATCTACTGGCCAACCCTGAGGGATGTCACTGTGAAAGAGGCAGATCTATTTGCCGAAGCGTCCCTAAAGAGGCTGAACTCTAGCCCATCTCCTGGCCCATCGGTCAATCTCTTCTGCTGTTTAAATCCACTTCTTTGTTCAGAGAGCAACTCCTCTAGGATTCTGGGAAAAACTTAGAATAGGAAGGGTTGAGGAATGAGCTACAAGTCTCAACTTCACAGCTGATCTCTGGACTACAGCTTGTATTTATCACCTCCTTCCTCCACTATCCATTCTGGATTCCCCTCACCATCTATGAACACCTCTGTTAGTCTTAGCTACCTGTGGGAATGACATTAAGATAATCTTCAAGGTGTCCAAGCCCTTTGACACATGGTCTTAAGTTTACTTCATTTAAACATTTAGCATCACAATCAGATAAGGAAATTATCAAGAGGAACACAAGAGGATTGCTTTCTTTCAGCATTTACTTCCCTGCTCTCTGTCATGTAAGAGCAGGAGTCACCTCCTCCTGCCACACTAATTGCTCTTCATGCTTACTGTTCCCTCCGTATGAGGCACCTACCGCGACTAGGGGGCAACCAGAGCTGACCATTCTGTGGAACTCTGGCTTGGTTCTCAGGCACAGGCTTTCTTCCTTTGAGAACTTCTTGATTCTTTATGGAATCCTGTTTTATCCCATACATATTCAACCCTTTGCCATGCCCCTTTATACACAAAGTAGTTGATGAAGTACAGCACCAAAGCTCTGCCCTTTTTGGAAAGTATTATTTCAAATATCTCTTTCAGGGCTATGCTCGAGGGAGGATGTAATGCAGCTGTTGTCCATTTTTAGCTTTACATAGATTGAGTTAACTTTTTTTTTTTTTAATATGTTATCTATTTTAGAGGTGGGGAGGGGAAGAAAGAGAGGGAGAGAGAGAATCCAAGCAGACTCCACTCTGAGCATGGAGCCCAACACAGGGCTTGATCTCATGACCTTGAGACCATGACCTGAGCTGAAATCAAGAGCTAGAGACTTAACCGACTAAGCCACCTAGCTAACCTTTTTAATGGCTTTTTCTTCCTCTGTTAGTTGGTCATAAGTAATTTTCTATAGAGCCATGACTGTGAGCCAAAGGAAAGGAGATGGTGAAATATGGTGGATGATAATGGTTTCAAAGTAACTTACTTATGAAGACTGCTTTTGCTCTCTGGTCTTATTTGTGCTATCCCAGATGTACTGATTGCATCCTATAATGGACTACTTCCTGCCTTGCCCAACCTTAATGACTTGATGAACAGAAATAATTTAGTTCATAACTAGAATTCCAAAATTATGGTCACTTGAAGTCTTATGTTTTTGTACTTCACCTATACTCATGCCCAGAACATATCACAGGCTATTTTTTAAAAGATGGTATGATCTTAGTCTAGATCTTTGGAGTCTTGCATCATCGTTCTGTCACTAGGGCTTGCCATAAATATCACAGACCTCTTCCACCACTGATACAACTATACTCATAGACTAGGGCAGATCACAAGTTCCAAGTGGCAGGGCTGCTTGCACCACAGACTGGACTTCCTCAGAGTCCTTTCTAACTCTATATCCCAATCAAAACCCACTGCCTAAATATCACTCAAAACATGGACTTGAGCCATATTCCTAGATGTAAAATATATTACCTTTATAATGTGAAAAGTCCTTCAAGGAGTTATATACCCTTCTTTGTACTCATGGGCAAAGATGTTATAATTTTTTATTTTAGACATCATGTGCCAAAACGCCCCTACCCAGAACTCCTGAAGAAGTGAATGAAGTGGTAATGCGATGTGGTGATTTTCATAAGGTTCACCCTTTACCCTCTAGGGTGGATGTATCAACCAAGACCTCTAATATGCTAGGCATTTCTTGTTCATGTAACCAAATTAGCAAGATGTTGTTAAGGTAATGGGCAATTTTAATGTTCTGCAAGATGTCTAGATAGTCTCAATCTCTTTGGTCAATATTATTATATGTAATTGAAGAGTTAACATACTCCTCTGTGCTAGGCTGGAAATATATATTATTGTCTGTTCCATGTGAGTGCAAACTGTGCCTTATCCTTTTTTTATGATAAGGATTGAAAAGAATGCATTCATAAAATCAATGTCCATATGCCAAGACCTGGAGATCATAAAAATCTGCTCTAGCAGTTATCACATCTGGTATGGTGAGTGAAAGTGGTGCTGCTAAGTTAAGTTTGTAGAAGATTAGTGTCATCCAGGATTGGAGGCTCTACTGCAGGAACCAACCTGGTGAATTAAGTGAAGAAAGCATAGGGATCCCCAGCTTTTCATCCTCTATATACTTCATGAATGCATTTAGTTTTACAACCTTCCCACTGTGCCACCATGACATGATTTTTGTTTTCTTATTTACTGTCTTGACTGTTGAAGGGAGCTGTTGCTGAGGCCGTCACTCAGCTTTCACCCCATCATAGTCTTTATGCAACAAGAAAATAATCTAATTGATAGTTTGGGAGTTATGCCAAGTCACAGGTGGGATTATGCCAATTATATATTTGGTATATTAATTTCTTATTATTGCATAACCAATTACCATAAACTTAGTGCTTATAACACATGTTTATTATTTCATAATATAACACATATTTATTATTTCATAATTTTCATGGGTTAATATTTTGGAAAAAACTTAGTCCAAGGGTCTCACAAGGCTGTGGTCAAGATGTAGCTCATACTTCATTCACATCTGGGAACTTGATTGGGAAATAATCCACTTCTAAGCTCCTGAGGTTATTGGAAAAATTCATCTCCTTATGGTTTAGGACTTAGTTTCCTGCTTTCTTGCTGGTTATTGTCCAGGACTAATGTCAGCACCTAGAGGAGACCCATAATTCCCGGCCATGTAACCCTCTTCATAAACCCTCTTATAGCATCGTAGCTTTGCTTTTTCAAAGTTAACAAGAGTGTCTCTCTCTTCAGTTTGATGAAATATGAGTGACATTCCTTAACCTTTGCTGTAGAGCAGGGGTAGCCATCAAGATTTAGGTGTCACATATCCATGTTCATCATAGTATATCACACTTTGGAGATAGAAGGGTCAGCAATCATATCTCCTCTCCTCTCTGCCCAAGTTGAATAAAACTGAGAGAGATATGTGAGTTTTGGACAAATGGAGATCAAATTTTATCTACTATAATTTTTTGTTAAAAATTACTTAGGGGGCACTTGGATGGCTCAGTCAGTTAGGCATCCAATCTTGATTTGGCTCACATCATGATCTCAGGGTCGTGAGATTGAGCCCATGTGGGGCTCCCCACTAAAAGCGGAGACTCCTTTAAGACGCTCTCTCTCCCTAATAAAACAGATGAACACAGGGGAAGGGAAGGAAAAATAAGATGAAAATTGAGAGGGAGACAAACCTTAAGAGATGCTGAACTCTAGAGAACAAACTGAGGGTTGCTCATTGGATGTAATGAGCACTGGGTATTCTATGCAACTGATGAATAACTAAATTTTACCTCTGAAACTAATAAAAAATATTTAACTGAATATATATCGAATGTCTTGAAAACAAAACAGAACAAAAAAGATTCTCTCTCTTCCTTTCCTCTGCCCCTCCCCATGTACACTCCCTCCTGCTCTCTCTAAAAACAAAACAAAACAAAACAAAAAATTTCTTAGAAAAAAGTTAATTTTAAAGCCAAGCGGGCTTGCTGACATTACCTGAATTGAACTTAGCACCCCCCCCCCAGAAGTTGCAGGCCTTACCCATTTAATCCTGCTAAATTGCTTCATGCCAGTGAGCTGACCAGCCTGCTTCTGTGCAGATAAGCAAAGTACTAAGCATGGGAAGTTACCTTTCTCATCTCACCAATAAGCAAATACACCTGTCTCTTCTTGGTATGAAGGAATTAAGGGTAAGTAATCAGACAGCTGAATAAACAAAAAGCAGAATCAGACCTATAAATACAAAAAAAGAGAGGGGAGGGTTGGGGGATGGGCAAATAGGTGCAGGGAGGGTGGCAGATACAGGTCCAGTTATGTAATGAATGAGTAGTGCTAGTGGTGAAAGGTACAGCATAGGGAATATAGTTAACAGTATTGTAATAGCTTTGTATGGTGACAGATGGTAGCTATGCTTGTGGTGAGCATAGCATAACGCACAGAGCTGTTGAATCACTATGTTGTACACGTAAAAGTAATGTAACATTGTGTGTAAACTATATTCAAATTTTTAAAAAAATAAAATAAAGGTAAGTAGTGAGAAAACAAACCAAGAATTTTAGTTATATCCGTACCTGCAACATGACGATTAATCTAATGCCAGAATCATTATGAATAATAATTAGAATCAGTCAGATATGAATTTAGGAGTTTGCATTTTCAGAACTAAATTTTTTTACTTTGGTCAAGCTAGGTAACTATTCTGTGTCTTGGTTTCCTATATCTACAATGAAGATAATAATAAATGCTATTTACCTCATGAGGCCTACATGCCTGTCGATGGACCAATAAATAAAGAAAATACATATAGATATATATGTATATATATTTAGATATATATATAAGCAGTGGGTGTTTTATATAAATATACTACAATGGAATATTATTCAACCTTAAAAAAGGAAATTCTACTATTTGTGGCAAAATGAACATATCTAGAGGATATCAAGCTATTGAAATAAGCCTGACACAGAAAGACAAAATGCTGATGATTTTACTTATATGTGAAATCTAAAATAGCTACTTAAAGATGCAGAATAGAGTGGTGGTTGCCAGTGGAGAGAAAGCTGTAGGAAATGAGAAGATGTTGGTCAAAAGGTACAAAGTTTCATTTATGCAAGATGAATGAGTTCTGGAGACCTAATGTATGACACGGTGATAATGGTTATACTATTGTTGACTTGTAATTTGCTATCAGGATAGATCTTAAATTAAATTTTCTCACCAACACACACACACAAATAGTAACTATGTAGAGGTGAAGGCTAAGTCATTTAGTTTAATTATGGTGATCTTTGCATAATGCATACATAAATCTAAATATCAAGCTGCATACCATAAATATATACAATTTTTGTAAGTCATAGCTCAATAAAATTGTTTTAAAAAAAGAATGGAAAGAATTCTAAAAATGTTGGCAAGTGGTTATTATTATATTTTTAAAATATTTTACGTATTTATTTGAGAGAGCATGAGCAGGGTGAGGGGCAGAGAGAGACACAGACTCCTTGCTAAGCAGGGACCCAGTTGTGGGGCTTGATCCCAGGATGCTGGGATAATGACCCAAGGCAGACGTTTAACCAACTGAGCCACCCAGGCACCCCTATTATTGTAGTTATTTTTAAGAAAGATTCTGGGCCCTTTGTTTTCTGTAATGATACACTACTTGCTTCTGGATCCATATCTTGAATATAGCTTCATTTTTTCCCTTTCCTATCACTATCTTCCTTCTAAATTAGGGTGTGGTGAGAGGGACTAGGCACCACATTTTGCTCTTTGTCAGAGAGTTTAGGTATTCTTACAGCTTTGATGCTGCCCTCTATAGAGCGAAACCTAAAATTGGATTCTGAGCATCTCTAATCAATCGCTAAGTATCTGATTCTAAAGATTGCTTTGTCATCTGAAACTTATCATATTGAAAACAAATTCTCCATCTTCTTCTAAAACTTTCTTGCTTCCCCAGTTAAGCCAACAACACTACCATTCTTCCTGTCCTCCATTTCTCTAACTTGAAGCATCTCTGACTCCACCTGCTTCCCTTTCCATCTCTAGGTAACTTTTATAACTATATAATCTATCATTCTCAAGTCTTCCCATTTTCTCAAATTTATTTACATTTTCCTTCTACTCTCAAACTCACAGCCATAGTTCGTCCTTCACTCTCTTTGTGGTCTATTGAAAAATGTGCCACTGGTGCCAGTCATCTCTTCTTATTCCAATAGATTCTCTATGGTTCTTAGGACAACGTTCTTAAAATGTAGCTTAACATACATTAAAGCATCATATAAAACCTTAAAAAATCCCATTTATAATAAAATAAATTCCATAACCCCATCTGGCATTTGATACTCCTCATGATCTATACATAATTAAGTCAAGTGTATCACCAGGTTTTCCCTAAACGAATTCTTCACTAGTTATTATCTCATGCAAATTCTAACGTCATACCTTTCCTTGACTTTGCTTCTTTCATGAAGCCATCTCTGACTTTTGCAATGGCTTCTCCTTTGAGTTACTGTACCATTTGTGAGCATCAGTCAAGGCATCATGCACCTGTTATTGCATCTCTGTTCCCTCATCTGAAAAAATGAGGGAAACAAGACCTACATTACAAGTGTAACAATTTATGTAAATTGCCAATTATAGCTCCTTTCATATATTAAATACTGAAAAAAAAAAGATAGCTCTCTTATCCTTTTTTTTAAATCTCATATACTTCTACCAATGGCAGAAAAGGAAATTATATGAATGACCAGAAAGGTAAGGGATAGAGAATACAAAATGGTAAAACAGAGAAAATAAAGGAAAAGAGGAGAAATATAATTATTCATTTCTGTGTCAACTAAAATAAGTTTTTCTTGCTCGTATGGTTTGAGCACTCATTTTCTATACTGGCAAGACCAATAGATGTTTACTGCTTAAGGATGAATATAGCTCTTTCATATTCAAATGTACTTGGTATTTGCAACACGATGAATTAATATGAGGTATTATGATCATTACATAAAATATGTTTTAGAAGGGCAAATTGATCGCAATAAGTCAAATGTAGTATATGGATCAGTATGAATGCTAAGAATGAAATCATCTATAATATATTTCAGCTTCTTTTTAAGGATTCTTAGGTGATAATTTGTGGGAGGTAGGTCATCAGAAATTTAACAGTAGCCATTTATGTTAAAAGAAAGGATTTATGATAGGTATATTTTTATTCATGAAATAAGATAAATTGGAATTATCCATCTCTACTGTCTAGAAGAGTTTGGTTTCTTGTAATTTATTTTATAGAGTATTCTGTAGGAAATAGAGTTGGCTAGCGTACATTTTATTATTAGATTCACATCATTTTTATTCCATAAGGATCAGCTGTCAAAAATATAATGTTACGAAAAATAGACTTGGAATCTATTAAGAAAACCTTTTATTTTAATATTTCCCACTTTTTGTAGTTAAAATCAAATTTAAAATATCAATTCAGAAAACACAGTTCTGAATTATTTTCTTTATTGTTAGGTCATTAAAATATCAAATTGAAACAGTGATTACTATGTAACAATGGTTAGATGCAACTCATTGATCTTTTCTAATGGCAGTAATTTGTATAGTTTTTTGACTTCGTAATACAAAATGACATCATAAAGTGTTATTTATTCACTCACTAATCAAAGTAGGCATTTCTGAGCACCTATAATGTGCTTAATAGTGTTAGGAACTATGAACAAAAAATTAATGACCTTTGATTCTTTATTTGAAGAGATTTTAATCTAGTGGAAGAGAAAAATTAAAAAAAAAACTATACACAGGTATAGACACACAGCATACACACATACACACTGCAGATATGCTATAGCAAAGATACAAACATTATACTATGTGTTGAGAACTCCTCTTGTACTTCTAATACAAAGTGGCATCTTCCAGAGAGAAATTAGAAATGGTCATTCTGAGCAGAAGGAATTTGATGTTCAAAGACATGAAAATGTGGAACACGTAAGAGATTCTAGGAGAAGTAAGATATTCCAAATGGCTGGAACAAGTACTTGCTTTGGGGAAAAAAGAAGGAAGCAGTGGCCCTCGTTGTCATGGTGTTACTTGCAAATTGAATATTATAATCTGTAATTGGAGATAATATTAAGAAACTCATGAGAGTGTTCTGAGAATGAAATCAAGACGACTGTATTTGATTTCTAGCAGAAAGTTGGGGACGTGCCACTAATAGCTGTATAGTGTATGCTCGCACAATTCACACAGTTATAAACCAAAGATGTCTTCAGTCAAAAGCAATAGAATTATCATTTTAGGAAAATGCAGAATAAATCATTAGTAATGAAAGATGGGCATGGGTGTTAGGGAAACAAGTGTGAACAATTACCTATAGAGAAGTAATATAAAATATACGAAGTGACCACAATGTAGAAAGGTGAACTATTCAAGAAGGGCAGGAAGAATTGATAGGAACATAAAAAACAAATTAATCCCTCAAGGCTGAGTCAATGGCAATTCTGTGGGTTTCCCCCCCAAGTTTTTGTTTAAATTCCATTTAGTTAACATACACTGTAACATTAGTTTCAGGTGAAGAATCTAGTGATTCATCACTTAAACACTCAGTGCTCATCACAAGTGCCCTCCTTAATCCCCATCACCTGTTTTCCCCATCTCCCCCACCCAGCACCCTCCCGTAACACTCAGTTTGTTCTCTATAGTTACAAGTCTGTTTTCTGGTTAATGGCAATGTTTTTTAAACCTAATTATTTTTATAGCAACAGCAATGATATTACTTTATTAATACTTTAAAATTATTCATTAAAATACTTAAATGCTTTATTATAATGAGAATAATACTACTACTTATATTGCTCTTGGTTGAATGTAGTATGTAATGTCACCCTTGTGGGAATCCTGTGAAAGAGGATCTATTATTAACTCCATTCTTCAAACACAAAAACTAGTATGTAACAAGCTAGTAAATGATGGAGCTACAGTTTAACCCCCACAGTGTGTCACATATTCAGAACCTGAATTCTTACCTCCTACTTTACTGCCTGTGCACCTAATCCCATTCAAAAGATTTTTTATGATGAACTTAAAATTCAAAGGCTAAAAAATTCGTATCCTAATTAATTTCTATTTGTCGTTCAGTAATCAATAAAACACTATTGTTATTGAATCAAATCATATTTCTACAGTTTAATTTTTTTAGACACAAAAATGTCATGAGGTCAAAAGGATTTTTGTGTTTGTTTTGGGTATATATATTGATAATTCCTTTCCTTGTGGCTTAATGTTGTTTTCTTTTGGACTTGGACTTTTCAATCTCATTGTTCTAGATCTCATCATTTTTTTACTTCTTAAGATTAGAGAGACTTCAAATAACTTTCATCCTTCAGAAGGTGACTGTCCCTCTAATGGGTATTACCCTGAAACTTTCCCAGTATAGCATCTTGGAGAACTCGATAACTTTAGAAGCAGTTGCATGTCATGCCAGTTAGGGTCTGCTTGGCTTGGAAATTCTAGTGTCAGGTGTGATTAGGTTCAAGAGGGCAAAAATTCTCAACTTTACAGATTGCATTTTGGTGATTAATTAAAGAACAGGATGCCAATAAATGATGTAACACACTACTTTTATGGCTGTCAAATTAGAGAAATATAGGCCACTAATGTGTGATATATAGAAATATATTCTTAGGAATATTTTACCTTGAGTTTTCTTTGGTTTCAGTTTGTTCACAGAGCACAGCATTTGCATTATCTCCAATAGATTGGGATATATTTTCATAGGATATTAACAGAATCGAGCTCTAATATACACTGAGAATATAATAGAAGTACCAGAGAGGGATGGCTACGTGAGACAAATTCACACATTCAATAAGATACAGATTACTATATCTTGACTCAACAGAAAGAGTAGTTGAGGAAGTGGTTTCTCATGGTTTGCATTTGTGATACATTTACTCTGAATGTCTTTGACTCTCATCGCATGGATTCTTGGGTACCACCTCCCCTCCCCATATAAACACCACTTTCCCTGAAGCCTCCAAATTCTCAAGATAGGTATAGAGAAAAATCTTTAAAAATGGAACGTATGGCAGAGCTGATGACAAAATTCTTATTAAAATAATGCATAGAGATATTGATAATTGGCATGCACTTCTCATCATTTGACAGTTTTCTATGTGAACATATCCTTATGATGACCTTCTCTCTCTTTCTTCCTCCTTAGGATTTGGAGTCAGTGAGTCCCAACCAACAATAACAATTGAAGGAATTGGCAGTCTTGACAGCCTTCCCTGGAGGATGAGAACAAGGTAAGAAGGAAACTGAAGCTGAACAAGGAGTAGGAGAAGGCGAATTAAGAGCAAAATAGACTGGTGATCTCAAGGGTGCGAGAAGAGAGGTGGAATATAAACAGAGTGGATATCAGTGATGAAAGCAGGATCAACCTCTTTCCCTCTTCCTCTCTCTTTCTCCATCTCATTCTTCCTTTCCTAAGAGGAAGTTCAGAATTATGTCTTAGAGAATACAAATTTAGAACAAAACTATCTGTTTTTATTCCACTTTCACTACTTCTTAGTGACTTGAGTAAGTGCGTAAACTCTCTTTGCCTCATAAAATGGCTAGAATGATAATATATCATACTCATAAAGCTGTTGCTGTGACTAAATGAGTTAATATTAGTAAAATATTTAGAATAACATCTGACAACTAGAAGCATTATAAAAATTAAGATTACGTTTATTATTTTGTGCAGTTATTCCATTTGCTTGTCCAGCTTCTAATTTTTATCTTCCCTTATATATTTGGAATTTCAAAGTATCTGTGAAAAGTCCTCTCATATCTGCTGCCTGGACAGTCATCTCAGGTAACAAGTAATGCTACCTCGGGCCTGATAACTTAAAGGCAATCAACCAACAGGACATTGGATTTCCTGGGATCATAAATTATGCAGAGAAAATTCCCCTTATGTTATGATTTTGAAGTTCCCAGAATCTGGCAGTGTTGTCTCCCGACACTTTGTCTTTATATCTGAAACTTCCATCATTAGAAGTGCTTTTTGGAATACAGAGGGTGGCCATTTAAATTTATGTCCAGACTGGGATACTGTTGAGAATAAAGGGGCTTATTATGAGTAATTACACTAGCACAACTGGGGTTGTTAACTGTACTGGATTAATCAAGATATATGGTATGGTCAGCATAGGGTTAAATTTCTCTCTCTAGAGGTCTCTGTTAAAACACAAATATAATACCTGGAAAGGCAATCTAATTGGCTCACTCGTTTGCATCACTCATCAGATTGACTCATCAGTGAACAGAACCTGGGAAGAATGGAACAGAGTGAAGAGGCTTGGTAAAAAATAGAATGGTGACTCCCCGAGGAGATAAATTTAGTTAAGGTGTTTACGTGAGAGGTCCTGAAATAAAGGCTGCAGTGAGGGGTCATGAGATGGGAGAGGAGTTAAGGGAATAATCTTGAAATAAGAGAGTCTGAGGTCCACACTTCACAAGTTAGCCTAGAACAGAACCCAGGTTTGGATGGCAGCTCTCTGTCGAAGATCTGCCTCTGAGTCCAGGCCCAACCTTCAGTTCACTTCCAGATTTATGCCTCTCAGACTCAGTGTTTGAATAAATTCTTTTCTAAGTGGGTTAACTAATTTGTATTTTATGCAACACATTTTAGGTCAAGTCTGAGGAACTCAAATTGCTTTCCTCATTTAAACTGCCTTCAGGCATGTACTCATATGTATTTCCAATAAACTTACACTTCCCATAGCCTTATTTAAAGATCAAAAAAAATTTTTTTAAAGAACTTGGTTTAAAATAATGATGAAGTAAAGAGAGAGAGAGAGAGAGAGTTGTTCCATATATTTTACTTGAAACTGAAATTAGACAATATGAATACTAATCAGCCTAAATTAGGAAAATATGAAGTAAAATAATACAAGTGAGAAAAAGAGTAGGAGTGGTGACAGATTTTGTATATTTCTTGGACTATTGGCCTTGCACCTCCTAAGAATTCTGAAAGAAAAATTTTATCAGACTACTTAAACAGGCAAGGAAGACTTTATTCAAAACTATCATAATCAGGGAGAGAGATTGAATTCAACTCTATGCTTTTTGAAAGGTGAGGTGAGATAATGGAAGAGTACTGGAGTGTATTAGGTGGGAGGTGAGTGAATGTGCTTAGGCCATCTGTGTTTGCTAATTGACCTTTACTGAAGTTAGGCTCCCAACCTTGCAGAGTTTGGGGGATAGGGACCCTGTTTTCTTTATGATTACATTTCAAAGGGATGGGTCCTAGGTCCTTGAAAAAGACATTTTTGGATTGCAGAAGATTTACAACCCAAAGGGGCAGAGAAAGAATCTATAACTGAAAGTTTTCTAAAGGAATTTCTCCAAGAAGAGCAAAGCCTACCTAATGTTTAGTCAAGACCAGGGGAACTGAAAGGCCATCTTGATCAGACCAGCTAGAAGTGTAATTAAATAATAAACTAAACATTTATGAGTCTGCATTGCCTTTTGTTCTCTAAAAGGACCAGAAAAATAGGCTGAGATGGGTCAACAAATGCAAATGATCATATAATCACACTCAATTAAAGAACCATTAACATTTTATATTATTTTAACTCTCTCCATATTTTGTGACCATCTCTGAAAATAGCTTCCTTTCTAAGCTTCCAAATCATCTTTCACACATCCTGCCTGTATCAACTTCAGTGGTATCCCTCTTCTTTATTACCAGGTGGTTGTGCTTATGAATGGATGTGAAATATGAAGACACACTAAAGTGAAACTCTCATGAGAAAATTATTTGTCAAGAAAATACAATTCACTAATACAAACTTAAGCTTTCATTTCATATGTTTTTAAATAAATAATTTATAATTAAAAATAGTAATACTACACAAAGGGACCCTAACATAGATATCATTCACAAAGGGATCTCAAAGATAAATTAGTCTGTTGTTCCATATGTGGGTAAGATTTGACTCTAAATTAAACCATGATTTTATTTTCATATTTACATTAGCGATGATAATATTAGATCAGAGCCACATATTATCAAATTGAGAAAACATTAGGCATGCTGACCCTAATTTTGTATTTTATATTAATCAAATGATATCCCAGTTTCACATATGACTATAAATAGTCATCTTTAATAAAAATATCTTCAAGTATCTTTCACTTAAAATTTGCAAAGCATCAGGTGTGAGGCCTGACATCTGATATTTTTATACAGAGAGATTACTTATTTTGTTTCCAGCACTAATATATTAGGTCAGTAGGGGATATTAGATAATGATAAGTGTCTATCTTATACTGATCTTTTCTTGTAAGATTTTTATTGTGCCTGGAAAATAAGACTAATATTTACTTATTCAAAATTTACTGAGTATTGAACTTCAGAGTTAGATTTTGTGGTAGCTGAAGAAGAGAGTCAAATATGAGATGCTTCAGTCTAAATGGGTCTCTGCGATAAAAAGAGCATTAGATGTCTCCTTAAGTGATCTATACAATTTGGAATCAATCACTTATTGAGTTTCTAATACGTATATCAGACATTGTGCTAGGAGTTGGAGATATGAATATGAATGTGATCCCTACCTGTAGGAAATCTTAATCTTGCAACAGATAATTCCACATAAATCAATAAACCTAGTAAAAGACATATAGGGGAATATGATCTTTGCATAAGGAGTAAGGGTTTCTAACTCAGATTAAAGGTAGAAAAGTGTGAGAAAATTTTTCCTGATTAAATTAATTTTTCAATAAAATTATAAAGATGTTTATAATTTTTCTAGTTGATCAGAAAAAAAAAACACACAAGGAAAGGAATTAAAATTTGAAATAACATACCTTTGGAGCAACATGAGTCCAGGGTGAGAATCAGTCTTTGTTCGTGGCAAAATAGCTGACACAGTCCATAATGCTGTCTACACGACAGATATTCAATTAATGTGTGATGAATTAAGTCCTGCATAGATGGGGGAATAAATAAATTAAGTGACAGCATCTGCAGAAAACTTGAAGACATGTTTTGATACTAACCTATAATTTGTGAGGTAGGTTCTGGCAAGTATGAGACTGGAGGGGAAGATAGAAGCATACAACTGACACCCCTATGTGCCAAATTAAGGAGTGAATTTAGGTTGGGATCTGCTGGAGAAGGAGGAGCCCATATAGAAGAAGGATATCTGAATTTTCTTAGGCTATTAAGTTTCAGTTACATCCATTAAGTGGAGAAAGCCTTCAATGTTACTAATGTCATGAATTTTCCAGAAGGTATAGCAAAAAGGGATAGGAGTGAGAATCAATGGTCAATGAATTAGGATTGAGTGAATCAGAACAGTCAGGCAGTGAGATTAAGATATTAATAGTAGAGGGAACAAAGAGGAGATGGTGCTTTCCTTTCCTTAGTAATGTGGGGTGATAGGAGATGAATTTGGGACTGACCTCAAATATCTCCTAAGTGGTTCAATTCCTTAATGTTTGAGAACTAATATTGTTCAAGTTACAGAGAATGTTAAGTGCCAGAGTAAGGGACTTTGACTCTAATACCTTTGAATAGGAAATGAAAGGTCAGACTTTGCAGGGCATTAAACAATGATTAGACAAAAGAAGAGATGACGTTATTCTAATCGCAATAGTTAAGCTTACTTGGCATTTACTACATGACATCTTTTCAATTACCTTACCCGTATCAGTTCATTTCATTCTTGCCACAACTCCAGGTAATAAGTATTATTATTTCTTCCATTTTACTGATTAGAGAATTTAGTACAGAGCTGATGAGCAACTGGCTCAAGGTTATGCAGGCAGTAAATTTTAGAGATGGGATTTAAACACTTGGTATCTGATTGAAAACGGTGTACCTTTGAATACTATTCCTTGCTGCATGTGGAAGAAACTTTAATCTACCTTTATTTTTGTTAATAAAGACTCAAAATATTAAAATTAAAAAGAAGTTTCATTGACTTCTATAGGAAGCAATTTTTTTTCCCCTAAAACTGAAATCTGAAACATGTATTTCCGTTGACTGTGCAAGCCCTACACCATGGAAGACACTTTTACTATAATTCTGTTTTTAACATCCAGATCTACATTCTAATTCATGCATGCACAAAATCTTTGTTTGCTTTATTGTTAAAATGAGTAAATAATAAATGATATAAGCACTGAAAATTATGGCTGCTAATGGAGGATTTACCAATCATAATAGAGGTCTGTTTACTAACGCACGCTCTCACCCACAATATGGGATGCGCTGTGATTCAGGAATTTACTCTCCTCTGTCACATATAGCAGTTGCTTGGGGTTTTGCCAGCATATTATTGCCAGCATTGCTGCAATAGCTGTAAGCATAAAGTGCACCTTGCTTTGCAATCAATTTTCCACACTCTGTGAGGAAGTCAGCAGTACAGTTGAACTGACTGGTGGGAAAAAGATTGGCTTTGTCAAGGGTGACTATGACAGGCAGTGAAACTGGAGCAAAGCTGCAGCTCATGGTACATGACATTTTCTAAAACAAAGAAAACCAAAAAAGTTATATTATTTAAAGGCAGCTCTGGAAATGACAGCTGGCATACACTGCAACGCCAGAGTTTGCTTTGCTTTCCGTTCTTCCTCTCCCACTTATCTTTCTAGATCTATTCTCTTTTTTAGCCTGACGCTTAACTCATCAATTCATGCTTGAGCACCATGTCATAAAACCCAAACAACACACATATATACATATTTAAGACTTTTAAATAAAACATCTATTTCTTCTTCAAAAGTTGCTATTCTTGTTTTGTTTGTTTCCATTTACCTATAATTTTGACATTTTTGTCAGGTTTCTCTATTTATGATTAATAGCAAATTATAGATCTTTAATTTAAGGTTTTGTTCAGTGCTTAGGAATTTTCTAAGTCATGCCTCATGTTTTCCTTTCTGATTTATTAACTAAAAGAAGACGAACTTTTTGAAACTGGAAAAGAATTCTATCTGTAGCAGCTACTGACCTTCATTGTACTAAATGGGGAAGAATTGAGAAAATAATTAATGAAACAATGTTAGTCAGTTTTTTTTTTTTTTTCAGTAAGGTAGTCCCTGCTAGTCTGTTTTCATTTGAGAAAAACGTGTTGGCTTTTTTAGGAGTAGAAAAATGCAGGTCAATACTTTAATCTTCCATCTTTATGAGGAAATGTATTAGAAAGAAGTCTGAATTGTTCTTTCCCTTTAGGTATATATTTGAAAGTTTTTAAATCTTATTTCATTTTTTTGTTGCCCCGGTTATATGACAAAAATAATATGAATACCATTTAAAAGTATGTTATACACATGGCACTTAATGTTGCACAACATTAATTTATAGCCCCTTCTCCACTTGTGCACAGAGAATATTACATGCCCTCACACCCTTGATGTAAGTATAGCCACATATTTTCCTCTGGGCACTGCAGCCTGCCTGCAAATAATAGCCTTCTCTCTTCCCCTTCTACAGTGGTCATGGTACCACATCTTGATAGAGAGTGGCCACAAGGTTAAAACCATTTGGAATGCTGTGCCATAAAATGGAAGTCAGCTGTCCTGAAGAGTCACTGAAGCTTGACATGGAATAGCAGGAGCAAGAAATAAATTTTGGTTGTAAAGCCACTGGGGTTGGGTGTTTTCTTGTTACTAAAACATAACATAGCCTATTCTGAGATAAAGAGTAAACCATTTTGAACTCAATTAAATGTTGCATGCAAATCTTAAGTATAACAGCTATATTTCCAAAGGTAGTTGTCTATGACTGGTATCAACAGATGAACTCATTAAAATACTATATAGTCATAATTCTTAAAAAAAATTCTTTAAGATACAACCAGTAATAATTAACATAATGTGTGACTATTCTTATTTAAGAGGAAAGAATGAAACTACAGAAACTATAGAATCAAACTGTAGTAATTTGATAATTAATGAACTAAAACATACACACATATGTGCACACACACATACACACATTTTGTCACCCTTAGTACGTAAACAAGAAAGGACCACATTAACTTCAGTAAGTGGTGATAACTGTGTGTGTGTGTGTGTGCATGTGTGTGTGTCTGTATGTGAAACAGAGAGAGAGAGGTAAGAGGAGGGATAAGATGAGGCAGTATCAACACCATGAAAAGGCTCCTAATCATATTCCTATACCTGGAAGCCACATTGGCATGTAGAATAAATTCTCATCAACAGACTCCAGTCTGAAAATCAGAAGTCTTCATGGATATCCTCAGGCAGTTGAAGAAACAGCTATGTGAAAGAAACTGGTGAAACATGGAAAGTGAATAACTGGGACTTATCAATCTCGTAAGTCAAAGTTCCAGTGCTATGGACTGAGTTATGTTTCAAGTCCAAAGTCATGAAATGCATATTGGAATGAGATACACACAGTCCTAACTAAATACATATTTCCTTCACCTAAATTATGTAACAAATTCTCAAAATCAAAAGCAAATCACCGATAATATAATGAAAAGTGAACTGTAGCTGACAATAGAGAGCTCTTCTTGCATGGCAAAATTCAAAACAAAGCTTTAAACATCAGAATATATGATTGTTAAGATTTTACCAAACATAAAAAATGTGACAGACATCCAGAAGGAAAAAAGAAAAAATGAAAAAGAAATAAAGAAAAATGTAAGATAGACACTTGATTTCTCCAGTTTTCTTTGCAGAAACCCAGTTACAAAAGATAACAAGAGTCAACAAAAGTATAAAGACCAAAAAAAGTCAAAGAAAGTTATCCCTTAAAAGTCGACATTCAAATAAAAAGGCAGGTATTCTCAAAATTGAAAACTATTGGGAATAGAAAATCTACGAGCTCTTTAAACAAAAACAAAAAGCAATGCTTACCAATTAATCTAGTCAATTATGAGAGAATTAAGAAACATTTTTTTAAAAATTTAAATTCTGGAATGGTAAAGCACTCAAGTTCTTTTCCTTTCTTTTCTTTTTTTCCATTTGATTGTTTTTGCTTTTTGGTGACACAATTTTTAAAAAAATCTGGAAATATATTTTCAAAGAAGACATACAGATGGCCAACAGACACATGAAAAGATGTTCAACATCACTCATTATCAGGGAAATGCAAATCAAAATTACAATGAGATATCAACTCACACCTGTCAGAATGGCTAAAATTAACAACTCAAGAAACAGCAGATGTTGGCAAGGATGTGGAGAAAGGGGAACCCTCTTTTGTTGTTGGTGGGAATGCAAAGTGGTGCGGCCACTCTGAAAAACAGTATGGAGGTTTCTCAAAAAGTTTAAAATAGAACTACCCTAAGATTCAGCAATTGCACTATTAGATATTTCCCCAAAAGATACAAAAATACTGATTCAAAGGGATACATGCACCCTGATGTTTATAGTAGCATTATCAACAATAACCAAATTATGGAAAGATCCCAAATACCCATCATGATGAATGAATAAAGAAGATATATATATATATATATATATGACATATAATATATATTATATATATATTATATATAACATATAATATATATAACATATAATATATAACATATAATGTTATGTTATATATTATATTACATATAATAGGAATATTACTAATAATATATATTATTATATATTAGATGTTAGATATGTATTATATAGGACTATTACTCAACCATAAAAAAGAATGAAATATTTCCATTTACAATGACACGGATGGAGCTAGCGAGTATTATGCTAAGTGAAATGAGTCATTCAGAAACGATTTCAGTCATATGTGGAATTTAAGAAATAAAACAGATGAACATGTGTGGGGAGGGGGAAGAAAGGCAAAACGGAAAACAGACTCTTAACTACAGAGAACAAACTGAAGGTTACTGGAAGGGAGGTGGTGGGGGAGGGCTAAATGGGTGATGGGTACTAAGGAGGGCACCTGCTGTGATGAGCACTGGGTGTTGTATATTAATGATGAATCACTAGATTCTACTCCTGAATTTAATATTACATTGCTTGTTAACGAACTGGAATTTAAATAAAAACTCAAAAAAGAAAAAAAAATCAGGAATTATTTAAATAGAATTTTTATCCAGAGAAGACATACATGGCCAATAAGCACATGAATAGATGTTCAACCTCATTAGCCATTGGGTAAATGCAAATCTAAACCACAACGAGAGACCACTTCACACTCACTAAGAAGGCTATAATCAAAAATACAGACAATAACAAATTTTAGAAACTTGGAAATTGTTGGTGAACTTATATATATATATATTTTTAAAGATTGTATTTATTTATTTGTCAGAGAGAGAGAAGCACACAAGCAGGGGGAGCGGCAGACAGAGAGAACAGGCTTCCCAGTAAGCAAGAAGCCCAATGTGGGTCTCCATCCCAGGACCCTGCGATCATGACCTGAGCCAAAGGCAGACACTTAACCAACTGAGGCACCCAGGTGTCTCTGAATTTATAAATTCTTTTTTTTTTTTAGATTTTATTTATTTATTTGACAGAGAGACAGCCAGCGAGAAAGGGAACACAAGTGGGGGGGTGGGAGAGGGAGAAGCAAGCTCCCAGTGGAGGAGCCTGATGTGGGACTCAATCCCAGAACACCACGATCACGCCCTGAGCCGAAGGCAGACGCTTAATGACTGTGCCACCCAGGCGCCCCTGAACTTATAAATTCTTGATGGAAGTTTAAAATGGGGCATCCACTTTGTAAAACAGTTTGATAGTTCCTCAGAATACTAAACGTCGAGTTACCATGTATGACCCAGCAATTCAATTACTATGTGTCTACTCAAGAGAGATGAAAATATATGTCTACACAAAAACTTGCACAAGAATATTTATAACTGATTACTTACAACAGGCAAAATGTGGAAATAACATAAATATCCATTAATTAATGAATGGATAAACAAACTTTCATATATATATATATATATATGGAAATATTTAGTGATAACAAAGAATGAAGTATCAATATGTGCTACCTTATGGACTAACCTCTGAAAAATTCTGTTATGTGAAAAAAGCTAATCACAAATGATCACATACTGTATTATGTCATTTGTGTGAAAATTCCAGGATAGGCAGATGCATAGAAACAGAAATTATTGTTTGCCTTGAGCTGGTGGTACATGGAAAGAGAAGTCAAAGGAGAATGAGAATGACTATAAAATATACAAGATTTCTTTTGGAGGGGTTGCAATATTCTCAAATTAGATTATGCTGATGGTCATACAAATCTATAAACATATGAAAAACCATTGATCTGTAGGCACACCTTAACTGGGTAAATTTTGTGGTATGCAAAGCATATCTCAATAAAGCTAAAAAATGTCATTCTGTTAGGGTTATTTAGAAAATTGGTTTATTTTGTTTTATGGCTTTTTAGTGAGATATCCCTTTCTCCCCTCAGCATTTATAATTATAAATTATATAAAATGGAATTTTGCACTTAACTGACTTAATTACCTATATCTTAGTTCCTATTCTTATTACTGTCTCATAAACTTTGTATATATGGTCTTTTAGACGTCTTAGGTGAAATACTTCTGTCCAATTTTTTTGTTTTATGTTTGCATGTAATTACATTCTTTTTTCTTTAGCTAAAAATAATATGGAAATAAGAAGACATAAAAAAAGCATATTCAGTTATTATAACCTGCTCTGAAATTCTACTGTAACTCCTCTGACTATTTGAAGAGCAGTTCTTATGATCAAGCCCGGCAGGTAGCAAATTTCAGATGTGCATAATAGTATTACCCAAGTAAAGCTGATATTAGAATATGCAAGTTAGAACTGGAAGTGTTAAAACAGGATGTTTATAACAAAATTTCACATATAATGTTGTGTAGCTGACAGAAATAGAAGGTACTATTTAGAGAAGTTTTATTTAACAAGTTATGATTTATGAAGAATTTCTAATTAGTGATTTTAAATGCTGATAGCATTTTCCATTATACATGCAGTATAGGAAAATCTGAAATTACATATATTTCCTATATAATTGATTCTTTAAGTTAAGATGGTAACATAGCTTACAAGCTATAAGACTTTATGAAAACTCAGAATAAAATACCACAGTGGTAGCTCTATCTGCATATATAAACATTTCTAAAGTCAACTGAGTTGACACTTTCCATATTTGGTAAATTTTCTGTAACCCTAAGTTCACCAACATAAATGAAATGGAATAGTTAACCTAGCATCCTTTAACTATTGCTTTTTTTAAACTATTTATTTTCTTAACCTCACTTTCCTTCCATTTTCTCAGCTAATCAGCCCCCCCCCCCAGTATTTTTATTCAGTTTGAATGGACTAGCATTTAGAACTTAAATATAATTTATAACCTTTCCGGAGTAGCCATCTTACAATCATGTGGTGGCAATTAATCTGCAGATTATTAATGACCCTGGATGCATATAACCTTAATTAAAAATGTTCTTTGGCATAGAGAAATGAGTGTAATAAGAAACATTAGAATTTCAATGAAGTTTTAAAAATGAGTATTTTGGGGAAAAATGAATATTTTGAATGATTTGCAATGGTTCCTTCATTAAAATAAAGGGAAAGCATCTTTTAAAAAGTATTTTAATATCTGTATGTATTATATATGCATATATATGTATACCATGTGTATATACATATAAGCACACAGATATATCCATTTGTATTTGTGTCTAGCAAAAAGTTACATTCCAGTTTTTTAATGTTGTGGATGAATAAATGTATGCATGACATTAACTAGGCTTTTCTAAGTGAGGATGGCTGCTATCTTTGGATTCCTGACCTAGCATTTAATGGGAAGATGAAAAATAGGAAAAGAAAAATAGACCTGATGGTTACCTCCACCCCCCCCAAAGTATAATCCTAAGAGCTCGTCCTTGAAATGAACTGTGTGACTCGCTTTAATAAAATTTATTAACAAGTGTGCTTTATCTTCTCAGTGTCCACAGTTTTGAACAAAGCCTAGGATTTTTTGAGAAGTCAAGTGAACCTATGTCGGTCAAGTACTTGTAATGGACATAGACCAGTTCTAGGTTCTTTATTAAGTCCATGAAGAAGTGAAACAATCTTCTTTCTTAAAAAGAGCTTACAACTTTACAGAAAGATGCCCAACACACATACGCATGTGAATGAAGTAGGAGGAAACATTCTAAACAGATCTGGTTCCATAAGAGGTCGATTTTCTTCCTATAATCAGAGTTGTGAATTGTGTAACACAAAGTAGTTTTCTTCTTCAGTTATTAAACACAGTAGAGAAGGTAATAAACAAAAGCTGATTTTTAAAAACCCAACAGAAATATTGATTAAATTTTAGTGGGCATTTTCTAGAAACTAAGATACAAAGGCACATTTAAGATTCCACTAATCCAATTTTGAGCATGGTAATATTTAAATATTTATATTATAGTTTAGTCAGGGCCAAATTTTTCTTTCCTGAAGTAGTGCCCTAGACAACTATTTAAGGACCAAAAACAAAAATAAAAACAACAGAATTTTCCTTAGTCAATCTCTTACTTTATGAGTGGGTAGTTAGTATTTTATGTTTTAAGGAACGCTGGATGTAGCTTTAGAGATGACACCTATGATGTTACCAAACAGAAATAAGCAGAAGTTCTTATGAATGCCCACTCTACTCACATATATTCATTATGATAATTACAAGCAGAATAAATTTTGATATTGTAAGCTGTAACTTTTACTTCTGCAAGGTCAGCATTTCAACAGAATCTTCAAATCACACTTAATTTGGTTTACTGCCCATATCTAAGTGGTAGATCTGAGACCAAGTGGACTAAATGAAGAAAGTACCCTTATTTCCAAATCACTTATTCCTATGCAAATGTTTATGAAGTCAGTGGATTATTGCAAGAAACAATAAGACCACTGAATTTCTAATCTTTTGGCATGCTTAAGATCTCTTCCTTCCCTTATCNCCAATATTGCATTTACTTCCCAAATTTTGTAGATATTTTTATTACCTGTCACTTGCATAGCAGTTACAGAAACAAACGGGAACTCAACTTTTTTTTTTTTTTTACCTCAATTACCAGTTCTGTCATCAGATTACCTTTCTGTATGATTGATCCTCATTCACATGCTTAGAATGTGATTTTTCCCTTTCTGATCTTGTGTAACTTTCTAAGTGTAAGTGTGTGTGTGTTGTTCTCCTTTATATCCTAACATGTCAGTCCTTTCATGGTGAACTCTTTTCCTCTTCCTACTTTTCTGTTTCCCATTACATGCTAGGCCAGGGATCCAAAGAGAACAGACTTCTCCAAAAATGTTGGCATTTTTAGAAAATTTAGTAAATCAATTTTGATTAGGGACCCCCGTAAAAAAACAGCCTCCCTTTGTGTAGTTTATCAATTAAAACTGAAGATGCATTAGCCTTGACTTATAATAAAGAATATTCTTCTACAGAAAAGCTTCTTTATATATTCATTAATTTGTTTTTAAAATTATGTTTTGAAAACCAAATATTTTTAAATCTTCCCATGTGTTAGACACAGTTGAATTACAACCGAGTATGGCCAGTGAGGCTTTTTCCCTTTCAAAGAGATGTGACGGAGAAACCTTTTAACAGGTGTCTCATGAAATTTGGCTCAGTAAGCCTGAGGTCTCTCAAGAGTCTGCAGTGTTAAAGAAAGTAGAATACTGATGGAGAAAAGAAGGAGGAAGGAAAGAAAGAGTAACACTGGAGCTTACATGCCTGTCAGCTCTCATAAACGAAACAACAGCTTGACAATATGTGTGTGATCAGACAGCAAAATTTACTAAGGACCTTTAATTTAGTTATTTTTAAAATATAGTTATTTTTAATTGAGTTGTTTCACATCATAATACATTCACAAAAGTGAAAATAAATTTAAAAATAGACAAATTGTCCCCTTCATTATTAGAGTAGAATAGAGGACTTCCCTTCCCCCCTCCCTCCCCTGTACAATTATTAAGTTAAATGGTCCATATGTATCACCACCCTTGGGGAAGATCCATTTTTATGGAACAATCTTCATCTTGACCCGCTCAGTAAAAATTGAATTTTACTGTATTACCATTCACATTTTATGGGCACAGGAACTAAAGAGCAATTACGTCAAGCAGCTTACAGCAACTGCTGGAAGTATGACTAGAAATCAGGTCCCCTTACCATGATTTATAAATTGGAATTATAAAAAGAGAATATGCAGTATAAATGTTTGTAATATATGACAGCTACATAAAATAGGCTAATTCGTCATGGATGAACTGCTTATCATGCTATAGAACCACAGCGAAAACATGAGGTCTCGTGGCGTAAAGCTATGTAGTCATTATTTCTTTCATAGTCTAGCACTGGGACTAATTCAAGGGGAAGTTCTGCTTAAAAATTTTCAGTGGTGCTGATAGGAAAATCTAGTATTTATGAGACAGAAGTGATTTTTCTATTTTTTAAAATATATTCCTAATGCTTATACCAATGTTTCCTCTATAGCTTGCACTCGATACATACTGGTTACACAAATAAATACATCATCAAACCACTCTCTTTTGTTCTCGCTAGAGTAATGGACAACAAAGTAGAAAGTATGATCCGCAGTGCTCCCTTTGCAGCATTATCTCCATACCCCTGCCCTGTGGTGCTTCCCTCAACACACTACCTCTCATCTAGCCCAGAATTGTGCTGGAATATTCACTGTGACAGCCAGACACAAGCTAAGGAAGGAATCAGAATTGCCTACATTTTTTTTTAATCCTCTTCCCAGACCACCATACACTATTTAACTCTTGGAGGGATCTCCAAAAGAGCACAGTAGATATATGTAGTATTTTTTTTTTAAATAAAATCTGAACATGGCTGTGTTGGAGGTGATAATTGAGAGGACGTGACCAGCAGTTGACCCTCAAGCTGGACCCAGACAATAGGCGTCTCCTCACCCCTTCTCCTTTGCTTGGAATATGTGTTACACTTGTCTTCTCTGCACTAGAAGGACACAACCCAAGGATGCAACCTTGAGAGAGCAATGTGTTGCTGGGACCATCTGGATGGTAAATATGACTGAGTCCGGTTAAGACCTCTATATAAACTTTTAAGATTTTGGCAGGTGAGTGTGGAAATCTATTGGTCTTGCAACGGCCCAAGACATGCTTCATATGTAAGTCCCCTTACTTATTAAAACCTGTCACCTACCAATCTAGAATAACGTGTCTCTTTCTTTGGTCTCTCCTTGCCATGTTTGTATAGGACCAGTTTGCAAACTGACAGGTTGATACATTGATTAAGAAGAAAGAAAGAAAAAGAAAAAGATAATAATATCAATAACTGGTATTCATAACATGATGCATTTAGTAAACCCAGATCATACAATTGTTTCATAGTAAACACAAAAAATTAAAAAAATACAAAATAAGCACATTTCTTTGTGAGAAGATTATTTTAACCCAAAAAAGTAGTAACAGCAATAAAAATATAGCAAAAATCCTTTAGAACAAAATAATTTATGACTCACTATGCAAAAATCTATTCTAAAATTGCTCTCTTTTGGAATGTTATTATTCTTTTATAGTTCACATTTTTTATAATATTTTAATGCTACTTTCAACAAAATATAGTTTATTAACTACAATAAGTATAGACCTGCAGTTATTTTTTGAAAAAAAAAAAACTTTTAATGATCATTGTATTAATACTTTATGTGTATCGTCTTTCAGTGGATTAACAAACATTGTGAGAGCTTTTTCTCTCTGAAGGCGTATCCTGTGTGCACTCGTCTGAAGAATCACACACTGATGCAATTAAATGAAGCGTTTGTTGCCTAAGTGAAACATACCAATGCTCTGTAAACTTGAAAAAGCGTCCCAGTTTCATCAGCTTAAGGAATTCATCATTCAGCACCTTTTGCCAGTCTTCCCTTTATGCAGCTTTGCCATCTGCATTATTTTGATACTGTAATAAAAGCAGTCTCTTGGGTGGTGAAGTTCATTAAAAGTTTATAAGTTTTTATTCAAGAGGTTAGAATTTCAGCATGTTTCTCATCACTAGATCTCCGTTAAACTAATTTAAAAAAGAAAAAGGCACAGTCTGAGATAGGGGAAAAGTTGAATACAATAAGGATTGAGAATTGTTCACAAATTTTTGACTCGATCAAAGGAAAGCAGATGGAAAACTGGGGAGATGAAAATGGGAAATTTAAATGAACAGGTATGCAATAGCTTGAGAGTGGTATTCAGGTTGGTGAAAATAGTGTGAAACACGTTAACTTACTAATGAAAATGAGACAGACTCGACTTCCCAGACTCTGTGTCTTCCTCTGGTTTTGCTCATCTCCTGCTACCACCCTGACCTGCAGAATTAGGTCTCTGCTTAGTTTCTTTTCTTTTCTTTATAATTTTTATTCTGTTATATTAGTCACCATACAGTACCTCCCCAGTTTTTGATGCAATGTTCCATGATTCGTTATTTCTGCTTAGTTTCTAAGCCTAGATGAATGGGGGGAGTGACCTCTTACCTGGCCCCAGTCAAATTACATTATAAGGTTTATCTCAACACAGTCTTGCTGCTAATGGACCTTCAAGCACTGCACTGGGTTACTTTTGCTGGTTCCCTGGCCTTGATATACAGATGTTTCTTACACAGTTTGTCTTCTGCTTTGGTTAATGGAGGCATGTTAGTTTCCCAGTGAACGGGGGCTTGCGGATAGTCATTTCATTTATTTGTTAATTTATTAAGAGTGTTAATGAGCAACTACTATGTGGTAGGTTCTGTGCTAGGTGCTGGGAGATAGTGCTGAACAAGACACAGACCTGGCCCTTCAGAAGAGTCAGGGGCAGCTATCAGGAAACAGGCATTTGTGTGTAGTGTGAGAAAAGCTACAGCAGAGCCAACTATAAAAGACAATGAAAGCAACAATAGTGACAACACCAAACCAGATATCTAATCCATTCAGGACTTCTGACACGTGAGCTGAGACCTGGTGCTAGGAGGAATTTTTCAGGAAAAAAAGAAGAAATGAATTGGGGGGCTTTCCATTCATACTGGCAATGCGTACAATGATACATAAGGAAATTATTTTATTCCTGGATTTGTTGCTCATTCAAAGTGGCTATGGAATTTGACGAGAAGGCAAGTGAGACAAGAGATCAGTGGGGGGAACGAAAGAGAAGGCAGATCCATCATTAGGAGTGTCAAAGAAAAATAAATCTAGAGTAAGGAAAATGAGGCTTCATTCCCAGAGACTGTTGAAATAGGGAGAACACTCCGATCTCAGCATTCACAATGACCTCAAACAAAACAAAACAAAACAAAACAAAACAAAACAGAAAGAGACTTCTTTTATAGGGAAGGATATGCAGTGATGGCAGGGACTTTGAGGGGAGACTGGACAGGTGGGGAGGGGCCAGCAGATAGCCCCTGGAAATGTTTCTGTGCTCAGCCAGTTCTGGGAGTGAGCGTCTTCTGCACCTTAGTGCCTGCATACAAGCCAAAGTTTGGGCGTGAGCCAAAGTTCTGAGGCCTGTGGGGGGGACAGAGGACTGACTAAAGCTTGGTCAAGCCAAGTCAGTGGGTAAGGGATAGACAATTGTGAACTTGGACAAGACTCAAGCAACTTGCCTGCTCAGTATTTTGCCAGCCAGTTCCCCTTGGGACTGCGTCCTATTCTACTTCGGGTTAGGGAACTCTCCAATTTGGAAGGGACTGGTTCCTCAGGCCTGTCATGCCACCACCCACAGGACTATCATCATCTTGCTGCCGAACTCTGCAATAACTGCTTTGACAAGTTCGCATGCCCTTGTAACACACTGCGCTGGAAACTACGATACCCCCGTGGCAGCCTGCCTCCCATACACCACCTGGCGTGACGGCAACTTCCTTCAGCTGTAGGCCAGCCTTCACTGCGAAATCACCAGCCTGACTTTAGTCATGTCGGGGAATTTCAAGCTCAGATCAGTTTCTTATGCTTCTCGGTAGCTGTCCGTATTTTCAAATTACTGTATTCTGGGCAGTTTAGGAAGACTCTAGCAAGAGTCTTACTAGATGCCAAAATTATTTCAGGATTAGTAATTACAACAGGAGAAATTATTGAATGCATTGAAATGTGATGATTTCACATTTTATATATGCATTTTGCATTTTGGTCTGGATTACAACTGAAAAATAGATCTGGATAAATGCATGTTAGTCCAGAGTAACATTCTTTACATTATTTTTTAAATATTAATTATTTAAATCTTAATTATTTAAATCCTAATTATACAGATTAGGTATGTATCTCTCTTTCTCTCTCTCTCTCTCTCTCTCTCTCTTTTTTTTTTTGTATGTACCTTGAAGTCACATTTTGCCCAAACCTCAGGCTATACCACAGGACAAGATATTCAAATTTTGATAGAAAAAAAGTAACTTGAAATTTTATTCTTATTTTTTCAAAGAAATAGCATTTAACAAAAGTCAGCTCTAATTAATTTAATTAATTAAAGTCTAATTTATTTTTTGTAATTTTAGCAATGTTCATTCTGAGTAAAAAAAACAATGACAGAATAATAGGCCATATTTTTAAAAACTCAGTTTTATTACTGCACACTATGGCTAAACTAGGCTAACAAAATATTGCCTAGCAGAGGGAAACTGCTTTAATGATCAAGTAAGAAAGAAGTGTAATTAGCTCTGAAAAACTTTTACATTATTAATTTGCTTAGCAACCACTTTTTCCAAAGGGGGGAAAAGTCTCTTCTCCGTCTTTCAGAGTCTTTATCCCTGCAGTTAGCAGTTCCAGATATTCTGCCAATTCAGTTAAGCCTAATACACTGACAGATTAGAAAACAAAGATGTGCAACATAAATGTCATTTGTTGCAATTATGATTAAGAATAGCTCATATTTTTCTTGCCTTTTTTATTTGAATCTTGCTCAGGGTAGAAAAATAATAAAACTGAGTTTATCATTTTTTATTTGTTTTTTACTCAAAGGCTGTAGAAGTAGTGGTTGCAAAACATCCAGAGAAGAGTCACTCGAGGCCAGAAGGCAAGACAGAGGCATTATTTCCAAGGGCAAAGACAAAGAGGAGGCCAGTTGTCAAGGGCAAGGTCTGAGCCAGGGACTGACCCATAGCAGAGAAGCAAGATCCCCAGACTGAGGGAGTGGCAGGAAGAGGCTGCCGCTGCTGGCATCACTAACAGAGCTGCTGTGTTCTTTTAAAACCCCACCTTCAGCATAGAATGATACAAAGAATGAAGAAACATGACTGGAGGTGTTGTTACTATTATTTGAAATTGTAACATAGACGGGGCTCTTCTCTGTGTGATCCTTTACAAAATCATTACTCAATAGAAATTAAAAGCAAGTCACATATGTACTTTATGTTGTCTGGTATCTGTATTTTTCAAAATTAAATAGAATACATTTATTTTAAGAATGTGTTTTATTTAATCCAACATATCCAAAAATGTTAACTTTTCAGCATGTAATAAAAATTATTGACATCCTATGCATTCTTTGTTGTTGTTGTTTTTACAGTAAGTCTTTCAAAGGCTATTGATGTTTGATGCTTTGGAGGCCATCTCGATTTGGACTAGCCACATCTTCTTTGCTCAGGAAGCCACATGACCACAAAGAGAAATTATGGAAAGATTTCCCTCCCCATAGCTATGCTCTACACTGTGGGTCATTTCCGCGATACTATTTAATCAACTGCTAAGAGACAAAGCCAAGGTGGGACTGAAATTTGATATCAAGTTAATCAGCTGATCCAAAATTCTCTGGAGTACTCTACATTGTTTGATGACTGTCTTTTTTGTTTTTTGGGCTTTGTGTGTGTGTGTGTGTTTTGTTTGAAGAAACGTCTCATTGTATTTGCGAAGAAGCACTTTTCAAAGCCTTTTAATTTTATTTTGCTCCCTGTAGATTCATTTCCCGCATTCTCTCAATTTTTTTCTCAAGTTTAATTTTCTGCTAAAATATTCCAAAAGGATTCTAATGCTACTTTTGCAATTGTTAATTATTTTGCATGAGGAAAAGCACCTGTTCATGTGATTTTTTTCCTTTGAAGATGGTGGGATTACTGAAATTGCTCAAACAACATGAATAATTCCATAAATTATGAGTTCTTTAGTTCTACTGTAAGGATTTTATAATCTTAAGAAAGACTATAGTTAGGACTCAGATATTCGGAAATGACAGAAGTAAAACCAGTGAATCACCAAAGTAATAATTAGTAAACGTTTATTTTGCACACACCAAAAAGCCAGATTGCAGACCTGGAGCTCTCAAACCGAAACATGGAATGAGGTTCAGTAGTGTATTGTTACAAAGTAGCTTATATAGTAAGAAAGCAGTGACTGTTAATTCTTCACAGTGATTGGTTATAGCATTAGAATTTTCTTAAATGATAGGAAAATGCTCAGTGGTTATTTCATGTTGACATTGGGAAACAGTTCAAACTTGTTTATGATTTCCAGAGGCCTAAGCAAGAAAGGACCCTGTTCGAATTAGTCTTGCAAAATAAGCTAAATTAAGCTTGTTTGTATGACTAAACTGGTGTTGTCTGCACAGGAAATTCTCAAGGCTGTTCTCCATTTGATTTTGATTATAAGAGGAGGTTACAAAACTGTATCACCCCCAAGAAATTCTGTACCTGTTTTAAAAGTTAGTCTTCAAAGATAGGGCATTGGTAAGGAGCCCAGATGATACGGGGCAAGGAGCCCAGATGATACGGGGCAAGGAGTCATTGAACTGGATGGTACATTTGCAGCTGCTTCTTGGCTGGTTGTTTAAAAGTGTAGCAAATAAAGTGTTATTGAGACATTATTCTCCCCAGTAAGGTATCCAGTTTCAGTGCAGAGTCAAAGGAGAGAACAATTTGCCGAAAGATGTTAATGATATCCTTCTTACTATCACTGTAAGAGAACAAGAATTTGCTAGAGAGAATGCAGCTGTGAAAACAAAAACAAAAACAACATAGCACAGATCTAGTGTTTTTTTTTGTTGTTGTTGTTCCCCTTACAAAAAACATTGTCTTCAATCTACCTGAAAAAATTATAGTAGCTGGTTGAGAGAGAGAGAGAGATTGATTCCTGAGTATCAGAACAGAATTACTGAATCAGACTCTCTTGAGATGGGTCTCTGCAATTTGCATTTTAAATAAGATTCCCAATTGATTCTTATGTGCTTCAAGTTTGAAAACCTCTGGTTAAAGAGGCTATTCAGGGGCATCATTCGGCCATTTTTTGCAGGTCCAGAGAGGGGGTTTAATTTAAGTAGGCAGCTGTAATTTGCAGAACACATTTGAGTTAACAAAAACTGATAATTGATTCTGTACTTACAGTACTTGAGGCACTTGGTGTAATCAAAGACTAAAGAACTGAATGGAAACACCATGGCACAAGGGCGTGTGGGGCTTCCTGGAAGAATTTCCAAAACTTAAGGCAAATATTTTGGTCAATATGTAATTCTTTCATAATATTATTTAATTTCTCCCTATCCCTCATCCCCTGAAACTATTGGTAACCAGAAAAAAGATCTTACTCTACAAATGGAAAATTGTGCCTGCTTGGTCAGCCTAGTCAGTACTCGCTCACGTGATACAACAGTTCTTCTCTTCCAGGAGTACAGTATGGGATGCCTGCAAAGTTAAAATAATTCCATATAAAGTCTTTTGGTGATTCCTAGTGTCTGCGGAATTTAAAACAAACTTTTCCGGGGTCCCTACGTGGTGCAGTCCTTTAAGCATCCGATTCTTGGTTTCAGTTCAGTTTGTGATTTCAGGGTCATGCGATTGAGCCCCACGTTGGGCTCCACACTCTGTGTGGAGTCTGCTTACGATTCTCTCTCCTCTCCCACTCATACTCTCTCTCTCTCTAAAACAAATAAATAAATCTTTAAAAACTAAAAACACCTTTTTCTTTGTTTTTTAAGATTTTATTTATTTATTGGACAGAGAGAGACACAGCCAGAGAGGGAACATCAGCGGGGGGGGGGGGGGGGGGGGGGGGGGGAGCAGGCTTCCCGCTGAGCAGGGAGCCCAAGGCGTGGCTGGATCCCAGGACTCTGAGATCATGACCTGAGCAGACGGCAGACACTTAATGACTGAGCCACCCAGGTGCCCCTAAAGACACCTTTTCTAACTGTGACATGTACTTCATGCACTCAGTTCCCAAACTATCTTCCTAGATTTTCTCCTTATTCTTCTCATAAATACTATGTCTGCCTAGCAACACAGGGCTTGGCCCATGCCTAGCATTATCGTCATGCCTTGTTTTCTCACTTAAAGTCATCTTCTTTAAAAAAAAAAAATTAGGATACATATTTAACAATAGTGTAGATGCACAGATTTTAAAGAATCAATAATTCTACAAAGATTTAATGGGAAAAAGGCAATCTTCTGTGATCCTCCCCCATTTCTTGCTTACCAGAAGCAACCACTTTGAACAAATTTAGCTTTATTATTTTTGTTATATCTCTATTTTAGAATAACCTGATTATTTTTTTTTCACTTTTACACCTGGGAAAATAATGATTTAACACTCCCTCACAACACTTATTTCCCTGCCATCATTATTCAACATGCTTCTACTCACCTACTTCCAGAAAAATAGTATCACGATTACAAACATAATCTCTATATTATGACTGTTTTTAGCAGAGACATGTACTGCACTGGCACAACATTTCTTTTCTTCCACAAGTAACTCTAAGTTACACCTCAGTAATTCAATGTAAGTTTAAACCACATATTCAAAACCATCAAGAATTATTATTTTTATAATCCTGTCAGTATTTCTGGAAACTTCTCATCTGCTGAACAGTTGCTTCCTGGGTTTGTTGTACAACACTTATGCTCCTAACTTTCTCTACCATTTTAACCTGGGGATTTCTTCTGCTGGTCTCTTATATTTCATCCTCTGATTCTGTAACCCATATGGGTTTTTTTTTTTAATATTCTCTTATTTTGTTGCACATATTCCCCTGTAACTTCCTGAAAATAGAAAATGGTTTTATATCTTACATGTCTGAAAATGTCTTTATTCTGTCCCTGTTTCATTGACAGCTTAAGTGGGTATAGAATTTTAAGTTAGACATAATTTCCTCTAAGAATTTTGAATTCATTGCTGTCTTTCAATTTCTCACTTAGTTCCTATTATCAATATGATTTCCCCAATCTCAGGTTTCTCTACTGTTCCCAATACAAAATGCCTTTAATTTGTCTACGCTAAAAGGTAAGTTTGCAGTCTGCTTCAAAGTGGGGAAGATCAGTTTTGTAGTGGAGGAGAATAAGGCAGAAAATTAAGAGTATGGAGGTTCCCCCCAAAATTGCAAATAAAATTACCATACGATCCAGTAATTCCACTACTGAATATTTACTCAAAGAAAATGAGAACGCTAATTCGAAAGGATATATGCATGCCTATGTTCATTGCAGCATTATTTACAATAGCCAAGATATGGAAGCAGCCTAAGTGTCTACCGATAGATGAATGCATATATACATATATATTTATATATATATACACACACATACACACACTAATTGCTGTTTCAAGGTAGATATTTCCTTTAACCAACTTATTATTATTATTATGACTATTATACCTCACAAGACATATTTTTGGAAATGTCATATTTACTTTTGTTTTTACCAATATTATTAGAGGAGTCAACAATAAATAATAATTCTTTTAATTATTAGTTATAAAAACCATATATATCATAAAATGAAAACAGAAATGCTAAAACAATTTCATGTTACTCACTTTTGTGCATACTTAACATTACAGCAAACTGTCATATAAGGAGTAACCATGTATGTAGTTTATGTTAGATATATGGAAACAGTAGATAATAGAATGCCTCAGAGCAAGACTCTGAGTCGTGCTGACGACTTTGAAATCCCGGACCCACCACACAGTAGTTGCCTGATTTAAAACAATTGTTTAATGCTCTGCTCCTCAGTTCCCTCATCTGTAAAATGGAAGTAATAGGACCAGTCGGAGATAGTGTTGTGAGGATTAATCGAAGCACATGCTTGAAACTGTGCCTGGCAGATAGTAAACTGCAATATATTTATTATGGGTATTATACAAATTTGGATAAGTTGTGTAGACATGTGTCTTTCAGGTTGTGATACTAGCCGGTATGCTAATATAATAATATCAGCACTTAACCTTGAAGAGATCATAATTTATAAACCAAAGAATACTCATTAATTTCTTGAAGATCTAACACTTGAATTCAGGATCTTTGTTTTTATAAAGCAGCTTTCAATCACACCTAAGTAGATGCACTGCAACAATTGTTTAGAGAGCTTTGGACAATCAGCTGTGGGGCACCTGGGTGGCTCAGTCGGTTAGGCGTCTGCCTTCGGCTCAGGTCATGATCCCGGGGTCCTGGAATGGAGCCCTACATCAGGCTCCCTGCTAGGCAGGGAGTCTGCTTCTCCCTCACCCTCTGCCTGCCACTCCCCCTGCTTGTGTGATCTCTCTCTCCTTCTGTCAAATAAATAAATAAAATCTTAAAAAAAAATAAAAGAAAATTATCTGTGATGAAGTAAGTAAATGTAGTAAGACATATGGGCAAAAAATTGAATGCTATTTTTCAATGTTATGAATAGACATCCAGTAGACTTTTCTTAATATACATAAATCAATAATCAGAGAAATGTTAAAGTACAATAAAATTTATATATGAATTTAGATGTTTAAAATATATAAATAGTAAGAAAGGAATGCGAGGAAATTATGTTATGTATCCTCTGGTCATTTCCAATTCATTGTAATTTCTAACTCAGTAAAGGACAGAAAAATACTTGCATGGCTTTATACAGCTCAATAAATATATATGTATAGCTTTTGAGATCTGATTTGTAAAATTCTAGAATCTAGGTCATATGCCTTGTAGCTCTCATCTATGTTACATTCTAGCGATTGAGGGAAAACAGGTTTAATTACAGGAGGATGAAGAAATGGAATAATGGAATGTGAGAACTTACAGCAATGTTAGAGATCATCTAATACGTATGCTGCATTTTACAGATAACAAAACCATGTCCAGAAAAGCTGATGGACATACCAAGGGTCATAGTAAAATTTTAGTGGAAATTCTGAAGCACGTATGCAGTTAACTTGCATAATATTAAAGAATTAGTAGCAGGGCTGATTTCTTGTTATATACTATTATACTTCAGCATATCTAGAAATATCACAGAAATGAAAAATTTTTATGTAGATTAGTACTTTTGGTCGGGGTTGATTTGAGACAACTGAAAACCTTAGTAAGCACCATGAGAAATTCTCAGCAGCCACACAGTCAAGCTCCTTAGCGAACTGCAGCATCTCAGTGAGTATCTGGGTTTAATATCAATTCATGTATGATGACCTCACATTCTTTCAGCTTAATGCCAGATTAGTGGCACTGTTAATGTGTTATCCTTTCAGAAGCACCGTCAAATGGCATCTGACCACGTTTATGACTTAGGTTCTCTCTCTACCTTCTTTAATGCCCCTCTTCCTACTGCTTCTGCTACCATTGTCCTCTCTCTGTGCTTTTTCTTTAAAGTCCCCTAAGGAACTGGAAATTCTACCACTATTTAATGAACTTTTTGTGCAGAATTCTCATGCATATCCCTGAATTTATTGATACCCTGAAGAATACTGAATGGGGGATAGTTTTAGTTGTAGCCTGAGTGCAAAGAACTGTGGTGTAAGTTATGAATAATTTCCATCCATAAACATCTATGGCTGCTTCCTACAGAAAACGTGATAGGTGTGGGAGAATCTGTCAGAGGCTATGAGAGACAAACTACATCTCAAGGAGAATCTAACTCAGTATATTACTTTCTTTTCCAAATATAACCCCCTTACTATCCCTAATAATTTCAGCAGCTTTACAAAACTATTTGTTGTTGTTGTTGTTGTTGTTGTTGTTGTTGTTAACATGGAAGCAATATTCAGAATATGGGATCTGGGATAACATTTGTTCAAATCACTTGGCTTCTCAAAGTCTCATTCCTCCTTTGAAAAATAAGGAAAATAACAGTACTTACCAGCCAAGATTACTGTTATTGTTAATTTAGATAATTTAGGGCATATTTAAGAGCACCTGGGTAGCTCAGTCAGTCATGATCTCAGGGTGGTGAGATCAAGTTCCGTGTAGGACTTCACACTGAGCATGGAACCTGCTTGGGATACTCTTTCTGTCCCTCTGCCCCTTCCCCCCCACCTCGCACTTGTGCATGCCTGCACATACACTTTCTCTCTCTCAAAAAAAAAAAAAAAAAAAAGGAAATATCTAGAATATTTAGTATGTAAATGGTAAAAACAATAAAGTTAATTATGATTTGATTTCATTTTTCATGATGGTCCTTTCATTTTATATACCCTATATCCATATAAATAAATGAAAGAACTTCTTGTCTCTGAAAAATATTTTTAAATTATCAGCTTGAAATTAAGTATGAAATTATAAGTAATGAAGCAAAATTTATATAGGTAATATAATGTAATATCTTAGTGCATGGGTTTTAGTGAGAAACATGTGTGGGGTCCTGTCCTGGATCCTCCACTTATGATTTGTCTGACAAACGCCCCTTTTTCCATGATTGTGCTATGAGAAATATGAGGGGTTCATGGGATTCATTCAGTGATTATGAAACTATTATTCTTAAGAGACATGTATATACAAAATGCATAAAACAGAGTAAATGATTGTGAAAGCACAGAAGAGTGAAGAGTTTCTAAAGACTGGATATAATCTGTCTTTTAGACTGGGTTTGGGATAAAGCAAGGATAGGCAAACTGCAGCCTGTGTGCCAAATCCATTCAGTCCCAGTCTGTTTTTGTAAATAAGGAATTATTAGAAGACGGTCCATTCATTTACACATTTCCTGTGGCTGCTTCCTCCCTACAGTGGCTAACTTGGGGACTGGTAACAAGGACCACATGGCCCACAAAGCCTAAAATGTTGATCTTTATAGAAATTTTTACAAACTCTGGAATAAAGGAAAGTGTGATAAACTTGATTTAGTTCATGTTGAGAGTAAGATATATGAAAAACATCAAGGGAAGGGCTGTTTACAGTCAAATGGAGAAAACAAAAAGAAGTTGAATGAGGATTGAGATAAGTCATTATTTCTGACAACGGGTTAATTGTAATTTCACATTCTGGAGTAAAGAGGTATATTATTTAAAAAACAAGGCAAGTAGATTCAGAATTTAAAACTATGAATTCTAAAACCAGACTGTCTTGGTTCAGTCCTGATTGTAACTTACCCTGAAACCTTGGTCAACTTAATTAACATTCTGTGCCTGAAGTTCCTCCTTTGTAAAATTGGAATAATAATAAGATCTCTCACATAAGATGCTTGTGAGAATTGAATTTGTATATGTAAATCAAAAACTTCTGGCAAACTTGATATGCCAGGCATTTCTAGCTTTATTTATATTAGCACATTTAATGATAGTAAGGGATAATAAAGCTATCAATAGTGACATTTTCAATGATATTTAAATAATAATATATCTAATTTAAGAGATTCAATGTTAATAAAGGTTTTCAGCAGAACAGGAAGCCAGTGGACTGGGACGCTTCAGTCCTGAGACTAGGTCACTAACTTTTTTCTTTCTAAGTTAATACAGTACTTTAAATAACACTCAATTAATCCTATTCTTATGACATGTACTTTACAGAAAGAAAGAGATGAGGAAAAGAAAATTCCTGATAATATCCATTTTGTTTTCTTAAGTTATGGGAAAAGTACAGGATGGAACATTCCTCAAAAAGTTCGAGTTGAGAGGTGTCTGGGTAGCTCAGTCAGTTAACCATCTGCCTTTCAATTGGGTCATAATCCCAGTGTCCTGACATCAAGCCTCAGGTCAGGCTCCCTGATCAGCAAGGAGCCTGCTTCTCCCTCTCCGTCTGCCCCGCCCCCTGGCTTGTGCAGTCTTCTCTCTCACTCTCTCTCAAATAAATAAAATCTTAAAAAAAAAAAAGTTCAAGGTGAAATTTTAACCAAAGTAAAAAAATAAAAAAGGGAGAAAAGCAGAAGTTTACAGAATAAATCCTTTTAATCAAAATAGAAGAAATAATAGGTACCATTCTTTTTACACCTGAAGTTAAATGTTGTGAAATACCATTTTACTGAAAAACTGACTTAAATTGTATTCTATAGATAAAATAAAATTAAAAAAAGTTATTTTAATGGTGGAAGGATAGAATTAAAATATATATAACCATAAAGGATTTAATGCATTAATTTGACATTCAAAATCATTTTATTGAATACCTATCATGTGGTACTAATGATATTAACCAATGAATCCATCATTTACAATGAACTACTGTAGAATGAATGATTATATGTAAAGAGACACTTTCCTTTGCTGTGCAGAAGCTTTTTATCTTGATGAAGTCCCAAAAGTTCATTTTTACTTTTGTTTCACTTGCCTTTGGAGACATGTCTTGAAAGAAATTACTGTGGTCGATGTCGAAGCATTTACCTCTAGTATGTTCTCCTCTAGAATTTTGATAGATTCCTGTCACACATTGAGATCTTTCATCCATTTTGAGTTTAACTTTGTGTATGGTGTAAGAGGTTCCTCAAAGATGTTAAAAATAGAGCTACCCTATGACCCAGCAATTGCACTACGAGGTATTTACCCCAAAGATACAGACGTAGTGGGAAAAAGGGGCACACACACCCCAACGTTCATAGCAGCAATGTCCATAATAACCAAACTGTGGAAAGAGCCAACACGCCCTACAACAGATGAATGATAAAGAAGATGCGGTACATAATTACATACAATGGAATATTATTCAGCCATCAGAAAGGATGAATATCCATCATTTGCATCAACATGGATGGAACTGGAGGGGATTAAGCTAAGTGAAGTAAGTCAAGCAGAGAAAGACAATTATCATACGGTTTCACTCATATGTGGAACATAACCAATAGCATGGAGGATCACAGGGGAAGGGAGGGAAATCTGAAGGGGGAGAAATCAGAAAGGGAGACAAACCATGAGGGATTAAGGACCCCAGGAAACAAACTGAGGGTTTCAGAGGGGAGGGGGTGGGGGCAGGGGGTAACAGGATGATGGGTATTAAGGAGGGCATGTGTTGTGATGAGCACTGGGTGTTATACATAACTAATGAATCATTGAACACTACTTTAAAAACTGATGATGTACTATACAGTGGCTATCTGAACATAATATAAATAAATAAACAAATAATTTGAAACTGAAAAAAAAAGTCATGGTTTTTCATACTTAACCAACAGTGGAGTTGAAGATGTAAACACATTAATAATAAAGCATTAAAAACAACATTGAAAATAAAATAAAACCTAAATGAAAACGAATCCAGAGAGTGGCCTTCACTTACTATGAGAGAAAACAGCCACAGCTGCTTTCATTCCTGGCTAAGTGGTAGAAGGAGAAGAGACCCAATAAACAGGTAATGAAGAAACCAACCAAACCATCCACATACTTTAGATGCGATGGTTCGGAAACCTAAGAGGCACAGAGAGAGTGTGCATGCCCCTGCAGACTCCCCCCCCCAACTGGGCCTGGCCTTCTCAGGTGTGTGAGAGCAGCGTGAAGCATGCAGAACGTGGGAGCAGTATGCAGTGTGCAGAAGGTCTGATCAAGGTGAGATTGCTGAGGTTGCATGGTTTTCTCAAGTGGAAGGCAGGGGCCTACTGAAATTTTAGGGGCAGCAAGGAGAGAGAAGAGAAATCCCTCTAATGGATCCTTTAAAGAGGGCAGGTGATGCTGCTGCAAAATGCTGACACAGCTTCGCAGGCCAGTGGCCTGTACTAAGGTCAAGGCAATGTCGCACAATTCTTAGGAGGAATTCTGCTCTTTCGTTGCAAGATGGCAGCTGCTGAAGTCTGGTGCAAACAGAAAAGCTGAAAGACATTCCTACAAGTCAACAAGTCATCTGGGTCTTCACCAAGTCCAAACAGAAAAGCTGATAGGGATTTCATTTTATATCCACTGTTTCCACCGCCCGCCTTTGTATTTTAGTCAAACATTTTGAAGGTAGAATTGGGACTTCAGCAGAGCTTGGTCCATGAGCATGAGAAAGATTCTAGATATCCCCCTTGTGATTCACAGCCATGATGCCAGCTTATAGAGTTGCTGAGAAATTCTCTTTTCTCTCTTGCTCTACTCCCAGATTTTGGTGCTTCAGAGAGTCTCTCTCTTTATTATCCTGACCAGCCCACAGCAGCCATTCCCCTGACCCAGATGAAAGCGTCAAGTATTTCAGAGGAACTTGTGTAATGTGTCTGCTAGGCATTTGCTGGACAGAAATGTCCACAAAACTTGTTATAGCATCTTTATTCATAACACACCAAAACTGTAAACATCTAAATGCCCTTCCACAGCAGAAGGGGATTAACAAGTCATGGCATGTTCATACCATGAACATTTCATACCATGAAATATTACTCAGTAATAAAAAACAAAACTGACAATACACACCACCGTGTGGATAAACTGCAAAAACACCATGTTGAACAGAAGCTAGAGACAAAGAATACACCATACAGTAGATAGCATTCATGTTAAGTGCAAGAAAAAGGAAAACTAAACTATGATAATAGAAATCAAAATAGCTATCATGCTGATGGTAAAGGGTCAGTGGGTAAACAGAAAAGACGAGGAAAAAATTTGGAATGAGGGGAAAACTTCTATATTGCTTTAATGGTATTTACCTGGGTGTGTGTCATTGTCAAAATTCATCAAACCAATGAGTGATTCTGATTTGAAAACATCAGGCTTTGATGATAGAAGGAATGTTTCTTTAGAATCAAAGGTCTTTCAAAGTAATATGGTGTAGAGTTCATAATGCCCAAATTATTTGACAAGGCTTAAAGATCTAACTCCCAGGCAATCTAGATCAATGAGGAATTAAATTAGGCATGAGGAGGATTAGGCATTAGAGGAGGATTGATGTGAAGGGAAAACATATGCAGACAAGCAGAGAAAGCATTAATGGATGGCCTAGAATATGCTAAGAATGCACTGGAGTATGATAGAAGCTCAGGTTATATACTTGGGCATATATTCACAACTCACATCTATTGCCCTCGAGTCATTTACAGAGAACAGATTCTGACCCTATCCCAGAATGACTGAGCAGATGGGGATTTATTATAAGATATTAATGAGCTTTCAAAATGTTTGAGAAGGTTAAGAAACAGACCTTAGGCTGAGCTTTTAGTAATGACTTCCAAAGCCCACAACACACATTTGGGCCCCTGTGGGAGCCACTGCTTCTGCAACAATCAGGGAAGCCCCTGCCCAATCAGAAAGCTCCTGCAACACTGGCCAGATCCAGAGCCTGCTATCTCTGTTTTTTCTCTAAAGCAGCTGATGTTTCTGAGAAGCGAAATTAATTCAACAGATCAAATCACATCTAGATACTTCAAGGAAATCTGGAAAACTGTTTTTGTTTTGTTTTAACGTTTTAGCCTCTGCAATATAAGAAAGCACACAATAAGCAGTTTGAAATACATGTTGAGCAAACCCACCCAAATATATCATCACTCACAACTTTTCATACTTAAACTTTCAGACAGTGATACCAAAACCACAAAAATTCTCCTTTCTAACACAATATGTTCCTCCTCTCTTAAAAGAAAGGAACAAAATTCTCAAGTATTGCATTTTTTTTTTCTGGGTGATGTTTACTCCTCTTTAACTACAGTCTTTCTTGACATTGTATTATCTAAGAAATAAATTATCATTTTCATTGTCGTCAGCATCTTCTGTAAAAGAGTAAGAAAGGAGGAGAGAGAGAAATTAAATAATACTCATAAATATATAGAAATAAAAACATTAGGGAGCTAGATCAATCCTTATTTTTTATTTTTACAACTGAACACTAGTTCATAGTCAAAGTTTATAACTTAACCCTCAGAGATGGTGATTATGTGGAGTATGGAATTCAGTAACCCTTAAAATTAAATTTTGCATTTGATTTTGGAATTTTGATTTTGTGACTCTAAGAAATAATATGTAATTTGAGAGCTTTCATGGAAGCTCCCCACTTTTTTGACAATGAATCAAGCTGAAGTTAAAATTCCTAAGCTTGTCATATCTTTCTGTACATGCTCCATTGCACTAAACAAATTCCAACAATCTTTGTAGTCACTATCATTGCCACACATGAAAGTACAGCAGCCAATGGACTTCCAAGGGACTTGACTCAGTTGTCACTTTATCACAATCAACCACAGGTGATATTTTGACTAACTGTTATGCTGTTCCATGTCACAGATTACTAGTATCTTGTTTCCTTTTGGTGAGAGTCTCCCCCAAATGCTCAATACCAAGAGTATGAATAAACCAATTCCCAAATTCTCTCATTTCAGATCTATCACCCAGGATCACCCTACCTCCTCACAGGTAGAGTCCAATCAAGAGACAGATACCACCTACTAAGTTGAACAGAGAAAGTTTATAAACCCTCTTAGGGAATTAGCTACTAAGGGGGGAAAGAGAACTCTAAATAATACAGGAATAGCATATGGAGGGAGCAGCCACATACTTTAGGGCTGAGGCAGAGTATCTAAAGAAGGGACAGATCTGGAAGACTTCCCTACCTGCCCAGAACTGAGATGCAGTCCTCCTTGCAGAAGGTTTAACTATGGCTGGCCAAAGTATGGAGAAGTTCTTTTAGATACTATACAGTGGAACTAGTTTGGAAGGTTCTCTTTAGGGTACTGGAAGAAACTGCTTATAGTGAGTTGTCATGTATTTTGGGCAGCTTTACACTGCTCACCACCCCATACTGTTGGCTGCTCTGCACTCTTGGAGCATGTCCAGAGAAGGACACTAGAACCACGAAGATAAGACCCTTTCATCCAGTGTCACACCAGCACCCTTTGTTGACACTTTAAGATCATGTCACTTGGCAAAAATAAATGTTTAGAGATTCAAGTCAATTATTAAGAGACCAAACAATGAAGGATGAACCTGGAGCTGAAAAACAATCGATTGATAGTTGGAAACCAAGTAGAAAATGTCAGATATGCACCAAGAATGTCAGCCATGGTTGGGAAGAATAACTTTTCAAAGTGTGGACGTTTGCATCAGGCAAGTACTTGAAATCATGAATATAGAGGGTTTTGTGTCATTAATTACAGAAAGATACAAACAAAATAAAAATCCTTATATCTCCTGATTTCGTTTGTAAAAAAAAAAAAAAAAAGTTCACGAAAGCGATCCTCCAAATTAAAATGTAAGAATTTTTGTTTTGGAGATTCTTTAATAACGAAGTAGCTGTAGAAGAAAAGAGGCAGGAAATTCACAGAGAAATTGAATATTCTCAAATGAAAATATTGGGACAGCTTACTGTAGAATTAATTACAAATAATAAAGTTTTTAGTTCCCCTTATCAAAGAAGCATGAACGAATTCTAGGAAAATAGGGATGAGTCTGAACTATCACATTCTAAATATTTGAATTAATATAGATAGATACCCTTCTCGGTTCAACATACCTTGAACTGTTTCAAAAATATTATTTTCTCAGTATTGAGTTAAAGAATGAATATTATGAGAAAGCTATCTATGGTTGATGTGGAAATACATTAATTGCCTTTATATACCCTGTGGGTTTCCATTCATTTGAAAGAGTGTCCAACATTGCTTCTGGGATCTGTATAGTCTTTCAGTGGATGATAATAATCGTTAACATTTACTGAGCAAATATTGTGTGCCAGGCACTGTTATTAGAGCTTTCCACATATTAATGCATTTAATACACACAAGAAGTCAATGAGATTAAAAAAAAAACATTATTATCATTTCCATTTTATACGTAAGGAAACTTGCCAAAATCTGATTTCCAAAAGTCAATTAGCTAGATAATAGCAGAGAAATTCCATTAAATCTGGTTCCAAAAATTGATATTTCCACCACACTCTCTTCATAATAAAAAATAACTGAAAACATGAAGAACTTGGAAATGTACCTCTATTTCGATTACAAATTCTTTCTTCATAATTCTGGAGGACAAGATCAATGACCCTTTAAAGCCCTCAACACCGTAAGTTTAGAAGGAGAAAGTTTTGTTATCTGCGATGGTATACTTTAGGCATATGCAAATACTCTGCTTTTGTCTATTGACACCTATTTTCGGGAATAAAATTTTTGCATGTGATAGCAGGAGAAATCTGTGATTAGCATTTGAGGCATTGATAAATTCTCTAATTGCAAACTCTTGATTTAGCCTTTGCTGAATCTGTTAAATTCCTTTCATTTCCTGTATAGAGAAGAATATTTTCCACAGTCTGAGTCATTTAAAGTGGGATTCCATACACCAGTGTTGGAATTTCAGGAAATAAATAAATATATAAACAAACCCCATCTGCTATTTCCCTTAGGATTTTGAAACAGATTGAAAATACATTTCCCCACCACTAGTGGAATTATATAAAATACCAAAATGTATTTATCTTGGAGATAGACTGACTCTAAATGAGAATACTCAGAGATGCTAAACTGAGCATGCTCTGTTTATTCTCCCAAACACACCACAGTGATGATTCATTCCTCCTCTTCCTGGGAGTAACTAAAGGATTGGAGTAAATATGGAAGAGTTCCTGCAATATACTTCACCTCATAGAGTGTACATTTCCTTCCCTCAATAGAAGCATAGTAAGCAGTCTACAAGCCTAGGGTGGCAAGAGGAAGTGCCAAGATTCCTTATATCTAAGAGAGTCAGATTTTGAAATGAGTCTGTAGGAAATTGTCTCATTAATGACGTGCAATACCGAGGATTGGCAATGTCCAATTCAAGGAAAGCAGATTATTGCTGTTTTCAAAAATGTCTGATCAGTGGGGAAAGGAGAGATCTTAGTGCAAACTGAACCTAATTATTATTGTGCCCAGAATAACAGAGATGTCTAGTAAAAAAGAGAGATCTGTGTACACTCTACCCAAAGGATAAACCTACCCACATGGCAATTTACTTGGAGAATATTCAAGTTAGCAAATCACTACTATCAGTATGCCTAGATTCTCTGCCATTGAGACCTGGTAGCCAAAATTTCATGACATAAGTATTTCATCTGAGTTCAGAACAAATAATAGAGTTGGCTTGAGAATATTGGGAATGAATGAAAATTTCTCATAGAATTTAGTCAAATATATGTGAGATTTGGAATGTCACTAAGTTCGGGATATAGTCCACCTAACTATACTATTGAAATCCAAACTTATCCCCTGGCATCCACAAGGGAACATGGCTGCATATATTGGCACCAATTTCTCCAGCGCAGAGAGGACCGTTACAGAAAGGAGTGAAGAAGTCATACCCATAACGTTATGAAGACAGATGACACAGGTTTTGCTCATTATTTCACTATGTTTAGATTGTCTATTGAATTTCTGTTCTGTGTGTGAGGGGGCAAAATATCAAGGATGATGATTGGTCTTGGAATTTATGCTTTTTACTGATTCTTTGCATTGCAACCTATCCCATTAGATGAGGCAATTTCTTAGTCAAATTACAAGACTTTGGTGTGGAAAAATACTGTTCTCCTTCTTCACATTGACTTTTAATTAATCCTGTATCTGTACTATTATATTGCACAAGTAAAGGGGGGTACTTTTAATATAGGAATTGGGAAATTTCAGGAAGAATTTATAAAGTAGAAGTTGATTTTCAGTATACATAATTTGAAATTTTACTTCCTCCCACCTTCCTTCATGGAAGGTTACTAATTAACTAGTCCCCTTCTAAGAGATCCTTTCCTGATCATGCTAAATTTTCGACTTGTTTTCCTTGCTATCAGATGTATGTCTTCTTAATCTCTGCAGGAACATGATGATTACAGACATGGTGGAGAGGTTTGTCTAAAGTATTCAGAGTCCAGGGGCATCTGGGTGGCTCAGTCCATTAAGCATCTGCTTTTGGCTCAGGTCATGATCTCGGGGTCCTGGGATCAAGCCTTGCACTGGGCTCCCTGTTCAGCAGGGAGTCTGCTTCTCCCTCACCTTCTGTCCCTCTGCACCACTCATGCTCTCTCTCTTGCTGTCTGTCTCAAGTAAATAAAAAGAAAATATTTTTAAAATTAAAAAGTATTCAGAGTCTAAAGCATTCAGTCTGAATTAACGTCTGGGTTCCTTGATAGTGATAGCATTTGATGCCAAGTCTAGTGTAATCGTTGCTGAAAAGTTCTAGCGCTCTAGATTTTTCTTTCAATATAGTTATGGTTCTTTCAGGTCATAATTCCTTTTCAATACTGCCCATATGAGATTCAAACAAAATAGTAAAAAATTTTCTCTTACTATTGAAGATACTAAAGCAAATACATGTTAATCTCCTAGGGACAAGCAATAATTAGGGTGAGATGGTGGAGAAATGCAGTGTAAGCCTATTGATAAAGGACATATTGCCTTAGTTAATAATGCTCATCCCTATGAACATATTTTAAATGGCCACATGCTATAGCAGTAATAATAAAAACCAAGTAATGAAATCATTATTTTAAAAAGAGCATTTGTTTTCAGGATCTCAAGTACCTATTTTGATTGCTTATTGTTCCTTTTAAGAATAAGATTTTGAAAAGGCTAACAATCATTAACAGATGGTCAGGTACTAAGTGTCATTTCCAAGCTCAGGGGAATTTGATAATCACATTTTATTACTCAGAATACTTTGGCCTTTATATTTCACATTGTGGATTCAAATGACTTGCCTTCACTTGATAATTCTTTATTACCCTCAGCCACTGCAGAGGAGGATAGAAAGAGGGGTGTGATTAATGCTTTAGTCAATGAGCTGTCAAATAGTAAAGAGAAGCACAGTAATTGTAAAGCAAACTGTTATTCCTATCTCAGGCTTTCTATTCATTATTTATGTACAATATTGGTGTACCGTTGACAATCATTACTCAGAATTATTAAATTTTATAAATAGTGAAAGATAAACCAAGCTATGATATAGTTGTGCATGTTGTTTAATACATAACTCATCATATATGCATTCCATATTAGGTAATGGTACAAAGAATAAAAAAAGAGAAGAAATCAGTAAAATATAAATCAGAAAGCCTGCTAGCAGTAACTAATTTTCCAAAATTCAAATTTGGAAGTTAAGGGCTTTTATTTCAAAAATTGAGCAACCAAGTCTTCTGCTGCCAGAAAATGGACAAATGGGAATGTTTCTGAAAAGTCTTCACACACACATACACACACACACACACACACACACACACACACACACATCACACAAAACCAGAGACTTTTTATATGAACATGGAAAAGTGGCAGATTTATGCATTTCTACATAGTGCCTATTCAACTTTCAAGAACACATTTTGGGCAAAAATCTGCTTCTACAATTAAGAATAGAGATAATATTAGTAAGAACAAATTATAACACTTTCAAACCATGAGATAAATAACATCGACCAGCTGACTTAACCCAGTCTCAAAAGGACTGAAAAGAAGAGCATCTGCTAGGATACCAGTTAAAGTCTAAGTCTCAGTCATAAAAATTTAATTAGATAAGCAAGATATGCCTAAGGCCAAGCAATATTTTATATGAAGTCACCCAAAGATATTCCAAGTTAATCAAAATATACTGGGTTCACTTTTGTGAAACCAAATATTTTACCCAAAAACAAGAGTAAAAGAGGAGTCAAACGTATATATGCCTCTAACATATATTTGCCCAAGAAAGAAAATGTGTCAAGACTTTGAAGACAAAGGGTGTGATTTTTAAATGCATTTTGATATTTTGCTTATTTAGTACAAATGTGTTTAGGCAAACAAGTACATCAGAATCAATTTGGGTAATATACTTAAAAAATAGATTACTAATCCCCAAATCAATTTATTTTTTAAAATGATTTTATTTATTTATTTTCTCAGAGAGAGAGAGGGAGAGAGAGAGAAAAAAAGAGTGAACAAGCAGGGGGAGCCGCAAGCAGAGGGAGAAGCAGACTCCTCGCTGAGCAGAAAGCCCGATGTAATACTCCATCCCAGGACTCTGGAATCATGACCTGAGCAGAAGGCAGATGCTTAACTGAGCCACCCAGGCATCTCCCCAAACCAATTGAAATGAATTATATTTTAGGGGGGATAAGTCATTAAATGTACATTTTAATATTTTTCAAGGAAATTCTCATGTTTATCAAAGTCTAACACCACTCTCTGTACTATATAGTCTGTCATCTGATATTACATAATTGTAATTAAATTCCTACTCTTCTTTAGAAATAACTACCATACATAGTTGTCATTTGTATTAGATAATTATTGCTACAATGATAACCATGTAACAAACCATTTCAAGGATCAGTGGCTTACCAAAACAAAACTAATATTATGTATTTGCTTACAGGTATACATGTGACAGATTTGTTTCAAGATATGGGTCAACTGAACTTGGTTCCAATCTTTAGATCAGGTCAAAATGTGTTCCATGTGCCCATTACTGGGGCCCATACTAAAGGGCCAGCAGATCTCTAGGATATGTTCTGGAGAGCATAGGCACAGAAGAATAAATGTGCATGCCCACGCACATTGAGTGGCTCTTTTTGCCTCACAAGTTGGTTTTCTTATGTATTCCATCAGACATCTGCCTCTGTTGTTCTAATAATCTAGAATGATCCACCTCCAGATATTTTCCTGCTGTCTCCTTCCCCACCCCCCACCAGTTGTTTGTTTGTTTCAAGTTTTTATTTAAATTCCAGTTAGTTAACATATACTGTAATATAGGTTTCGGGAGTAGAATTTAGGTGACTCATCACTACATATAACAGCCAGTGCTCATCACAAGTGCTCTCCTTAATACCCATCACCGATTTAGCCCATTTCCTGCCCACCTCCCATCCAGCAACCCTTAGTTTGTACTCTATAGCTTAGAGTCTCTTACGGTTTGCCTTTCTCTCCTTTTCCTCCTTCTCCTATGTTCATCTGTTTTGTTTCTTAAATTCTACATATAAGTGAATTCATATGGTATATTTCTTTCTCTGACTTATTTCATTTACCATAATACTCTCTAGCTCCATCCACGTCATTGCAAATGGCAAGATTTCATTCCCTTTGATGGCTGAGTAATATTCCATTGTGTATATACACCTCTTCTTTATCCATTCATCAGAGGATGGACATTTGGGCTCTTTCCATAATATGGCTATTGTTGATAATGCTACTATAAATATCAGGTTGCATGTATCATTTCAAATCAGTATTTTTGCATCATTTTCTTTTTAAATTTAATTTTAATTAGTTAACATACAGTGCAAAATTCGTTTTTGGAGTAAAGTCCAGTAATTCATCATTTACCTACAACACCCAGTGCTCATCACAACAATCACCCTCTTTAATACCCATCACCCATCTAGCCCATCCCCCACCCAACTCCCTCCATCAACCCTCAGTTTGTTCACTATCATTAAAGGTCTCTTATGGCCTGTTTCACTCCTTCCTTTTTTTCTTTTTTCTTTTCCTTTTCCCCACTCCCTTATGTTCATCTGTTTTGTTTCTTAAATTCCAAATATGTGTGAAGTCAAGTGGTACTTGTCTTTCTCTGACTGACTTATTTCACTTAGCATCATACACTTCAGTCAATAGACATTTGGGTTGTCTTCGTAGTTTCGGTATTGTTGATAATGTTGCTATAAAAATCAGGGTGCATGTACCCCTTGGAATCTATATTTTTGTATCCTTTGGATAAATACCTAGTAGTGAAATGTCTGGATCTTAGGGTAATTCTATTTTTAACTTTTTGAGAAATCTCCAAAGTGTCCTCCAGAGTGGCTGCACCAGCTTGCATTTCTACCAACAGTGCTAGAGGAATCCCCTTTCTCCTCATCCTTGCCACCACCTGTTGTTTCTTGTTTTGTTAATTTTAGCCATTCTGACAGGTGTGAGGTGGTATCTCATCATGGTTTTGATTTGTATTTCCCTGGTGATGAGTGATGTTGAGCATCTTTTCATGTGTCTGTAAGTCAACTGGATGTATTCTTTAGAAAATGTCTATTCAAGTCTTCTGCCCATTTTTTAAAAAAAGGATTATTTGTTCTCTGGATGCTGATTTTGATAAGTTCTTTATATATTTTGGATACTAACACTTCATCAGATATTTCATTTGCAAATATCTTCTCCCATTCCATAGGCTGCCTTTTAGTTTTGTTGATTGTTTCCTTAGCTGTGCAAAAACTTTTTATCTTCATGAAGTCCCAATAGTTCGTTTTTGTTTTTGTTCCCCTTGCCTCAGGGGACCTATCTAGTAAGAAGCTGCTATGCTATGACCAGTATCAAGAGATTAGAGAACACCTGTGTGTTCTCCTCTACGATTTTGATGGTTTTCTGTCTCACATTTAGGTCTTTCATTCATTTTGAATTTTTGTGTATGATGTACAAAAGTGGTCCAGTTTCACTCCTCTGCATGTTGTAGTTCAATTTTCCCAACATCATTTGTTGAAGAGACTGTCCTTTTTCCATTGCACATTCTTTTCTGCTTGGTCAAAGATTAGTTGACCATATAGTTGTGGGTCCATTTCTGGGTTTTCTATTCTGTTCCATTGATCTATGTGTCTGTTTTTGTGCCAGTACCATACTGTCTTGATCACTACAGCTTTTTAATATAGCTTGAAAATTGATCACGATGGCTCCAGTTTTGCTTTTCCAGGATCACTTTGGCAATTTGGGGTCTTGTAGTTCCATACAAATTTTAAGATTTTTTGTTCTAGCTCTGTGAAAAATGCTGGTGGTATTTTGATAGAGATTGTATTAAGTGTGTAGATTGCTTTGGGTGGTATAGACATTTTAGCAATGTTTGTTCTTCCAGTCCATGACCATGGAATGTTTTTCAATTCATTTGTGTTCTCTTTAATGTCTTTCATAAGTGTTCTATAGTTTTCAGATCTTTTACTTCTTAGGTTAGGTTAGGTTTATTCCTAGGTATCTTACTGTTTTTGGTGCAGTTGCAAATGGGATTGATTCCTTGACTCCTTTTTCTGCTGCTTCATTATTGGTGTATAAATGTGCACAAATTTCTGCACACTGATTTTATATCCTGCAACTTTGCTGAATTCATGTATCAGTTCTAGCAATTTTTTGTTTGACTTCTTCCTTGCCAATTTGGATGCTTTTTATTTCTTCTTGTTTTCTGATTGCTGAGGCGAGGACTTACAGTATTGTGTTAAATAGTAATGGTGAGAGTGGACATCCTTGTCTTTTTCCTGACCATAAATGAAAGGTTCTCAGTTTTTTCCCATTGAGGAAGATATTAGCTGTAGGTCCCTTGTATATGGCTTTTATGATGTTGAGGTATGTTACCCCTATCCCTACTTTGTTGAAGGTGTTTATCAAGAAAGGATGCTGTATTTTGTCAGATGCTTTTTCTGCATCTATTGAGAAGATCATATTGTTCTTATCCTTTTTTTTCATCAATGTGGTGTATCATATTGATTGACTTGCAAATATTGAATCACCCTTGAAACCCAGGGATAAATTCCACTTGATCATGATGAAGAATTCTTTTAATGTATTGTTGAGTTGTATTTGGTAGTATTTTTCTGAGAATTTTTGCATCCATGTTCATCAAGGATATTGATCCATAATTCTCCTTTTTAGTGGGGTCTTAGTCTGGTTTTGGAGTCAAGGTAATGTGGACTTTGTAGAATGAGTTTGGAAGTTTTCCTTCCATCTCCATTTTTCAGAACAGTTTGAGGAGAATAGGTATTAACTCTTCTTTAAATGTCTGGTAGAATTCCCCTAGGAATCCACCTGGCCCTGGAGTTTTGTTTGTTGGAGATTTTTGATTACTGATTCAATTTCTTTGCTGGTTATTGGTCTATTCAAATTTTCTCTTTCTTCCTGTTTCAGTTTTGGTAGTTTGTATTTCCTATGAATTTGTCCATTTCTTCTAGGTTGCACAGTTTGTAGGCATGTAATTTTTCATAAAATTCTAATTGTATTTCGGTGGTATTGTTTATGACCTCTCCTCTTTCATTAGTAATTTTATCTATTTGGGCCCTTTCTTTTTTTCTTTTTGATAAGTATGGCTAGGGGGTTATCAATTTCATTAATTCTTTCAAAGAACCAGCTCTTAGTTTTGTAAATCTGTTCCACTGATTTTGTTTGTTTGTTTCTATATCATTTATTTCTGATCTAATTTTTATTATATCCCTTCCTCTGTTGGCTAAAGCCTAAAGGCATTATTTGCTTTTCCTTTCTAGCTCCTTTAAGTGTAATGTTAGGTTGTGTATTTTAGACTTTTCTTGCTTCTTGAGGTAGGACTGTATTGCAATATACTTCCCTCTCAGGACTGCTTTTCTGTATCCCAAAAGTTTTGGACTGTCATATTTTCATTTTCATTTGCTTCCATGTTTTTTTTTTTTATTTCTTCTTTAATTTCCTGATTAACCCATTCGTTTTTAGTAGGATGTTCTTTAACCTCCATGTATTTTAGTCTTTTCAAATTTTGTCTTGTGGTTGACTTCAAGTTTCATAGTTTTCTGCTATGAAAATATGCATGGTATGATCTCAACCTTTTTGTACTTGTCGAGGGCTGATTTGTGACCCAGTATGTGATCTATTCTGGAGTATGTTCCATGTGCATTCAAAAGAATGTGTATTCTGTTGCTTTTGGGATGAAATATTCTGAATGTATCTAAAGTTCTTCTGGTCCAGTGTGTCATTTAAAGCCATCGTTTCCTTGTTAATTTTCTGCTTAGATGATCTGTCTATTGCTGTAAGTGGGATGTTAAAGTCCCCTACTATTATTGTATTATTATCAATAAGTTTATATTTATTACTAATTAATTTACATATTTGGATGCTCCCAAGTTGGGGACATAAATATTTACAATTGTTAGATCTTCTTGATGGATAGACTCCTTATTTTTAATATGATTCCCTTCTTCCTCTCTTGTTACAGTCTTTTTTTTTTTTTTTTTTTTTTTTAGTTTGTCTGATATAAGTATGACTACTCTGGCTTTCTTTTGATATCCACTAGCTTGGTAGATGGTTCTCTATCCCATTATTTTCAATCGTCAGTTGTCCTTAGATCTAAAATGAGTCTCTTTTAAACTGCGTATAGATGGATCTCATTTTTTTATCCATTCAGATACACTATGTTTTTTTATTAGAACACTTAGTCTATTTACATTCAGATTGATTATTGAAAGATATGAATATATTGCCATTGTGTTACCTGTAGAGTTGGTGTTTCTGGTGATGTTCTCTGTTCCTTTCTAGTCTTTGTTGCTTTTGGTTTATTTTTCCTCCTCTCAAAAGGTCCCCCATAAAATTTGTTGCAGGGCTGATTTAGTGGTCACATACTCCTTTAATTTTTTTTTGTCTGGGAAATTCTATTCTGAATGACAGCCTTACTGGACAAAGAATTCTTAGCTGCATATTTTTCCCACTCAGCATGTTGAATATTTCCTGCCATTTATTCTGGTTTGCCACATTTCTGTGGACAGGTCTGCTGCAAATCTGATTTGTCTTCTCTTGTAGGTTAAGGCCTTTTTTCCCTTGCTGATTTCAGGATTCTTTCCTTGTCTGTGTACTTTGTGAATTTGGCTATGATACAGCTTGGTGACAGCTGGCCTTTGTTGAATTTAATGGGAGTTCTCTGTGTTTCTTGGATTTTGATGTCTGTGTTCTTCCCCTGATTAGGGAAGTTTTCAGCTATAATTTATTTGAATAAACCTTCAGCCCCTTTTTCTCTATCTTCATCTTCTAGGACACTTATGATATGAATATTATTATGTTTAATAAGTCACCAAGTTCCCTAAGTCTACCTTCATGGCCCATCACCTTTCTGGCCCTCTTTTCAGCTCCATTATTTTCCATAATTTTATCTTCTATATCACTGATTTGCTCCTCTGCTTCATCCAGCCTTATTTTTATGGCCTCCACTTGGGATTGCATCTTAGTTATAGGATATTTAATTTCAGCTTGACTAGGCTTTAGTTCTTTTATCCCCACAGTAAGGGATTCTCTAGTGTCCTCTATGCTTTTTTTCAAGCCAAGCTGGTATCCTTATAATCATTGTTTTAAATTCCAGTCATCTTACTTGTATCTGTATTGATTAAATCCCTGGCTGTGAGTTCTACTTCCTGTTCTTTCTTCTGGGGTGAATTTCTCCATCATTTTGTCCAGAGAAGAAAGAAGAAAGAAACACACACACACACACACACACACACACAAACGAAAAACAGAAAAATAAAAAAACTAGATCCTGGGTGTGTTTTGGTCCACTTGTTGAGAGAATCTATATCCCAAAATTAAGAAGAAGAAGAAGAAGAAGAAGAAGAAGAAGCAGCTAAACTAAGGTAAAATAAAATGAAAATAAACAAAAAATATAAAAATATACATAAAGTATATATAAAAAATCAAAGAATAATAATAAAAAAAGAAAAAAGGGAATTAAAATAATACAAAGATAAGTGAAAAATAATAAAAAATACAAAGAATAAAAATAAAAAGGCAGATAGATCCTATTTCCCCCTAGAGCTGAAGCTTTGCAGCACTCTATGATCAGTAAACTTGGTACGAGTGAGTTGCTCATGCTGGTTCTCTGGGGGAGGGGCCTGTTGCTCTCATTCACAGGTGAACTTATTCTAGTGGAAATGCACCTCCAGGGTGCAGGGGGGCTTGATGTAAACATCTCCAGTATCCAATAGTGGCCCTGATGGACAGGATGAATGTGGTGGCACCCTGCTCTCAAGCCCTGCAGCTGAAAGTTCACTCTCCCCACTCCTCAGTGAGCCCTCACAGGAGAGCAATCAATCACCCTATTCATGTCCCCTATTTCCATCTGAACCCTGCATTCACCCTGTCTGTGTCCAAGCTTTTTCATCTCAGGCACGCAACTGAGTTTCAAAACTCCAAATTTTAGGGACTCCTGCTGTGTAGACCCAGACTGTTCCTCCTTCAGGGGAGGGTGCTGCCATGCTTTTGCAGTTTGCCAGCCTATCCCAGGAAAGAGGTCACATGACCATGCAGCAGTTTGCAATTTATGGCAACACAGAGCAGAAAGCTGGCGCCAACACTCGTTTTTTTCAGCTGGTTTCTACGCTCCTATGCCTGAGAATAGGATAGTTCTTATGTGCAACCCATTCTTTTTGGGACCCAGGGGATCCTGAGACCATGGTGTCACACCTGGGATTTCACCTTGCTTTGCTACCTGAGCACTTTTAAGCCAGGCACGTCCCCCACTGTAGCAGATTTCTAAAAGTTCAGACTTTGTCTCGTGCTGATTAAAGTACTTTGCAGTAGCCTCCAAACGCAGGCTCCCTCCCTGCCACCATATTAACTGCTATATCTCCCCAAATTCAATCCACACCTCCTACCTTCCAAAAGGTGGTATCTTTTCTAGTTGTAGACTTGCAGTTTTTGTTCTCTCAGAGCTGATTGACTTGTTGGGTGTTTAGATAATTTGATAACTATCTAGCTGTGTTCAAGGGATCAGACAAGCTTAGGGTCCCCCTAATCCTCCACCATTTTAACTCCTCTCCCAAATCAGTATTTTTATCTCTTTTGGGTAAATACCTAGTAGTGCAATTGCTGGTTGTAAGGTAGTTCTCTTTTTAACTTTTTGAAGAAACTCCATACTGTTTTCCAGAGCAGCGGCACCACTGTGCATTCCCACTAACAGTGCAAGAAGGTTGCCCTTTTTTCACATTCCTGCTAATATCTGTTGTTTCCTGTGTTGTTAATTTTAGCCATTCTGACAGGTGTGAGATGGGTATCTCATTGTAGTTTTGATTTGTATTTCCCTGATGATGAAGGATGTTGAGCACCTTTTCATGTGTATATTAGCCATTCGTATGTCTTCCATCTCCCCCAGTTCTTAAATTAGATGTCATCTCCTCAGAGATACCTTCCTTGACTATCTACACCCTTCCAATACACTCTACTATAGCCTGCAATTTTATTTTCTTCCTATGACACATTATCTAAATTTTTCCAATTCAGTATTTTATTTTAAAGCTAAGATTATTTTGTTGAGGTATAATTTACATAAGTTAAAATGTGCAAATCTCAAGGGTATACACTTAATTTTGAGAAATGTAAAAACACATGTAACAATCACAAAGGATAAGATAAATATTTCCATAGTCCCAGAAAATTCTTTGTACCTTTTCTAAGCAATTTAGCCCACTGAAGGCATCCAAGCATTTGATTTCTGTCACCATAGATTTGTTTTGTCTATCCTTTAACTTCATATAATTGGAATCACACAGTAAGTATTATTGTGTAATTGGCTTTTTCTCAATATAATGCTTTGGACAAAATTTTTCAAGGATAGATATTTATAGAACAACTTTTGTTTTTCCCATTGATTTTTAATATCACTTTGTACAGTTTCAGCTTACAAAATCAGGACTGCCTTTAATTCTTTTTACAGCACACTACATCCTCCCCAGTTCTGTACTATTGTTTGCATTCATTTTATTTATCTGTTTATTATATACACCAGAGTGCATTGTAACTATTTTTAAAAATATTTAATACTATTTTAAATAAATTTATTATTTGGTGTTCTCTTCATTTTTCTTCTTGAGATTTCAGCTTCCACCTTGGTCATTTCTCTTTAACCTTAAACCTATTTTTTTCTATACCTCTTAAAAATTTAACTAGTGCTTCAATTCTTATTTATCATAAGTATAAATTTATTTCTACTGAAATTTTGAAGGAGATTTTCTCTGAATATGGATTTGTAAATTGATTTTTCTTTTGGCATTTTCAGAATGCTGTTTGTTATTTTCTTTTGGTTCCCACTGTTTTAGATAAGGTAGGAGTTATTATTCATAACATTTTTCCTTTGAATATATATGAATTTTTAAAAGTGGTTTCTTAGAAAATTCTTTTTCTTTGTCTTATTTTTTTAGCAATTTACTTTGTGCTTGGGTGTGATATCCATATTTATCCTTTTTGGAGCTTTAATTATTATCTTCTCAGCAGTGAAACTTGGTAATTATATTATTTTAAGTTTTAGTAACATTTTCTCAAATTTTCAATTCAAAAAAATTATAATGTGGTAATATTGTTCTTAATTCAATTTGCAATAAATTAATAAAGTGTTTTTCTAAGACCTAGAAAGTAAACAAAAAAATAGCCTAAATCCCTATTATACAAAGGTCTTAAATTTAAAATCATAAGTGCTATATAACAAAAAATTTATAATTCATTGGAGTTAATTTTACTGCGTATATGAATGAATATAATAATATTAGGGTTTCAGAGGGAAGGGGGGTGGAGGATTGGGCTAGGCCAGTGATGGGTATTAAGGAGGGAACGTATTGCATGGTTCCCTGGGTGTTATACTCAAACAATGAATCATGGAACACTACATCAAAAACTAATGATGACTAACTTAACATAATAAAAAATTTTTTAAAAATAATAAATAAATAAATAAAAATAAATAATGAGTCAGATGACTCAATGTATTATGAATATAGATGTTAGAAAATATATCAAAATTCTCCAAATCCCAGGACTAGAATTCAGTTAGTATACACTGATGCATATATGATCTTTAAAATCCTAGTCTCATTTAAATTATTGTTTCTTTCATATTGTTTATGTAAATTTGCATTAATTTATTTATTTCTTATTTCTAATTTTTATTTATTTATTTTCTAGGTCTTAGAAAAACACTTTATTAATTTATTGCAAATTGAATTAAGAACTATATTACCCCACATTATAATTTTTTGAATTGAAAATTTGAGAAAATGTTGCTAAAACTTAGATAATATAATTACCAAGTTTTATGGCTGAGAAGATAATAATTAAAGCTCTTTTTTTAGATGGGTATTAATAAAATAAATGTACAAAATACATACTTTAAATTTCTTCATACTACATCCAAAACTGCCAATTTCCTTAACAATCACTATTCCCTTCATTATTAAAATTTTGAAACACTTCAAATTTTTCCATGCTTGTTTTAATGTATTTGTTCATTCTCAAGTTTCAAGTAACTTTACATTTGTTATTCTGATTATAGAACTATAGTATTATTGAAAACAAAAAATATTAAGTGGTTCAGAAAGGATGAGAAAAGAAAGAAAAGTACTATTTTTCTCACAATTCTTATTGGTCTATAATATATCCTTTTTTCTTTATTTTTTGGCAAGTTTTGATATCAGAGTTAAACTAATTTAATAAATATTAACACTGCCTTTCTTTTCTGTCCTAAAACTGTTCAAAACACCGAAAAATATCTCGTCTCGATGGTTTGAAAATACTCATCTGCCTGTAAATGGTCTCTTTTGTTATCTTTTAAGAATATCTGTAATGGTGTAAAAATATCTTCTAATTTTTATTCAGAAAACTCAACTCACCTCAACCGTGACTTACTTATACATAATAGGTGCTCAGTAATAAATTAATATAATAAATTAGGGGTCTAATCAATAGTTATCTCGGTAAAATCCATTAATTCATTATTCTTATCTTTACTATAGAGCCAGAAACACATTCTTAGCATTTTGTCTTATTAATACACATACATCAATAATTTTTTAAAATATATTCTGTAATTCAGACTTTTCATCATTTCAACATTACAGGAGTTCCCATTTCTCTTCCCTACTCACAGCTTTCTTGGAAACATTACTGAGCCTTTACAGTAAATAAATGTGGTAATATCTATTTTGGACTTTCAGAATGCAATCACCACAGCTGTGTTTTATTTTTGAGAGGGTTTCATTTTTCAGCTTATGAAATTGTAGGGAAGATGATGAGATAAGTAGAAAGCAAGTAAAAGCTCCAACTTAAGGATGGGAAACATTTTGCTCCTGCTCCCTAAAGATAATGATAAAGAAAATTTGTTTTACTCTTGATGGAATGAAATTTTAAGAGAGAAACAATAACAAAGGTATTCATTGATAACCTCCTTCATTCATATTACTGACTTGACATTATTGAAATTATTTCAAAAACTATCCCCTAACCATGATGTTCAGGGACATATGGATCCCTGGATATAGATAGATAAAGATAGATATAGATACAGCTGATATAGATATAGATACAGCTGATATAGATATAGATCTTTTTAGCAAATTTGTGAATTTGGGGACAACACATTATGACTTGTGTGTAGCTCTAAATTAATAAGTCAAAATGGTATGGAATGTATAGATTAAATAATTAAGTACAGAGAATTTATGGTTATTGTTTTCCAGAAGCAAAAGAAACTCTGTGCTAAGAAGTATGTATTTATAAAAATGTTATCATCACATCTACCTTGCACCTTTCATATCTGTTTATTTTTATTATTGAGTCTCTGATTCCTTAGCCATATTTTCTCCTGTCAAAGTCTTTGGGACACAGTTATTTATGTTTAATTTTTAATTTATCAAACTAGTCATAAAAATATTTTTGATTTTATATCATCTTCTGGAAACTTATCATTCCCTAATCAAGAGGTAGAGCATATGTCCCTTCCCCTTGAACTTGGGCTGCTTGCTCTTTGTGATTATCCTAATAAGAGTCTGACAGAAGTGAAGGTATATAACTTCCAAGGGTAGGTTATTAAAGTCAATTCTGTTCCCAACTGTCTTTCTCTCTTTCTTGGGATAACTGTCCTTGGAATATAACCATCATACCCCAGAAAGTCCAAACCATGTGGATTGGAACCAAGGCCCTTGGCCTTCAACTCCATTTTAGGTACTAGCTAATGGCCAACACCGCCTTGCTAGTCCTGTGGTCCAGCCATCTTGGAAGTAGATCTTCCAATTCTCAGTCAAGTTGTCTCAGCTGACACTGCATGGAATAGATAAGTCTTCCCCCATGTTGTGTCCAAATTGCAGATTTGCAAGCAAAATAATTAACTGTTGTTTCAAGCCACTAAGCATTGAGGTGGTTTGTTTTTCAGCAAAAAATAACCAGAATAACTGAAATAAGAAAAGTAATAGTTGCTAACTTTCAGCAAGATATGCAAATAAAGACACAAACTCAAAAGATGTTTCGAATCCCGCCATCAGTTCATTAAATCTCAGCAAGGTCTTCAAGAATCTACTCATGATTTTCATGAACAGTCAAACACCTACCCGGTTGATATGTTAAAAATGTGAGATATGTGAGACACTTCATATCAGGTTTGAAGTATCAAACTCTGTAAGTCAAAAACAAAAATTTTGACTTCACTTCAAATTGGTAAAAATGGAAATCACAACATTTAACTTTACCTGAGACCTATGCTCCTGTAAGACAAGTATGGTCACCAAATCTGCCACTTTCCAATTGTTATCACAAAGAACCGCCCTTCCCATATAACTTTGATAAGACATTCTTGAATAACCCCCTTGTTTATTCATGACAAGACCAGACACAGAACCTCCAAATACTCTGCACCTCATCAATGATTAATTGAATTGTTTGACTCCACCAACTGATCTGGACAGAATTCTTTCAGTGGAACTTGAACAACCCTTCCTCAAAGGTGCCCTCCTGAGAATCTCCTGACAGTTGAGAAAAATATTCTCTGATCAGCTCTCTGATCACACCACTCCCGCTTCCCTAGAAAGAATATCCAGTTCTTTCTAGCTTTGTTTACTCCTCCTCAAAAAATAAAAGTCTTTTTCTGTCTTAACTTTTGGTGCTCCTGCAGATCTTAGGGTAAGCTGGAGCTTTCTTCTACTGCATTAGTCCCTTTCCTCTATTACAATAATCTTTTTGAATAAATTCTCTCATACCCATGTTTGGATTTGCTTTTTCTTGATAGAACCAAAAATGATAATTTGAGAATCCTCTATTCTTGTATCAAGAAACATAAAAAAATTATCAATTCTATCTGATACTACATTCTATCTGGTTTTATCTAATATCTACACCTGCAATAGACTGTGATCTTCTTAAAGGCAGAAAAGTTGATGTTTTTAACTCCTGTAACTGAATTTTGTGATAAATAAATTCAAATGGAACCATTATTATGAGATTGAGGAAAGAAAAATAGAAAAGATAAATGTGGCAACTCTCTAGATTTTCTCAGCACCACTGATCTGGAATGATCCTGTCCATACTTAAAACTGCTTTGCATATTCAATAGAATAATTTGTCCTGAAAAAAACAAAACAAAAAAACAAAAAACTTGAAAACAAGGTAAATTGTATACCAGGAACAATCTGTGAGGAGCTAAATAACCTAATTGGAAAAGAGAGTTAATGCCTTGAATGACTTCTGTGGGGTATTTGAAATCTGCCAAAACATAATGAACTCCTCTGAAAGAGGAAGGGACATATGCTCTACCTCTTGATCAGGGAATGACAAGTTTCCAAAAGATCATATAAAATCAGTTTTTAATAATAAAAAAAAAAAAGCCCAAAGTCCACTGACAGATGGGTTGGGGATGTGTAAGTTGCTATTCAATAGGAGGCAGCTCAGCATACAAGTGGCATTACCTATGACCCATTGAATGTAGGATTTGAGCGAAAAGTACTTTCAGAAAAGTACTAAATTCACTAATCATTTCATGAAACAGTTACTACTTAGGATCAGAAATATACATATTAATTTCAAATAAATCCAAACACAACTCAATGTATGCAGTGGTATGCTGGTAATGTTTACCAGTTTTCTGAGAAAAAAGAAGAAAAATTTAAAAGCTCACACAACCCTGATTTTTAATGTTTTCCAATTTCTGTGATGTAAATACTCCTATCATTGCTAGTTTTAAAATAGCAACTGAAGTTCAATTGAACCTAGCATGCCACTCAATATGTGTGTGTGTGTGTGTGTATGTGTGTGTGTATCTGCATGTATATGTGTACCCACACATACCTATGTCCACTCACATATATATTCAGTATATATATTCTATATTCTGGATACATGTTCAATATATGTATAAGTTTTTTCATATATACTGAAAAGTAATTAAAAAGAAAAGTCTATCTAAAGTCGAAAATACAGTGATGCATTTTGAATAAAAGATTACACATGACATTAAGATGCAGAACCTCAAGGAACTAATAACCTTTAAGAAAACTTAGAAAATAACCAATACAAAAAGTTTTGTAATTGCTATACTTCTTTAATACTTATCAACATAAATATATTAATACCAAAAATACCTTGACTATTCTATTATTTATGTTTCTAAACACCTAGATGCATTAGTTTGATCTTTTGCTCAAATGTCTCACAAATTCTATGTTCTATATAAATCCATTGTTATTTTGGCCTAGATTACTGTAGTAAATTTAACTGCCTTTAATGGCAACATAATCAGACAGTGATAAAAAAAAAATGACCCTTTTGCATTTGCCTCCCAGACAAACACATGCAGAGCTTACAAAACCAGGCAACAGGTTGTCCAATAGAGCTTTACTGCATGTAATTAAATCAGCATTGCCATTACTGTAGCCAAGTGCTTTGGAAAATTGAATGGACTTTAGTTTTAGGGGAGGGAAATCGATAAATCTTTGGGAAGAATATGGTAATCAGTACTATAATAAAACATATTCATCCAGATGATTGATTTTAAAAGGATTTACAAAGAATGGCTATAATTCTATTGCACAAAACCTGAGCAGATGTATAGAGTTAATATGGCTCATGAAAAATTCACACTTACCATGCAATAAGCAAGGAAATGCTTTCTTCTACTCTGTGTCTTCAAATAAATTAGGAAAATATGATTACATCTTTTTTTGTCTCTTTCAATCTCAGTATACTTTTAAAGGACTAAGAATTGAAATCAATCTTCACTAGAAAGATGAAAACAGGTGATCTGAAATAAAATACTTCTTGAATCACTAAGGCATAGGGGGAAAGTAGGAATAAACAGTTTTTCAGAAACTACCTTTTAGAAGAAATGCTCACCAAATATACTCAATGAATGGCAAGGAAAATGTCTTTTTACAAGATTCCTTGGTTTGCATATTTATATTTTAAAGAAGTGGAATGGGACAGGTCATCATATAGTCCTAATAGTGTGTAGTTCTTATGGTTTCATTTTATTTCATTTCTTTAAAGTTTTTATTTAAATTCCAGTTAGTTAACATACAGTGTAATATTAGATTCAGGTGTACAATATAGTGATTCAATACTTCCATACAACACCCAGTGCTCATCACAAGTGCATGCCTTAATCCCTGTCACCTATTTCACCCATCCCCCACCCACCTCCTCTCTGGTAGCCATCAGTTTGTTCTCTATAGCTAAGAGTCTGTTTCTTTGTTTGTCTCTCTTTCTATATCTTCCCCCTCTTTGTCCATCTGTTTTGTTTCTTAAATTACACATATGAGTGAAATTATATGATATTGACCTTTCTCTGACTGACTTATTTCGCTTAGCAAAATACTCTCTAGTTCTGCCATGGTTGCAAAAGACAAAATTTCATTCTTTTTTATGGCTAAGTAATACACACACACATAGATATTCACATTATACATACATATATATATATATTCACATATATATTCATATATATTCACATATATATTTGTATATATATTTGTGTGTATATATATATATATATATATATATATATATATATATATATGACATCTTCTTCATCCATTCATCAATGGACATTTGGGCTTTTTCCATAATTTGACTATTATTGATAATGCTGCTATAAACCATGGGGCATATGTATCCCTTTGAATTAGTATTTTTGTATTCTTTGGGTAAATACCTAGTAGTGCAATTGCTGAATCATAGGGTAGCTCTATTTTTAACCTTCTGAGAAAACTCCATACTGTTTTCCAGAGTGGCTGCACCAGTTTACATTCCCACTAACAGTGCAAGAAGGTTCCCCTTTCTCTGCATCCTCACCAACACCTGTTGTTTCTTGTATTATTGATTTTAGCTATTCTGACAGGTGTGAGGTGATATCTCCTTGTAGTTTTGATTTTTATTTCCCTGATGATGAGTGGTGTTGAACATCTTTTCATGTGTCTGTTGGCCATCTGTATATCTTCTATGAAAATATGTCTCCAGATTCTTTTAAAAACTGTGTCACGAAAAAGCAAAAACAATCAAATGGAAAAGAAGAAAAGAAAAGAACAGAACTTGAGTGCCCCTGCAAAGGCTTCTCTTTTTTTCTTTTTTCCTGATATTGTGAGAATATCCCAATATCAAGTTGGTTGCATAAAAAGGGTACATGCTGCCACATAGGTATTAATTGCTGAAAAATAATTTTTGAATCAGTAGGACTTGACCAATCTTGAGAAATTTCATTGCTGCTTCCCCCAGGCCCTTACTTCTTTAATACTATTTAATTTCTACTGGAAAGTCATATTTCCCTTTCCTTCAAGTGGTCACAATTATGAGTTCTGAACCTATTTGGGGGTAGGGCCCTTAGTAAGACATGTCGGAATAATCTGAACGGTTTAATAATATTTTGGCCTCCTTGGAAATCCCTAGGTCAACTATTTCAGACTTAATTGGACTAGACATGGAAATCTCTTATTTTAACAAGAGGTATATATATGTATATAGATCTATATATCTGTGTCTATTATCTATCTATCTATCTATCTATCTATCTATCTATCTATCTATCATCTATCTATCTATAGCTAACCTAGAGGAAGATTGAAGTAACCTGTCCAGTGTTAATTACAAATTTGTGGGAATCCCTCATTCCCACAATGGAAGATTGTTTTTGCCTCATTTTAACTTGGATGTAATTAATGCTTTTTTTCTCATTTAAATGTTTAATGAAAATTGGTCATTTGCTAGAATGTAGCATAAGAAAATTAGTGAACATCTTAAGTGTCAGAATTTCAAGGTTTTAAACTAGATTGGGCACTAAGTAACATTTCCACCTTGGGCAATTCGCTTAAATTTTCTCCTTTAAAAAATAATTTTAGATATATAAATCATATACTAATGTTATCCTCTTTAAAAAGAAAACTTCAAATATTATAAATGAAACTCAATTTCCCTTGACAACCACCCACAATTTTATTTTCTTCCCAAAATTAGCCACTTTGCTTTATATCCATCCAGATAAATATATGTAGGTAGACAGATGATAGATAGATGATAGATGATAGATAGATAGATAGATAGATAGATAGATGGATGATAGATATTAATACAGATAAAGATACATATACAAATATACAAATGCATAATTGCATTGTCTGCTTATAGAGGGCATGCTACTCTACACTTTGCTTATAATTTGATTTTTTCATTGAATCCTGTATCTTCTAAATTTTTCTATTTTAGTCCATTGAAAGCATACCTATATTCTTTAAATACTGTATAATATGCTATACCATGGATATCACAGATGTTATTTGTTCATTTCATTTCTGACAGCATTTAGGATCTCTATGTTTTGCTTTATTTTGTTTTTACTTTTTGTTGTTACTATTAGTACTAACTACTGTTTCATATAATGTTTTTGTATGAACTTCCTTGTTAACACATCCGTATGTTTTCTTCTAGGAAATTTATATTTTCAGGTCTTATGATTAAGTCCTCAATATATTTCAAGTTAATATTTGTGAGTGATATAAGATAGGGGTCTGATTTTATTCTTTTAATGTAATTATCCAGTTTCTCCAATTCCATTTATTGAAGAGAATATACTTTCCCCATTGAGTATCCTTGATTTCCTTGTCAAATATTAATTAGCCATATAAATACTGGGTTACTTCTGGGCTCTCTATTCTGTTCCATTGCTCTCCGTCTATGTTTTCGTTACTACAGCTTCGTATTTTTGTTTGAAATTAGGACGTGTAATGCCTCCGGGATTGTTCTCCCTCCTGATTGCTTTGTTTATTTCAAGTCTTTTGTGGTTCTATGCAAATTTTAGGATTGTTCTTTCTAGTTCTATAAAAAATGCCTTTGGAATTTTGATAGTCTATAGATAGCTTTAGGTACTATGAAATAACAATATTAATATATTTTAACAATATTAGATCTTCCAACATGTGGTATCTTTCCACTTATTTCTGTTTTATCACTTTTTTTCATTAAAATCTTATCATTTCCAGTGTACAAGATTTTCATGTCCTTAGTTAAATTTACTTCTAAGTACTGTATTGCTTTTGCTGCTATTGTGAATGGGACTGTTATCTTTATTTCTTTTTCAGAGACTTTGTCTTTAGTGTATAGAAATACAGCTGTTTTCTATATGTTGATTTTGTATCCTATAATTTTACCGAATTCATTGAACAGTTCTAACAGTTGTTTGATGGACTCTTCATGACTTTTTATGAATACTATTATATAGGATCTGCAAACAAAGACTTTCCTTCTTCCTAGGTAAAAGAGTCAAATTTTCTTCCAATGTTATCTTAAACTAATTAAGCTCCCAGAATCTTAACTGTACAACTATGTCACTCAGCTTGTTCTTAATTGAATCAACAGCAAAAAATTATTTCAAAATGATCACATAATTCTTACTTAGAAATTTCACTGATAGCTTCTGAACATTTTGTGGGATTAATTTCCAATTCACTGGCGTGTATATGGCTTACCATGTCAAGTTGTGTACCTGCTACTTCATACTTTCCATATTCAATATTAAGCACTATGTCACCAATTCAGTGGATATATATGGTATCTTTTGAATTTGGGCTAAATTATGTCAGAGAGTTAAAAGAGTTCACATATGTCTAAGGTAACATGTTAAAGGTGTAAGCTACCAGGACCCAATGAAAGCAAAATTATTTAGGTGTTTTTAGTCTAGCTAAGTGTAGGGGAAAAATCATTTTCTTGTTCACTATGTGCTTTCCAATTGTCATAAACTGAATTGATTGATACAATAAATATATCACATTTGAAATAACAGCAAACTATTCTTACAGTATTTATTCCTCTGTTATTTATTTGCATTGGTCAAATTAGAGAATGAAAGGTGGATGTGATAACAATCACCTTCCCAGAATTATTTAATATTTCAAGTGTGACATTAACCTAGCCATGTCATTGTTTTTCTTCTTGCAAGCCTCACCCAAAATTCAGTTTCTTAAAAGTGTTTTTGTTGTTGTTCTTGAGATTAAGTCACGTAATTGACCATTGGCAGAAGTGAGGAGGTAAGAGCAGGACTGTGTCCCATTTCCTAACGTACTTGGAGGCAAACACCTGTATATATCATCGCAAAAGGAAAAATGATGTATTATCAAAAAGAAGAATGGAGGCTTTTGACCATAAAATCAGCAATGTCAAATACCATGTTCGTCTTTTTATGGTATTCTCTTTGCTTCGTTTGTGAAATCTTGATTATATATCTATTTTTGTACTTAAATCCCATGTTATACTATCAATCAGATGTGAATTTTGAAGACTAATAAGAAAGAAGTGATGTATAGTGAAAGCTTGTTCTCTTAGCCATTTTTACTGAGAAGGAGAAATAATGGATTGGGATCTAATCATTTAGAGAATAAAACTGTTTTGAAGAATCATTTCCCATCAAATTTTGACCTATAGCTACTGAAACTTTGACCTGTCTCTAAGTAAAGGTAGCAATAACGTGCTGTCACCTTAGAAGCTAAAGTGATGAAATTTGTTAACTCTAAAGCCAGCAGGAAAACAACTTTTATTATTTATTTATTTATTTATTTATTTATTATTTTTTTATTAGAGCACCAATTCACCTTCACCCAATGGGTGGCAATAATGTTCCTTTTCTGGGTAAATAGTGGCTATCCTTCATATGCATATTGGTCTTATCTTCTTGTATCCATTTTACACATCTGCATTTTTATACCAAATTAAATAAATATGTTCTAAAGAGTAAAATTTCATGTCAACATTCATTTTCTTCCTTTCCTTCAAACACTGGAAATATTTTATTAGAATATACTGAAAAGATTCATGAGATCAAGAGAACTATACCAATTATAGTTGCTGCATAAAATTGAGCGTATTGAAGACACTTAAACCACATATTTTCATAATAATAGGCTTTCTAAAATAAGCATTTGAGTCTGATTTGAACAAAAAGCTCTTACTTTTTTCCATGTTGTAAATAAAAATATTATACTTTTTATTACATAAACAATATATTGTGGAAAATTATGAAATTGAAATAAGCCAAAATTTTTTTAAAACCTACAAACATGAGTAATATTTTAAATATTTAACATCCTGTAGTGTATAGATCCTGTCAATTATAATGGACATTGTAAATAACATCACAACAGTATGATCTGGCTAGAGTCAGCCATGCCCAAAATATCCTCCTGGCATAGCTGCCTTTAAACTTTGGGTGCAAATCTCATGAGACCCATGGGTCTTGGGAAATTTTGAGTCTTATACTGTTTTAGAATATGTTAAAAGCCCTCAAATTTGTTTCTTTTTTCTTATACAGAGAGATTCTATGGAATGCAAAACAACAAATAATTATAATAAAAAATGTAACAGCTAATTTTTTCTTTCATGTAAATCACATAGTGAATTAATATTTTACCATAATATACCACAATATATGGAATTATTTAACCAATCCCCAATTCCTACAATTTTAATTTTTAAAAAAATTTTGCTCTTATAAACACGGTTTTATAAGCATTGTTGTAAAGTTATAGTCAGACTTTTATACGTATTTCCATAGGAACATTTCACCAGAGTAGATTTGCTTTGTCAAAGATAATTTAGTTCTCCATTGTGAATTATGTTATTTGCATCTGTATCAAAACACATGTTGCTTTACTCTCTTTTGCAGTATTATTTCCAAATGTCCTTCCAGTGATTACACCGTTTTCCCCATCATTACCAAAACAAAAGAAAAAAAAGTCATTTCTCCACACCCTTGCTTTGTTAGTGATGTTATTGGTGCCCTGCAAGGACTCTCATAAACACATTACCCAGCTGTTAAGAACGTTAGTGCTAAAGGCTTATAACCACCACGTTCTCTAGAAAGTTGATGCAGCCAAACAGGAGCCATTTCACCCAGATTATGATTACCCTCTTCCTGGGACAGTCAGGCTAATGACTTATTGAACTGAAGATGTGGTAGAAAATTTAGTTCTCTCTCTTTAAGTTGAGGCTGACTCTGTATGCAGTTTGTGCAACAGAACTTCTCATGAAATCAGACTGAAGCTAGTCTCCAGCTAAGATCACTTACTTTAGAGTTTTTTCCTTTGTTCTGCCCTGCTTCTTCCATTCCCTTTTTATAAGAGAGTTTCCTCAACAAATCACTTCCCGCAAGAGCTCTTGTCTTAAGCTCTGCTTCTAGGGAACTTAATTAACCTCAGATAGTTGGGATCATGATGATTCTAAGACACAGACTCTAACAATGGGACTTGAAAGTGGTCTTTGAGTCATATGGCAATGAAGACCCCATTATTGATAGTAGGTTGATTACTGATAGTTCTTGGAAAGTTATAGCTGTGGGACTTCTAAGATTTTTACCTGTGGTGAGTGGAGATGGGAAGTAGGGAAAGTGATGTATAATGTGGAATATCTTTATTAACATTTGAGATTTAAAAGGAAATCATAACCAAAGGACTATGAAATTAGGTGGCTATTATTAAGTAACATTAATTCATGAAGCACTCTATTAATTAAGAAAATGCAAGAGCCAAGGAGCCTCTTAGATAACATTTAAGGTGACATTCATCTTCTACAGATGGAACTGAAGACCTAAGTGTTAAATGCAGTGAGCACTTCAAATAAGGCTGAAATATTAGAGGAAAGCAATCTCCTAGGCCAAAGTCAGAACACTCATAAGAGTCATGATTTTAGTTTAATTTCTTTTTTTTAAATTTGGCTTATCTCAGTTTCATAATTTTTCCACATGTAGTGTTACATGATAAGAAGTTTCTTTTATTTTTATTTATTTTTATTACTTATTGTTTATTTTTAATTAATTTAAATTCAATTAATTAATATATAGTGTATTATTAGATTCATAGGTAGAGTTCAGTGATTCATCAATTGTATATAACACCCAGTGCTTATCACATCACGTGACCTCCTTAATGCCCATCGCCCAGTTACTCCATTCCCCCACCTGCCTCCCCTCCGGAAACTTAAAGAAATCTTTATTATTGTAAAACAAGGTCTTAATTCTACTTAACATGATACAACTATCTTGCATAAAACCAAAATTGTACTAACCCTTCTTCAGCAAAAGAGATAAAGTCCGTGAAAGATGGTAAGTTACACTACTGGATATCCTGTGACTTAAAGCTATGATGTAAAATTAATACTATATAGAAAGCAAGTCCATCTTGTATTGCATGATCATGGAAAAATAGAGGAAAGAAAATAAATATTTGTTGTACATGCATGTGCAAGTGCACAAACATACTTAAGAGTAAGATGAGAAATAATCATGACATCATGGTTCTTATTTCTGTAACTGGTCACGTGATTATAGCTGATATTTATAACTTCATTTTTTCACTATCCATTCTGTATTAACTCTGTCTTCAACAAGCACCTCAGCTGGTCATTGTTCCTCAACAATCTTGATTCCTGAAGGGCCTGGGCCATTGGTAGCTGTGTCTAGATTGGGCTGTTTTTGTTTTTCGTTGACCTTAATCACAGGGTATGGTAATACTCAGAGACACTGTAAGGGATCTTCTGTATTCTACAAATATTCTTCCTTACCTTCACTGGGGAGTAATAGTCCAATTTCTTCTTGGTAGTCAGGATCAATCACCCCAGCCAACACTGCAATGCCCTTCTTTGCCTGTTGATTCAGTGGCATGAGGAATTTTAAGTGGCCAAGTAGCAATCTTAACTTAGAATTCAGTAGGATTATTGTTGTATCTCCTGGTGTAAGCATTCCTCCCTCAGGAACTAAGACATGTAGGCCAGCATAATGTAAGTTCATGAGAACAGGAAGCAAATATTTTTCTTGTGAGTGGTGTCACTCTAATTTCTACTCCTTGATTCCTGTGCCTATGAATCCTGGCTACTGGAGAAACACCATGTATTGGATACTTATTTAATACATATGCAGCTTTCTAGAAAACCTTGTACCAGCCTTGCAAAGTATTGCCACCCAACTGGCTCTGTAACTAAGTCTCCAAAAGGTCATTCCGCTGCTCTATCAAAAGAGCTGCTTCAGGTTGGTGGGGAAAATGATAAGACCAGGGAAAATTCTGTAAGTGTGGACCCATTGTTGTACTTCTTTTCACTGTGGGGTTCCTTGATTAGAAGCAATGTTGTGCGAAATACCATGACTGTGGATAAGGCATTCTGTAAGTCCATGGATAGTAGTTTGGCAGAAGCATTTGCGTATAGGGAAAGAAAACCCATAACCAGTGTAAGAGTCTATTCCAGTAAGAACAAATGCTACCCTTTCCATGATGGAAGCAATCCAATGTAATCTATTGGCCACCAGGTAGCTGGCTGAATATGCAGGGAATGGTGCCATATTGGGAGCTCAGTGTCAGTCTCTGATACTGGCAGATTGGGCACTCAGCAGTGGCAGCAGCCAGGAGTCCATGCTGCTGTTCCCATGCATAATGTCCTTCTTTGCCACCATGGCCACTTTGCTCATGAGTCCATTTGGCAATGACGAAGGTGGCTGGAGAAAGATGAATGATTATCCATGAAACAGGACATCCTATCTACTTGATCATTAAAATTTTCCACTGTTGAGATTATCCTTTCATTGACATTTTCATGGGACAGAAATTCCTTCATGTTTTTTTTTTCCCCATTCAGAGAGGTTTCACCATATACTTCTCACCCAAACTTCCTTGGTGCCAATTTTCCAATCATGTTCCTTCCAAGTCCCTAACCAGCCAGCCAAACCATTAACCAGAGCCCATTAATCAGCATATAATCACATGTCTACCTCTTTTACTTTCTTAGCAAAGCGAATAATCAGATGCCTGCTAAAAGTTCTGTCACTGGGAAGATTTTCTTTCACCAGTTTCCTTCAAGGATGTTCCACAGAAGGGTTGTAATGTATCTAACCACTTTCAGGTGGTGCCTGCATATCATGCAGAATCTGTGTAAACCAGGCTTGAATCTTCTCTGCTACTACCAGTTGATCACAGAGAACTCCCCATGAGGCCATAGGTACAAGCTGGGAAATAGAAAGCAGTATGGGAGGAGCAGGGACCATGGACATTTGGGCCACTTCTTTATTTAACTTCTTTGTGCCTTAAGGGCCTATTTGGGCCCAAACATGGATATACCACCTCTGTCTGCTAATGGAGTTTTGCTGTGCATGTCCAGATTTATGGCTTTATAGGTTCGATAACACTCAGTTCATGATTGAAAGCTCAGGTTGCATGGCAACTTGCTGTCCTGTGATTAAGCATTGGTCCCTCCATTCCCTACTAAGGCACAGTAATAGTCCAAGAGCTATTTTTCAAAAGAAAAGTAGTTATCTGTGGAGGACAACAAAGCTTTGATTGTGCTGTGATTTACAAACAGGGCCTGCAAAAGACTGCAAAGAGAATTTCTGTCTGCCATGGTCACTTCAAGCATCATTGCATTTGCTGGATCATATGGCTTAAGCAGCAGAGGAGATTATATAGCAGCCTGGACCTATTGCAGAGCCTTCTCTTGTTCGTGCTCCCACTCAAATTTAGCAGCTTTTCAAGTCATCTGATAAATAGACCTAAGTAACATACTCAAATGAACATGATTCCTCCAACATCCAAAGAGGTGCCCACTTGGTGTTGTATCTCTTTTTTGTTTGTAGAAGAACCAGATGCAATGACTTATCCTTTACTTTTGAAGGGATAGCTCAAAATGAAAGTGACCCACATTCTACAACCCTTAGCAATATCACTGAGGTCAGTCCCTAAGTTTTAGTCAGATTTATTTCCCACGCTCTAGCATATAAATGTTTTACCGATAAGTCTAGAGAAGTCACTACTCACTGCTCATTTGATCCAATTATGGTAGTTAGAAATATAATAAACCAGTGTGATTTCTTTGTGGAAGAGAAAGGTGACCAAGATCCCTGCAAACTGAATTATGACATAGGGCTGAAGAGTTGATAAAACAGTGAACAGTGAAGGTGTATTCTTGGCCTTGCTACTTCTGGTGGATCTTATTGACAGGAACGGAGAAAACGGTATTCGCCAGATGAATAGCTGCATACAAGGTATGGGGGAATGTGTTAATTCACTCAATAATAAGACCACATCTCTTCCAGCAACTGCAGTTGGAATTACCAATTGGTAAAAATGTACAGTTATTTTCCAAAATCAGCCATCTTCTACAAAGGCCAAAAAAGGTGAGCTCAATGGAGATGTGGTAGGAGTCACCACACCTGCATTTTTCACATTGTTGGTGGTGGCATTAATCTTTGCAATCCATTCTGAAATGTGGTATTGCTTCTGGAAATAGGTTCAGGAGACCATTGTACCTACTGTGAGAGAGATCTGCACAAAAACTCCATTGATCACCTGGCCCCCATAAGCCCTTACCTTCATTGTGGACCACAGTGATATTTTGGGTCGCCCAGAATTTGTGTCAGGTCAGACCAGTATCCAGTACTGTCTGAAAAGCCTGATTATTTCCTTTCCCTCAGTGTACAACTATTCAAGTAAAAGGCCAGAGTTTTTCCTTTGGGGAAGGCTAGGAGAAATAATAATAGCATAAAATTTTGGAAGTGTACCGTAGTCTTTCCTCAAGGGAAACCAGGCTTCCCTTCATTTAAGGGGTTCTAAACTGTAAATTGGCTCAAGTCTAGCAATTGACTGAAGGGTTATGACTCTGTTTTTGTGATTCAAGTTAGACTTTTGTTCCCTTTACCTAGAATTTTTCTGCTTACAGATTGGGTAAGAATTTGGTAGGTTTCTTACCTAATTTACTTCTAGGTACACCATGAACAAATAGCAATGCCATATCATAGGCCTGTGTGAGTCAGACTATTTTGATTGCTGGCTTTGACTCCACTGACCCTCACAGTAACCATGCACACCTTGCCTTTGATGGTTGAGTATTCCCACTTGTCCCCTGTCACCCTCAGATCCAATTATTTCTATTGCATTTATATTTCCCCATTTGTGGCTGCTGTTCCCCCTATAAGTTTTTGCCAACAGAGAAATGTAATCATGAAGCTCTTCAAGGATGACTGGATACCATTCAAAAATGTATAACTCATTGTATTGTTGAAAGATATGTCATCTGGACCATCCCAGTTCTGGTGAGTAGGTCTTAAATGACAAATCCACTCTAACATTCTGGTCTCCCTAACCCTTTGAATACTTTCCTTTAGACTAAACTATGGCAGATCTGGCATTCCAATTTCTTCTCTGTAGGCCAGCTTTTGGCCCATGTTTCAGCTAGCCAAACAAATTTGAGCTCTTTCTAACTCCCCAGGCTGCAACATTAAATGCAAAATCTCTGCTTAGTGAGTCCAAATCAATAAATTTGGCCAGATCTAACTTTATGTTCCTTTTTCTATTATTCCATACCCTTGGTATCCATTCCCACACATGTTTTCCAGATTCCTGTTTGCATAAATGAATTCTTTTGAAGTATGGTAAGCCTTCTCATGGGTTCTACTTTGTACTTCACTTTAAGGGGCCTGCTAGAATTTGAGTCCAATTATAGGTCTATAAGCAGAGGTTGATGGGGACAGGTCCTGAGGAGAGAATCAGCAACTCTTGCAACTGCTGTCAGGTAAAGACATTCCAGTTTCCTCAGGCAATGCAGAGTTAATCCCTCTCGATGGGGTTGGAAAGAATAATATTGCTGAGGCTGGTGAGGCTACTTCCACTGGACAAGAAGAGACAACAATATTTAGGGGTTCAATATCCCCAGTTTCATCAGAGTCTTCCCTCATGTTGCCATCCTAACTTACAAGATCCCATTCTTTCTCAGTGTTCTTACTTTAATACTAGACACCCTGGAAGGCTGGGAGTTTAACTTGCATTTTAATGGTATAATTCTGTGTTTGATTTTCACCAATCTTAGCCCTGCAGCTACAAGAGACAAGGATCTCCTTCAGGATACATATAGATGTGTTAAAGTCATTCATATGGCATTTGAGCTGGGAATGCAAATCCCTGAGTTCATACTTTTTTTTTCACCACTTTGTCCAGCATTATTAGGAACAGTCAGCTACCTCATAATATTTGTCAGTTTTCTTAAAAAGTTCAAAAGTGCATAGTCACTGCCTCCCTACCTCTTACAAGTCATTGATTAGGAGTGCCCAATGCAGAAAGGGGATCCCTCCTACATTGTTGGTGGGAATGCAAGTTGGTACAGCCACTCTGGAAAACAGTGTGGAGGTCCCTTAAAAAGTTAAAAATTGAGCTACCCTATGATCCAGCCATTGCACTACTGGGTGTTTACCCCAAAGATACAGACGTAGTGAAGAGAAGGGCCATATGCACCCCAATGTTCATAGCAGCAATGTCCACAATAGCTAAATCGTGGAAGGAGCCGAGATGCCCTGCAACAGATGACTGGATTAAGAAGTTGTGGTCCATATATACAATGGAACATTACTCAGCAATCAGAAAGAATGAGTTCTGAACATTTGCTACAACATGGACGGCACTGGAGGAGATAATGCTTAGTGAAATAAGTCAAGCAGAGAAAGACAACTATCATATGATTTCTCTCATCTATGGAACATAAGAACTAGAACGATCAGTAGGGGAAGAAAGGGATAAAGAAAGGGGGGGTAATCAGAAGGGGGAATGAAACATGAGAGACTATGGACTATGAGAAACAAACTGAGGGCTACAGAGGGGAGGGAGGTGGGGGAATGGGATAGACCGGTGATGGGTAGTAAGGAGGGCACATATTGCATGGTGCACTGGGTGTTATACACAACTAATGAATCATCGAGCCTTACATCGAAAACCGGGGATGTACTGTATGGTGACTAACATAATATAATAAAAAATCATTATTAAAAAAAAATTAAAAAATAAAAAAATAAAAAAATAAAAAAATGTCCCCCCCCACCCAAAAAAAAAAAAAAAAAGGAGTGCCCAATGCAGATATTCTGTGTATCTCTACCGCCAGTTCACATCACAGACTATCTGCGCTCCTTTATTACTGGCAATAGAATCATTAACATCTTTACATCTAATCAGATGATTGGTTCCAGAAACCACGAGCTAATTCAGAAACTCATCTTTAAGGGATGGCTGGGTTGCTTAGTCAGTTAAGCATCTGCCTTCGGCTCAGGTCAAGATCCCAGGGTCCTGGGATTGAGTCCCATATTGGGCTCCTTGCTCAGCGGGGAGCCTGCTTTTCCTTCTGCCTGCTGCTCCCCCTGCTTGTGCTCGCTCTCTCTCTAGCAAATAAATAAATCAAATCTTAAAAAAAAGAAGAAAAGAAAACTCAAAATTAATTTAAAACTTAAACCAAAACTTCAAATTCTGTTGCTCTAGAACTACTCATGTACTAAAATCTGTGTTAGGGCTCTTCAGAGAAACAGAAAACATATGTATATTATATATGTCCTCTATGTAATATCATGTATTTAGTCTATGCATCTATCTAGAGATCTAGAGAAAAAGGGATTGTTTAAAATAGGGAATTGGCTCATGTGAGTATGGAGGCTACAAGCTGGAGGCCCAAGAAAGTGGGTCTGTAGTTCTAGTCCAAGTCTGAAGGCCTGAGAACGAGTGGAGCCAATTATGTGAGTCCTATGCAGAGTCCAAAGGCCTAAGAACCAGAGGTTCCAAAGTGTAAGTCCCAATCTGAGTGCCGGGGATAACTGATGTCCCAGCTAAGGAGTCAAAATGAGCAAATTCTTCCTTCTGCTATGTTTCTGTTCTATTCAGGCCCTGAACAGATTGGATACTGCCCACGCACTTTCAGAAGGACAATCTCCTTTAATCAGTCACTTCAAATGCCAATCTCATCAGGAAACACCCTCACAGACATACCCAGAAATAATATTTAGCCAAATATCTGGGCACCTCTTGTCCAGGTCAAACTGACACATAAAATTAACCATCAGAGAAATTCTGAAACACTTCTTGATGAAGCAGCCTAACTTAATCATGTATTTGAGAAAATTAAGAAATACAATTTCCTTTAGGAAAACATAACTAAATCCTTAATTACAGTAAAACTAAGTGCTTAATTAATTTCATATTTAAAAAGCCAAAGATTTTTGTGCAATGTTTCTTTATGATTTAAATGGAAATTTTCTAATGATGTGTTATTTGTCTTGTAAAATAGTTATGATTTTTGATTCAATGTTTTATACTTGAACTTTTTTTTTTTTTAAGATTTTATTTATTTATTTATTTGACAGAAAGTGAGACAGCCAGCGAGAGAGGGAACACAAGCAGGGGGAGTGGGAGAGGAAGAAGCAGACTCCCAGCGGAGGAGCCTGATGTGGGGCTGGATCCCAGAATGCCGGGATTACACCCTGAGCTGAAGGCAGACGCTTAATGACTGAGCCACCCAAGAGCCCCTATACTTGAACTTCTTAACTTTGGACCTTTTTATAAATCATCATCATCCTCAGATGAGGCAGATCCATGAAAAAAGAGAGAAAATCTCAAATGAGCTTTTATTGCCATGTTTTTGAAGATGAGGTAAATTAAAAAGTCTTCCATAATTGATTGATTACATATTTATGCCATTTTCTCAATCAAGAGTTATCTCAATTAATCACTAAATCATAATTATATTTTTTAAGTACAGCAAAACTTTTCAGAGAAAAGAAAATGTAACTGTGTCAAAGATGGATGCAAATTCATTAAAATTCTGTTGATAAAATATGAAAGCTAGAGGCCACTGATGTCATGCAGGCTGTCATTAACAAGGTTGCTTCCCAGTATTATACCTTGTCTTGGTAGACTGCTAACCACAACTTCTATGAATTTCATCTAAATAATAGTGCAACATTAGCTACAATACAGTTAATGTTGCTAATCATTTTATATGGAATACTCATAAATATTTATAATATACTTTTATGAATAAGAATAGTATACTTACTAGTATTACAAAAGTATAAAACAGATCATGATAATCTAATTAAATGTCCTTACATTTGTGTATTTAAATTTTTCTTCAAGAATACTGAACTAAATCTTTAAATCTTCATCTGTATTATACTCCTAAATTTTCTTGATTATGATTTTTAAATTACTGAATATAAAAAAACTATATATATAAATTAGAGAGATTTAATTATATGTGATTTAAATGTTTTATGATTATCACATACCTTCTATTTTTCAGATATAGGGAATGTTTAAAAATAGTATACTTAATATCAGTTAAATCAGATAAGTTTGCATGGAAATTTCCCCATTTAATGTTTTTCTCATTTTCTACATTGTATTTTTAGTTGAATACTACTTTAAGTAGCTTTTATTTAGAAAGTCATTTCCAAAGTATACATATTTCGAAGTATACATTTTCCTAGTGACAATACACATATTCATTGTACTGGAAGAAAGATATTGTACCTCCCCAGATCTGTTTACTTCTACCAGCTTCCCAGACATCAGCCACTCATTCCAGCTTCTTGGAATGGCTGGAATGACCCTACTAATGGTTCATATTTTCACAGCAACTGTTCCCTCTTTATAAAGTCCAGGTCCCCTTGTGTACAGATTTAAAAAGTTATGCACTCATAAAGATTTGCAAAGAGACTGTTAAACCTGCACAATAGCCACATTTTTAAGAAGATTTTATTTATTTATTTATTTATTTATTTATTTATCTGAGAGAGAAAGAGAGCATAAGCAGGGGGAGCAGCAGGTAGAAGGAGAAACAGGCTACCCGCTCAGCAGGGAGCCAGATGAGGGGCTTGAACCCAGGACCCTGGGATCATGACCCGAGCTGAAAGCAGATGCTCAACCAACTGAGCCACCCAGGCATCCACAGTATCCACATTGTACCTGCTGGATTATGGCTTCCTAGGGTGCCCAGGGAACCCAGTAACACAGTCTAGAGAGTGGATGCTGGGAGAGTTGACCAATGAAAGACACAACTTGGGCAGGAGCCAACAGAATACAACAAACTTTTGCATTTTGTGTCACCAAGAACTGTCCCTAGACCGAATAGCGTTCTACTGGTATCTCTAGAGAACATCCTACATGATACAGCCCCCAACTGTATTTATCATAAACTTTTAATGGGTTCTTTAACTCTCTTGCATTTCCTCTCCCTACCTCCATGCCCCCACTTCCTTTTTGCTTTGAGTGACGGTTCCTAGGAATTGCACTTCTAAGAAAGTGTTAGTTCATAAGCTTTGTTTCAGACTTTTTTCTCTGGAACTCAGGGTAAGATATTCCTTAAATGGGAAATACCATCTCACTTCTCCATCTCCCAAATGAAAAACACTGCTTTATGGTGTTGCATTCCACAAGCTGATTTCATAAAGATCATTTGATAATGTATTTATTTTATCTTCACAATGAGAATTTTTTTCCTCCTAATTTCACAATAACTAGAAAGCAAGAACTTAAAATTACAGTATATTTAATATATTCCTATTCAGATCACATATACAATAATGATATAAATAGCAATGTATTAGACGCGCTGGTAGGTGTGTATGACTTTGTGAGACCTGAGGGCATGTACATCCACATACGGCGAGATAAGACTATCTTACATGAAGTAATTATTAAACAATTAAACATTAAATTTTGAGATATTAGCTATAACTATTGGGGGGATTAAGATAAAGTAGTGATCACTTAGCTCATTGGAAATGACTTAAAAGGGAGTGGAGTCGTTCAAATCTTTCTAAATTAATAGTTGCAAAGCAACCAGAGTGAGAATAGTTGAATCCCTTTGCCTCTAATGATAAGAAGTATGGCCAAGGAAGGATGGATTAAAATTAATAGGAAACAATAACTTACTTGCAAGAATCATTTAAGTTTGTGAAGTAGCTATGATCATTTAATTAAAGTAGACAATTAAAAATTTAATTCTAATAAAGTAGTTTAGATAAGCTAAAGTCTTCAAACCATTGTTTAATATCATGTATAATTCCTATTGATTCTGAATCATCTCAAATTGATTTATACTTAATGCTGACATCAATTTTCATAATACCCTTAGATTCTCTGTTTTTTATTCAAATCATTTAATTAATTAGTCCTAAGTAATAAAAATACATGATTAATTATTTTTCATTAATAATAATTAGAGCACCATTATATAAGTCCCTATTATAGTCTTTTACCTAAGGTAATAATTCAAAAAATTGACTTCTTAATTTTAAAATACCATTTAACATACCATTATTTGTTACAAATGAAGAAGCTGAGGATGAGAAAAGTAAACTACTATTTACATTAAAAAGGTCAAGGTTAGCTTCTATTTTCAGATTTATTTAATTTTGAACCCCAAGTATTTCATCAAAATTCTGTATTAGCCAGAGGTTCAAATTATGCTAAATATACCCTTCTTAAACATAACAAAAATGTTTTTAAATGAAATAAACAAGTATCTTTAGATAATAGAGGAGAGATTAACAATGCTAAAACAGATTTCAAATTTAATGGAGGGAATAGTAAAGGTCACCACAAATAACTTGGAAATGAAAATGCCTGAGACAATTTTAACATCAATAATTTTGGGTTAGAGTAGAAAGATACAACATTACTCTAAAGAGACAAAAATGGGAAGTATTCACTTAAGATATTTTCCAAAAAATGGGAAGTATTTAAAAAAAAAAAAACAGCCAGTCTAAAGAGGTTCCCTTGATTTCAACTTCCATTATAAAATTATGTGTCTCCAAAGGTACATTGTATCAACTCCTGATTGGACTATTACAATACATTTCTACCAAGTACCCATGCTTTCTCTAATGTCCTTTAACAAATACTGATGAGAGGTTGAAGATGAGAATAGAGAAGTAACCATTAGATTTGGCAACAAGGAAGTGTTTGATATATGGTAAATGTTGCACTGGAACTGACTGGTCAATGCTGAAAATTTCAGGTAGCTTGGTGATGGAATATGCCTTTCTAAAAAATAAACAATTATGAATTTAAGTTCTGTTCTGAGAGTAAAAGGGAATATGGAAAGTAAAACTAAAGGGTTTATTGACCTCCTCACTGCAAGCTTCATCTAGTTTGCTGAGTCTATTGACCCAAAGTCCCAAGTCATCTCATGTGGCTCTTTCTTAACACCTACTGTTTCTGTTATGATCAGACGACATCGGGCGCGTTCAGAGTGGTATGGCTGTAGACTGTTTCTCTTATGATAACCACTTCTACTCTACTCTTTGTGTCTTCAAACTCAGGAGTGGTAAGGAAGCTGTAGTGATGCTTGTTGTAGAGCTCTCTAGGGTCTCCTTAAACCAGAAAAATGTGCCCTAAGGAATATACATGGTGAGGTTGCCGTCTATGACTAGTCTTGGCACAGTGTGCCAATCATTTAATGGTTTCCCTAAACCTGAACTCTCTTCAAATTGCCCATTTTGAATGTGCCATCTGTCTCCCAGGACCCTGGCTGATACAAGACAATTAAAACAAAAATAGTAATACAAATACAGCAGCATCAGTAGATTAGTTTGATTGATAAATTCTGGAGCAAATGAACTTGGTAGTATTTCAGAATATTTAGTACTAAGAAGAGAGGAAAGCATAAGAAAGAGGACAGGTGATAACTGAGTTGTGTGGGCCTTATTCTAGATGACATTGGCAAGGAGTGTCTTTCTGAATGACATATGGGAAGAATGCTATATTCTGAGGAGGAATGAGCCATTGGATGATCTGGGCTGAAAACATTCCAGCTTTTCCACCATTCCAAAGGGAATGACAAATGGTTCCCAAATAATAACCTGGTAATTTAACAGCAGGAGTTGAAAGATCAGAGAGACAGAAACTTAGTGAGGGAGAAAAGTAGAAGATAAGGTCAGAAGCTTACACAGAAGCATATAAGGCAAGTTCATGTTGGCCATGATAAAGAGTTGAAATACTAAGAGTAATAGGAAACTATTAGAGGTATTTAATTAAGGAAAGGTGTGCTCTGATCAGCATTTTAATAGCTGGCTGCTATTGGATTGAGAGAAGGAAAGACCAGAAATACAAAGATAAGCTAGGATGCTACTTCTGTAGCACAAGTGAAAGATGATGGTAGAAATAGGATGATAGTGATAGAGTATGGATTTTAAAATTTATTTTGACAGTGGAGCCACAGGACTCTCTGATGACAATATATGTAAGGATAGGAAATACAGGTTTGATCATCTAAACATGGGATAGTGCCATTTACAGAACATGGAATAATAACGGGCGGAAAGATTTGATGAGAGAAGAAGAATTTATAGCTAGGGGTTGTTTCTTGGTCATGTTAATTTCTATAAAATCATACTAGAATAGGTAGAAGGAATCAACGATGTGTCTTTGTTACATTGGAAAGAATTTCTTGGCATGGGGAGTGGAAAAAATTCAAGAAGAAATCTATTTAGAGTCTTTAAATAAAGTTAAGTCTAAAATAAATACCAGTAGTTGCAATTGAGCAAAACTCTGCATTCTTCCAGCAATTCTGGCAACTACACCATATGTGTTGCTTAGCATACACTATTCTGGTTTAAGGAGGTGCCAGAAAAGACACTACAGCAAGCATCACTACAGCTTCTTTCTAATAAGGGACAAGTGTAAGACAAAAAGCACAGCTAATGTGTAGCTGCCACAGCAAACAAGGAAAGAGGTTTTCAGCTCAGAGACAAGTTTTCTGATGTGAATGCCTCTATCTCTAGCCTCCTTCTAGTAACCCCTCAAGCTTCCAATTTGCAGGACTACAGAATACAACAGAAAGTAAACTTTCTGTTCAGCTTTTCTTCGGGCCTTAAAGATTCAGAAACCTATTATCAATTCTAATCCATTATTTTGCCAGTTTTCATTTAGAATACTTTCCCTATGGATGCCGAGGGTGTTCTCGGTGTCTTCAATACTCTTCTTGCCCCATAGGTTTCAGATAACCCTTGTATTCAACCTTGTTCTCACCCGCACCTTTGGAGTGCATCTACCAGCTAGAGACCAGTCTAGTTCACTGGCATATGCAGCCTCAGAACAAGCATACCTGTAGGAAAAGGTAGGTTGTAATACAACTGCTGGCTCTAAACTTCTGTGATTTTGTGATCTGAGCTAGTGCCTCTAGCATGCTATATATTACAACTAAGCTTCGTGCTATTCTTTTTTCATTTACTCCTACCAATGAAGTTCACTATATCGTTCTGGCAAAGAAAAAGTTTATTTTATAATCCACATGCTAAAAAAAATAAATGAATAAATAAAATAAAATCCACACACTAAAACTCTGTTCACTCTAGAAAGAGGTACAATTTCAGCCTCAATTGAAATATAACTTTATATGTGTAAGAATTTTGAGCTTGGTGATATGTTCCTATTAATTACAGACAGTGACAAGACTCCAAATTTGTTTTGCTCCAAAGTTAGAATTCTGAACTAAACAATGTTCATATTTCAAAGTGAGAATCAGATTAATATTTGCATTATTCAACCTCTGGTGCCAGGATCTCTTTTCTTTTTCACATGAAATATAAAAATGATTCTCAGAAGACTGATCTCCACAACCACTTCTACAGTGAATGTGTGAACACAGACACAATCCCAAAGGTCATTAATCAGTCACAGCTTAGCATTTTATCAACATCGGGACAAATGTCAGAGTACCTGAATCTTATGCTTCCATTTGCCAGGATTAATATATCACACTGTTCCTACTAATACTCCAAAGGCATGTAGAAAATAGGAGAGTAGATTTTCAGGGAAGGAAAAGGAAAAGGAAAAAAAAAAGTGATAGAGAGTTAAAATAAGTAAGTGAACTAAGACAAGCAAAGGATAAAGTAAAAAAGACCGAGGACTCCCTGAGTCTTAAGGGGAAATGCATAGATTCTTTTTCACACTGACATTGAATTCCATGACTGTTCCATACTGTGTGCTGTCTTTCTTTCCCAATCCTCACATAAAATATTTCAGGGTGACAAATTGCTCCTTTGAGTAACATTTTAAACAGGTGTATGACTTTCAGGTACAGGCAAGGTTGATTCTAGGAAATACTGTGATGTAAGAGAAATGTGTTTGAGACAAACTCTTGCCTCTAAGCACTTCCCCTTGTGTCCCTGCACATTTTCATTTACTTCTGACCTGTAGCTCTCACTGTCATTCTCCTCCTGCCTCAAGCTCAAGACACAAGTCACTTAATACCCTCAAGCAGGGACACGTGGGGTGTCCATAAAATTAAATATAAAATATGAAAGCACATATGTGACAGCTGTGGAAATGTGCCACTCAGATCTGCTGTGGGGATAATACTTTACCTAAGCCTCCAGCTGTTTCCCCTTTGGATTCAGCACTGCATTTCCACTGAGGTTATGCTGCCCGCCCCCAGGCTTTTCTGAGTCAATGCGCACAACATGGATACTTAAGTGGACTCATTATAGTGAGATATAGGAGTTTTCCAACAGCAGAGTGTGACTCAAGAACTTCTTTTTTATTTGGCTAAAACTTTGTTGGAACCGTGCCACATGCAAGAATCTTCCTCCCAAATCCTCCTTCCCTTCTTTCTTTCCTTCCACAGGTCTCAGACCCATTCTATGGTATAAACACTCTACTCTTCATTTCTTGTTCTCTTCTACAGTAAAAGACTTGTAGATCTAATTCTATTTTGGTTTTTACCACTTGGTGGTCCTGATGCAAATGGTACTAAGATATTTGAAAAAAAGAAAAAAAAAACAGATGGTAAAATGAAATTTTTGGACATGGTCATTCATTGCCTAGAAGAAAAAGATGCAATCCTGAATGGTAGGAGGGGAACCAATAGAACATAATGTAAGATGGCATCCTGTCTGCTAAAGATTTCTCCTGCAGCTACCTGGGGGAATGGTGGAAGACTTTACTTTTCAATCAGGTGCACTGATTCAGGTATTTTAAAGAGTTGTTCAGTGGTGGGTGACAAGGTCTAACAAAATAGCAAAATTAGCTAGTTACTGCTAACCTGAATTAACTCATTGAAGAGGGATAATGAGAAAGTGATGATTGTTAATAAGCAGTTAAAGGCTGACTGTGAGAGCCAAAGGATCTCTTTGGTCAAGAGCAGAAACTGCTGAGTATCAGATTGAGCGTCTCATAGAATCACAGATATCCAGAAACATTATAATGCTTGTTTGAAGCAGATCTCTTATGTTAAAGTTAGGACACTAGTTGGGGCCCTAACACATGGGATGGGGACATATGTATGGAACACCTGAGGATATTAGATCAGCAGACTCTGTTGGGCCCTCAGAACTTGCAGAAGTAAGGCTTACCAGCATCCTGTGATGCAGAGGCCTCACTAAAAACCGTTGCCTCCCTCAGAAGCTGCACCTACTGAAACTAGAGGTAATTGCAGCATAACCTGGCTAAGGTCATGATAAAGGGGGAAAAAGATTATAAACAAAGGGAAAGGTAAGAATTAGTTAACATGTACTGAGAGGGCAAGGCAGTTATCCTGGGATTGACCATCCAGAATGGTCTCTGGATAAACTGGATAAACAAGAAATAGTTGACTTGGGGAACTTTATCAAAGCAGATATTCCAGATACTGGTGCAAATGCACCACAAAGTGTCACTTAGTGGTTGGGTGAAGTAGAGTTGTCCAAGGTGTCCTGGCAGACAGGAGAAGTAGAAATAAAGAGATTAAAAGAATTGGTCATGGGGTGCCTGGGTGGCTTAGTCAGTTGAGCATCTGACTCTTGATTTCAGCTCAGGTCATGATCTCAGGATCGTGAGATGAAGCCCCACAACAGACTCCATGATGCGTATGGAGCCTGCTTAAGAATCTTTCTCTCCCTCTTTTTCTCTCCCTCTCTCTCACTTGTGTCCTCACTCTTGTGCACGCACACACACACACACACACACACACACACACACTCTCCCTCTCTCTCTCAAAATCAAACAAACAAACAAACAAACAAAGGTGAAGTGATCATGGTGGAATGGTATACAGTATAAGGCCAAAACAGCAACCAGATGGTTATGTTTTACAAGATAGGCCAGGTGGGCACGCCCTTCACTAGGGCCATCTGCAATGCACTTATAGGAAGGACACCAATATCACTAAGGATTTCAGTGATGATTTCTCTCTGCATATCAAGTATGAAGGTAAGAGACAATCACAAAATGCAGCTCATTAATGTCCATTGCAAGTGATAGGTCTTGAATAACAGAGGATGATAACACTTAATCTCCAGAAGATGGAAGGACATAATTACTGCAATGACCAGCCAAATTGGGGGAAAAATGAAGAGTCATGACTCATGAGGGGCTGTGGTGATGTAATAGAGTATCCCATGCCTAAAGACAAAATAGATTGGCCATCAATAAGGGTGCTACTTAACACATGAAATTAAATAAAATTGAGATTTTATTAAGAGGCTGAGGCAATTGTCCCAATACAAAACTACAGTCTTTTGCTTAGTGCCTGAACTTGATCTATTTTTTGGATCTGGAACCCAAAGTTTGAAGAGGTGGTTGCATCCCTAGAAGGAAGGGACTTGTAACACAACAAGAATTATAGACAGAAAAGGACTTCATCCATGTGCTCTAGTAAAATTAAACATTGAGGAGAGGGAAATACCCATTTTAAGAACAATGTACACAGGGTCAGAGTTGACATCGATGACCTGAAACTCACATTATCAAAATGCCTCCTATTGGGATGGGGACTAAGAGAGGCTTGATTATTAAATGGATTCTGACTAAACTCTGGTTCAAAGTGGAATCTTTGGTCTTTCAGGCCCACCCAGTGGTCCCAAAATATATAATGGAATTGAGATACTGAGAAAGTAAGTAACTTGAGCATTGGCTCCTTGGAATGTGGAACAAGTTATCATAATGGGAAAGATCAATGAGATGCCTCCCTCTAGCCAAGATAATAAATAAAAAATGTTACTTCAGCCTATGGATGATGGCAATGATTAGTGCAGCCATTAAAATTTTAGTAAATGCAGGTATGAGTCTATTTTTTTTTTTTTTTTAACCAGTCAGTCTCCAGAAACATGCTGATGCCTGCTGGAGAAGAACCATGTACTAACACAAGCTCAACCATGAAGTAGCCATAGTTGCAGCTGTGGTGCCAGATATTTCACACGTTATTCAGCAGTTCATTAAGGAGTATTCTCTTCTCCACCACAATTACTTAAGAGATCAGAAATCATTTACATTTACATGGGAGTGGACAAGAATACCCATTTCCAATTTTGCTTCAAGTCACATTAACTCCAATGGTGTATGTCATAATATAACCTAAAGAGATCTGAATCACTTGAACATACCACCAACCTCCTGCAACCTTGATCCTCTCCTAGCGAATGTGTCTTGCAGGAACTAAAACTAAGGCAGTATATAAAATATTTTTGTTGAAGAGGGTCATTTTTTTTTTGCCATGACAAAATAAATTACTTTATGAAAATATTCTATTATTCAAAAACGGTCTAGGTTTGCTGGTCTAAGGCAAGTGTTGTCCAAAGCTTTTGTTCATGGCTCAGGTCTTTTGTTAAATGATAAATAACTAAATAAGAGGGAAACCAGAAATAAACAGGCTAAAGACAAAATAGCAAGTAATAGTCAACATGTTCCTAACATTTATATCATCTACGTTATAAATATATCAGTTATATCATGATGTCTATGAAATTGAATATATCTTACTAATTTTCTTAATTTTACTATGATTGTTGCAACTTATACAGTGAGGTCAAATTGATAGAGAGCATATTACATATTAAGTGAAATTTATAGGAAGCATTTAGGAAGTGTCACTAATCAGGAAATTGGAGGGATTGTATTGTATATATGTGTATGTCTATCTATCTTTCAACATGTCTATATGCCTTTATGAATATGAATATAAAGGAGTTTTATTTCAAAAGTAACATAAAGATGTTTTGCTGTTTTGGGAAAGCATAGGCCTAAAGTGCTATAATGTAAAATATATTACAATTGAAATATTTGATAAAACTAATGAATATTTATTAAAGTCTTTATTGTTGTTATGGGAACTATTCTCAGTACTGTCTATATATTGATAAATTTACTTTTCATAAAAATCGTAGGGGTAAATACAATTATTGTATTAAACAGAGTCCTGGCAAGAAAAGATGCAGTGTTCAAAACTGAACAAATTATAGTATACATATATATATCAAAAAGAGGTGCTATTTAAAAAGCCACGGGTATAGTAAAACCATAAGGGATGGTGCTATATCTTGGAAGTTCGTGACAGTGGGTTAGAAATTTGGGAAATGTCTGGAAGCTAAAATTGATAAGGTGAAGCCTTAGATAACGAATATAATTTATAGCTTTTTTCTTTAATATTATTATTAAGATTAAGCAGTACGCAGTTTAAAATTTGACACATTGGTAGAAATGTTTCTTATAGTTACAGAAATTACAACAGTTTTTGAGGAATGATTAGGCTATAAAATAATAAATATTCCAACTCTTAATGATGTTAAATGAAATGTATCATCACTTTGGTTTCATGATTTTTTTCTCGCTATTTTCAATCACATTTTTTTTTTTAGATTGAGATAAATTGTGTCTATTTCTTTAAAGAATGGATAACTTTTTTCTGTGGTAGTCGTTTGTGCAGCTCATCAGGAACTCTTAATTCAGCATAAGCGCAAGTACTTCAGATATCTATCCAATGTGATAAAGAAATTGACACTGAGATTGTCACCGAGATGTTCCAAGATTGATGATCCTTCTTAAACATAAGATATCATTATCAATTCAGGGTCACCCAAAAGGAAATCACTGAACTGTCAAAAGCTTCACACTGCTACTTTTCTCAAAAGACACATTGCGTAATTTTTTTGTAGTTAGTAAGTCTTCTATTCTGTATGTAAAAATAAAATAAAACCTACATAATATTAGAATTTTCTTTAAATAACTAAACTCACTGATAGCTTCTTAGGAAAAAGTTATATGTTTCCAAGCTTCATTCTGCATTTAAACTGAAAACTCAAAATGGAATTGTTTTATTATTGCACTTTAATTTATAAGGACTATATTAGACTTGAACACTTGTTAATAAAATAATACCTATTACGTGCCTTTCTTAAAAAAAAAAGGCACTTTCTAAAAAAAAAAAAGTCCCTCTTTCTACTGCTATAAATACTTGCATGCATGTATTAGAGTTGATATTTTTTAAATATTCAGATTTCACTTGTATGTGGAATCTAAAAAAATATCCCAAACAAGTGAATAAACAAAAAGCAGAATGAGACCTATAAACACAGAGAACAAACTGATGGTTGCCAGTGGAGCGGGGGGTAGGGAGATGGGTAAAATGGGTGAAGGGAGGTGGGAGATACAGGCTTCCAGTTATGGAATGAACAAGTCATGGGAATAAAAGGTATGCAGTAGGGAATATACTCAATGACATTGTGATAGCATATATGGTAACATGTGATAGTTAAACTTGTGGTGAGCATGGCATAACACATAGAGATGTTGAATCACTATATTATACATCTGAAACTGATGTAACATTGTGTGTCAACTATACTCAAATAAAGCAAATTTTTTTTTAAATTTAAAAAGTAAAATTAATAATTCAGTAGAGAAACTTATAGAATGATATTTCATCTAAATATATGCATATTTGTGTATATATATTTATAGATATATTAATTTGGGGTTAGAAATAAACTGGATTTATTAATTCAAAATATAATACATGGGATATTAATGGATATCCATTTTTTATGGAAATTGTTTTTAATCCTATTATGTGAAGATGTTAGATTTTCTCTGGCTTTACTTATTTTCAGCCAAGAGAAATAATATTGTGTGTATGTGTGTGTGTGTGGAAGAAAGAGGACGGGGGGCGGGAGAGATTTCCCAAGTAAATTGGAGTTAGATCCATTCCAGGAAGAATCTGAAGAATTTGCAATGTAAGACCATCAATTCACCACACTGAGTATGAGTTATATGCTCAAAGAGGCCCTTTTGGGTCATTTATAGCTGTATTATCGATAAAGTTTAAGTGCAGTGTAAAATGATAAAAAAATATGATGTTCAGTCCCAGGTATTTCAGGGAGTTCCTTAAGATTTCTATAAAATAGAATGGTGTCCTGGAATATTGTTTTAATTATAAGGCAAGTATGTCTTTCACCAGCAGGTACTTACAAACTTGCTACTGCCTTGACTATTGTTTTAATTATGAGACAAATGTGTCTTTCATCAGCAAGAAGTTACAAAAAAATGTCCTACTTGTTACATTATTAATGCTGTTACTAGGATGTTCTAAATTGTTATCTTAGTGATTTAGAATTTCTGGACCTACCTAATTTGTTAACAATCTATTTGAGAAGGTGTTAGTCATGGAGACGCTTTTCATGCTACTAGATAGATCGAAGAATAGATGACTTACAATCAGATTGTTTTGATGGACGGCTATCCCAAGGAATAATCAGTTCGTTTGGGTTTAGGCATGTCTGCTTATTTTTCTTTAATCAGCACTTTGAGAATATTTTAATTGAAATTTAACAAAATTGGTTTTGTTTAAAAATAATCAAGACATGGGTTGATTTGTTTCATTCTTTTATTACAATATTAAAAAATAATTACTGAACAACCATTATATACCAAGAAATTGAATAGGTACAGGATATTCAATGCTCTAACAGACTAGGCTTCTGCACTTGCAATATCGAGCCTAATTTGCTGAATTATGTATATAAGATTCTAAGTCAATAAAAGGAATTACTACCCAATTTTTTACCAATAATTTGTAATGTTTCCAAGGCTCTCAGATTACTATCGCTGCAAACTCAAAGCTACCCTAGTGCATTTTGGAAATGAAAGAATATCTTTACATCATTACCATCTGGAATTTCATTTATGACATATTTACCTGGATTTTGCATTGCATTTTAAAATATTTTTATCTCACTAAATAATGAATAATATTTTTATCTTACTAAAACCTAATAGTTTCTCAACATTCACATCTGGTCTTCACCATCTCAATAACAGCTCTGTGCCATAGAATGACTCCCCTAAGATCCAACTTCTTTTACCTGTCCCATCCAAAACCTGAAATTAAGTTCTCTGGTCCTGGATCCTGGGTTTTTGTGGTTTTTGTTTATTTAGTTGGGGTTTTTGTTTTGTTTTGTTTTGTTTTGTGGTGGTTTTTTGTGTTTTGTTTTGTTTTAGTAACACGAAGAGAATATTCTACAAGTAGCCATAAATTTTGAAATCTATTCTTGTTTTATGAATCATGTTTTATTTAATTGTACAGACCACGGCTTCTTAAACTACACTACAGTTGTGCTTATATATCTAGAAATAGCATTATATGAGACTAATATTTTTGGACCATTTATATCTAAGTATGTATTTTATGTGATTAAGCCTTTGAAGAAAATCGGCTTGTATTTCTGAAGGTGGGAAAGTGTTGGGTGAGTGTATCATGCTTCTCAATGGCATCATCTTCACCCAGCCATTAATATTAGTTATCTAAACTCTGGCTTAGCACAGAAGACTGTGATAGCTTTTGCTCATGTAGTAAATGTCCTGCTATACATATACATTTGTGGTTTATAAAGTAGTGAATTGTGTTTTTGGGGGGCTGGGGTGGACTTTCTGCTTGAGGCAGGACCTATTGTAGTTATTGAAATTACTATTTTCTCAAGAGTGTGGGGAGTGGTCAATTTTGCTTCTTTCTTGAATTCCAACATGTTTTGTTTTTGAGCCCAAATAGATATATCCTGTTTAATCTATAATAATAAGCACTACCCTCTCTCTCTCTTATCAATACTTGGTGTTTCTGAGGAACTATAGGGTCTATTGTGAAGTATTGAGAGCAGGATAATGAACACAGGTGGCACTGGGCCCCTAATCTCCTTCGCAATATGCTTATTTAGGTGATCAGTTCTTCTCCTCCTTCGCTTTCTCTCCTTTCTTCTTCTCTGTCTCTTTCTCCCTCTCGCCCTCCTGCATTCCCTCCCAGCCCTTCTCCAACTTCCTGTCCTTCTGCAAATTCCAGATCACAGGATGAGTAAAACTGTGGTAAGCAAGTAGAGTGGAGTCTGTTGATGATTTGAAAAGACAATGAACCCTGATTCTTATTGATTGCCTCTAGCCCATTCATCTCTCCTCTCCTACAACTCCCCTTCTTCTTCTGTCACTTCTCTACCTCTTTGTCTCCTTTGTTACACTGCCTCTTCGTATTGGGATGTCCTCGTCCAAATTAGGAGTCCTCCTAACAGAAGGGGATTGAAGAGTTGACCTTCACCGATCATTATTAGTCCCAAGAGACCGTGGCACAATGTCAGAAAATATGTGAGGTGAATAACTGTCAAGTAAGAATAAAAAAAAAAGAGTATCTTTTTATGTTGTTTTGAGAATACATTTATGCCTTTTTAAGATATCTTTGATATTTATTGTTACTAAAGCCTCATGCTGTTCTTATCTCAGAAATCATCTATATAAGTATTAATGATTTATGCATACCAGGGATAAGATAAATTTGATGAAATTTGATGGCAATCATTGCAGGTTTGGATTTTTCAGAGTTCGTTGGCTGTTAAGTGCCTACTTTTTAAATATCAATTGTACCTCAACCACTTATAACCAATATTTATATATGTTGTTTTTATGGTGCATGTAGGTTCTTTTACATGAAAGTCTTAGATCTGTTTTGTAAGTAACACTGAAGAAGCAGTATGCATATATTTTTCATCCATTGGAAATCAATGAAACTTAAAAAAAAAGATTTTTTTTATTTATTTACTTGGAGAGAGAGAGAGCAAGGGAGGGACAGAAGGAGAGAGAGAGAGAGAGAAACTCTAGAAGGCTATGCATGGAGCATGGAGCCCCATGCAAAGCTTGATCCCATTACCCATGAGATCATGACCTGAGCCGAAACCCAGAGTGATATGCTTTTTTTTTTTTTTTTTTAGATTTTATTTATTTATTTGACAGAGATAGAGAGAGAGGGAACACAAGCAGGGGGAGGGAGAGAGGAAGAAGCAGGCTCCCAGCGGAAGAACCTGACGTGGGGCTTGATCCCAGAAGGCGAGATCACGCCCTGAGCCCTGAGCCGAAAGCCGACGCTTAACGACTGAGCCACCCAGCACACCCAGAGTGAGATGCTTAACCACCTGAGCCACCAAGGCATCCCTCAATGGAACTTTTTGGTGAAAGAATTAAAAGAAAGAGAAAAGCAAAGAGGAAGAGAAAGAAATAAGCCAGCAAGTACAAGACAGTGATTTATTTATTTTTATTTTTTTATCTAGGTTTTCAGAATTTATTTCCATAGAGCTTTGCAAATTAATCTCTTATGATTTTTAAAATTTCTTCTGTTTCTATGGTATGTCTCCCATCGTTTTTTATTTTGTACATCTGTGCTTTCTCCCTTATTTCTTTTTTTTAATAATCTTTTATTATGTTATATTTAGTATATTTAGCACAGATATTTATAGCATACAAATCATATTTCCCTGACTCAGCAACTTGGGTTCTAGGAACATCAACTCCATTGTCTGGGTCAAATAAAAAGTGACTTTTTATCAGTATCTTCCAACTTCTACATTGTCTCCTTACTCAGCAACCTTGTTTTCATTTTTGCAATGACCTTGTATAGCAAGTTCCAAGCTGGGGAGTGGAGTACTGGAAACTGAGGGGGGACTCTAAGGACCCTCATGAATGAGATGAGTACTCTTGTAAGAGGCCTCCGAGAGATTCCTTGTCCTTTCTGCCATGTGAGAACACAGTGAAAAGATGGCCATCTATAAACCAAGAAGGCCTTCATAGAGACAGACACTGAATCTGTCAGCCTTCAGATCTACAAGGAATGCATGTCTATTGTTTATAAGCCACTCAGCCCATGTTATTTTGCTACAGTAGACCATACAAAGACAAATTCTAATTGGTTAAACATATATTTAGCATTTATACAAGACGGTCCTTGTGCCGTATTTACCATGGTATTTATTTCTTATTAGAAATTGCTGCTTGGAGCATCTGGGTTGCTCAGTCAGTTAAATGTCTGCTTTTGTCTTAGGTCATGATCTCTGGGTCCTGGGATAGAGTCCTGCATTCAGCTCCCTGCTCATTGAGTAGTCTGCTTCTTCCTCTGCTGCTCCCCCTGCTTGTGGGCTCTCTCTCTCTCTCTCTCAAATAAATAAATGAATTCTTAAAAAAAAAAGAAAGAAAGAAAGAAAGAAAGAAAGAAAGAAAGAAAGAAAGAAATTACTGCTTAATTGCATATGGTAGATTGACATACAGTATCAATCTACCATTTGTCCTTTCTTGTTCTATATATTAAATACATAAAGGACCATTCTTTAGTCATCAAACTTCAACACAGGAAGAGTTAAAATAAATAAAACAAATGAGAAATTAAGTTAAAGTAACTAGTACCTAATAAAGTAACTAATAACAATAAATAGTAACTTTTTTTTTTCTTAGCCAAATACTGTTTATTCTGGGCCTTTTAGATAATGCAGAAGTCACAGGGTTTCTAACTGGGGCACAACAGGTAGCTCTGCTTCTGCTCCTGTTTCCCAGCATTCCACAGCTTTACCATATGGTCAGAAGTACATCAGAGCCCTTTGAAGCACATCCTCTAGCTATCCTGCCTGTGGAGGGCTCACCACAGCCCTGCAGTCTACAGATGACTAAGGGGCCTGCTGTTTCACTTCTTCACATGCCCCCAGCACAGCAGATTTGCAATGCAGGAAACATTGCTGCAAACCTAGAGAACTGGCTGCTTTCCAAAGCTTCAAATTTACTCCTCAGGCTGTATCATTTATGGAAATTGATTCTTTTTTATTTATGTCTGGGAGGTGCCAGCAACTCTCTGTGGAATGTAGCCATAGGAATAGCATAAGAGAGGTAATAAGAGAGGCAGAACACTTGCATATGTATGGAGAAGTACAAGGAAAGGGACAATTTTCTATGCGAATGTCAAACAATCCCTTCATTTTATTCAATACCTCAGAACTAGTCAGTAATAGACCAAGGTTTACTGATTATAAATATAGTGCAGTTTCCAGTATACCACAATCTTGTTACTAAAGATATTTCTGTTAACCATTATCATTACTATTATTTGAGCTAAACCTTCTCCAAACATGAGATTTAAAAGGCCGTGATTTCCTCAGTCAATATGACTTCAGGTAATTATATGGGTAAACAAAATCATAGTTTCTCACTTCCAGTGCACTCACACACAGATTTGTTCTGACAAACAGAAAGAGTAAGAGAAAAGGTGAGTTTTAGGAGCACCCAGAATGTCAGAGGTCACTCAGAGCTAAATGTTTTTCTCTACCCCTATAATTGTCTACATTTATCTAACAACCACACACACAAAATATATATATACATATGTGCTGTTTTTAACATGAAAAAATACAGAGATAACAGAAGGATAGATATTTGCTCTCAATATTGTACAAGCTCAGAAGAAGAAAGATAAATGAATACTGACAATAAAATTTTGTTACTTCAAGGACTGAGGTAAGCCCAGATACATATCAATGAGCACTAACCTAGACTAGAGGGAACCAGTAAACATTCTGGAGAAAATAACATCAGATTTCCTTTCTCCTGTCCCCATTATCAAATAAAATATAAAGTTCTATTAAAATATTCAGCCAGTCTCTTCTTTATACCACTTCTCCAACATCCTAGTGCAACTCATCATCTTTTCTCGTCTGAAGTCTGTAATAACCTCCTAATCGGCTACCCTATATACACTCTTGCTTATTTGCAGTCCAACTGTTCTCAGCAACAACTCAAATTATGTTTTAAAAATTTATATCTGATCATGGCACACATTTGCTTAAAAACATACAGGAAATTTTCCTCTGGTCTTAGAGTAAAGAGCAACCGTATTTTATTTTATTTTTTATCATGGCTCATAAACTCCAACATAATTGTGTCCCGGTTTATATCTCTAGTCTAAGTTCATGCTACTCTTTCTCACTGTTAAATTTTTTTTTTTCTGGGCTTTCTGGCATTTTTCCAATGCTCAGAGGTCTAATTTAATCTTTGAAGTAAATAGTTTCTTCTCTTGCAGTGCTTTTTCTAACCCCTTCCCACTTTGGTTTTGCTTCTCAATCTACTTTCAGTTAAGGACTATTTATTCCTAGATGACTCTTGAACCTTCCCAAAGAGCTAAGCCATTTTGCCATATTTTCATGGTATCCTTTAATTTTACCTTGTTTTAATAGTGCTTGTTGTTAAATTAATTATAATAATATATGTTTGTAGAACCTGTTTTTTCTTTTTTGTATCACCAACAATACTTATTATTGTGCTTCATAAATTCACAACAAATATTTGTTGAATAAATGAATAATCTAAATTCTAAAGAATGAACCAACCTGGTGAATAGGGGAAGAAAGGGTGTTTCAGAAAGAATAAAGAGCTACGTTAATGTTTCTAAAGCTTATACACATAATCATCTATAGAAAGATTCCAGAAGGCATGTCTGAAGACAAGATGGTAAAATGTAGGTCTTAAGTGTTAGTAAGGAACTCACTAATAAAAGACCTTTTATTCCATGGTAAAAGTTTTGAATTTTATTTCAAAGTCAATAAGGATTTAGTGACAGACTTTATAAGTTGGTTAGTTTTGTGTTTTAGATACTAAGATACTAACTTATCAGCATTAGAAAGAAGTATTAGTATTAGAATTATCAGTATTAGTATTAGAAAGAAGCAACATTTGGGCCATTGGTTGGTATTAGAAACCAAAAGCCAGTGGATAGTAAAAAGAAACTAAGGAGTCCAAGATTATCCATATCCTTCTGAATTGGAATCACGAGCTCATTTCTTCTTTTAGAAATGTAAGCATTCCACATTGATCCAATCATAAAACAGTAAGTACAAAAACATGCATAAAAATAAAAATAAACAAACTCCTTTCGACCCTAAATACCCATTATCTGCAGTCCTATTTATCTCTTCCAATTAATAATCAATTTCTTGAACTATATCCACATATTCTTATCTTGCATTCAACCCTTAAATGATTTCAGTATGATTTCCACTCACTGCTAATGAAAATGCAACCGTCAAGACATTATAGCAAACCACCCTTATAACAAATCCAGTGAACATTCTTAATCCCTTATCATATTTTATCATCTAGGGTGTTTTCAAATTTTCAGAATATTCACCATTGGAAATGCAAATGAAAAATTTTTTGCAAAGGCAATTAATAATGAACCATCAAAGAGAATGAAGCCACCCAAGGAAACAGAAAATTTGAAGAAGTTGGGAAAGGTTAGCAGTGTTGGTGTCTACATATGTCAAATAATAACTGAAAATATTTAGCTAATAATATGCCATTGTTATCAATGCAAGTTAGTTTCAGGAAACCATTGGATTTGGTAATTGAGAGATGAGCAAGTAAATACATTTATCTTGGAAACTCAGTTCTAAAAGGGAGGTTGATATGGGTAATAGTTGGATATTGAGAACTAGAGTTAATCAAAGATAGGCATTTATTATGGTTATTATTATAATCATTGCTATCACCATATCTTGTCCAATTGAGACCAGAGAAGATAGAAAATCAAGAAATCCCTTGAGGAAATAGAATCAGAGAATAGATATAGCAACATGCCTTCAATAAGAGAAGAAATTTAGGTTCTACTGAACTCTAAGCAAGGAAATGTGTCTATAGTCATAGATAGCATTAAGAGGCATAGAAAGAAGTGATGAGTAGTTTCTCAATATGCTAATTTCCAAAAGAAATTACACGTGGATATGTGTTCTAAGAGCTTTGTTTGTGTTGTATTATAACGTTAAGGGTGAAAGTTAGAAACAGTTGTTGTGGGGAAAGGGAGTTTATTAGGAACACATGAAAATTTCAAGGCAATATTGAGATCTCATTGCACTACAAACTGTATTTTTGTGTATTTTATAAAGTTATTCAGCATTTTGTGTGCAAAAGCAAAGTCAGGTGGTAGTGTTGAGTTCAAGTTCATGTTTTTCCACAGAGAAATAATAAGAGAAAGTATTGTGTCTTAGTCTGTCTAGGTTACTATAACTAGTAGATGAGGTCCCACTTCTTGTTTTATAGACAACCCTCTGCATGCTGTGTCCTCATATGGTGCCAGGGGTGAAAAGGTCTCTAAGATCTTTTTTATAAGGGCACTAATCCCATTCATGAGGACTCCAACTTCATGATTTAATCACATTCCAAAGGTTCCACCTTCAAATACCATCACATTTGGGGATTAGGGTTTAATATATGAATTTTGAGAGGACATAAACATTAAGTCTATAGTATACAGTTTAAGTGATAGAAATGAGTAAATGGGATAAAGAAGAAGGAGAATAAAGTGGACCATTTTTTCAAAGGACAAATAAAGAAAAAGAAATTTTAATTTGTCTGATATCAGGGGAAATGTAGGATAGAAAAGAGAAAATACAGGAACTTATGATCAAGAATTAAGACACTGACACACAGAATTAGACACTGACACAAGAATTAAGACACATCGTATTTAATTTTAAGCAATTTCTAGAGATGATAATAATATAGGAGGTATTTCAGGTATCTAGAAAAATTGTGTTGAAATTGAGGTCAACCAGTCCTAAAATTTATAGAAAGTTATCTAATTATTTCTGAAGAAGTTTGTCATTTATATAAATATTATAAATATTCAAGAACTTGTTGTCATTCGGTAACATGACCAAATGTTTTTGTAACACTTATTTGGTAACACTTTTAAAGTTTTGTAATAGTAATTTTAGAACCAATTGGTTCAAAATAAAGAAAACTCACATTTAATGAAAAGTTTACGACTGAATTTCTATTACCAGCAAATTGGTGATAAACCTAGCAATTAAGCAAGCATTTGTCAACATTTACCATCCCCTATGGAAACTGTAATGATACTGCTGACAACATAAGAATAGGAAAATGCATATCTGTTGAAGAAACATCAGGAATATTTCAAAACTTAGTAGTTTGAAAATAAAGATTATAAACAGGTCTACCTGCAAAAGTTGTGTGCTTTTTATTATTTCTTAAGTTTTTATTTAAAGCCCATTTAGTTAACATAGAGTGTAATACTAGTTTCAGGTGTACAGTTTAGTGACCAACACTTCCATACAACACCCTGTGCTCATCACAAGTGCCCTCTTTGGTCCCCAATACCTATTTTCCCCATCCTCCTACCAACCTCCCCTCTGATAACCATCAGTTTTTTTCTCTATAGTTAAGAGTCTGTTTCATGGTTTTCCTCTTTCTCTTTTTTCCCCTATGATTATTCTGTTTCTTAAATTTCACATATAATTGAAATCATATGGTATTTGTCTTTCTCTAACTGATTTATTTTGTTTAACATAGTACTCTCTATCTTCACCCATATCCTTGCATATCCTTGCAAAGGCAGAAAGATTTCATTCTTTTTATGGCTGAGTAGTATTCCATTATAGATATAGATATAGATGATATCTATGATATATCATATATATACCACTTCTTCTTTATCTATTCATCAGTTTTGATGGACATTTGGACTCTTTACATAATTTGGCTATTGTTGATAATACTGTTATAAATATAGTGGTCCATGTAACCCTTCAAATTAGTATTTTTCTATTTGGGTAAATACCTAGCAGTGCAATTGCTGGATCATAGGGTAGTTTTATTTTTAACTTTCTGAAGAAACTCCATACTGTTTTCCAGAGTGGGTGCACCAGTGTGCATTCCCACCAACAGTGTAAGAGGGTTCCCCTTCCTTTGCATCTTCACCAACACGTGATGTTTCTTGTGTAATTAATATTAGCCATTGTGATTGGTGTGAGGTAATATCTCACTGTAGTTTTGTATTTTTCTGATGATGAGTGATATTGAACATCTTTTCTTGTGTTTGTTGACCATCTGTATGTCTTCTTTGGAAAAATGTCTGCTCATGTCTTCTGCCCATTTTTAAACTGGATTATTTGTTTTCTGGTGGTGAGATTTATAAGTTCTTTATATATTTTGGATATTTTATCAGATATATCATTTGAAAATGTCTTCTCCCATTTTGTAGGTCGCCTTTTGATTTTGTTTATTGTTTCTTTCAGTGCAGAAGCTTTTTATCTTGATGAACTCCCAATAGTTCATTTTTGCTTTTGTTTCCCTTGCCTCAGGAGACACACCTAAAAAAAAAAAAAAAATTGCAATGGCTGATGTCAAAGAGGTTACTGCCTTTTCTCTCCTCCAGGATTTTAATGATTTCCTGCCTCACATTTAGGTCTTTAATGCATTTTGAATTTATCTTTGTGTATGGTGTAAGAAATTGGTCCAGTTTCATTCTTTTGCATGCTGCTCTCCAGTTTTCCTAAAACAATTTTTTGAAGAGACTATCTTTTTTCCATTGCATATTCTTTCCTGCTTTGTGAAAGATTAGTTGGCCATATAATTGTGGGTTCATTTCTGGGTTTTCTATTCCGTTCTATTGATTTATGTGTGTATGTTTGTGCCAGTACCATACTGTCTTAATCACTACAGCTTTGTAATATAACTTGAAGTCCAGAATTGTGATGCCTCAAGCTTTGCTATTCTTTTCCTTTTTTTTTTTTTTTTTTAAGATTTTATTTATTTGACAGAGATAGAGACAGCCAGCGAGAGAGGAAACACACGCAGGGGGAGTGGGAGAGGAAGAAGAAGGCTCATAGCGGCGGAGTCTGATGTGGGGCCTGAGCCAAAGGCAGACACTTAACCGCTGTGCCACCCAGGCGCCCCAAGCTTTGCTTTTCTTTTTCAAGATTGCTTTGGATATTTGGGGTCTTTTGTGGTTTCATACAAATTTTAGGATTGCTTGTTCAAGCTATGTGAAAAATGCTGGTGGTTATTTTGGTAGGGATTGCATTAAATGTGTAGAGTGCTTTGGGTAATACAGATATTTTAACAATATTTCTTCTTCTAATCCATGAGCATGGGATATTTCTCCATTTCATTGTGTCATCTTCAGCTTCTTTCATCACCGTTCTATAGTTCTCAGCATACAGATCTTTTACCTCTTTAGTTAAGTATCTTATGGTTTTTGGTGCAATTGTAAATGGGATTGATTCCTTGATTTTTCTTTCTGCTGCTTAGTTGTATGTATGTATGTATGTATGTATGTATGTATTTGATATTTTATTTTTAAGTAATTTCTGCACACAACGAGGGGCTCAAACTCACAACCCCTAGATCAAGAGTCACATGCTCTACTGACTGAGCCAGCCAGGGGCCCTTTTATGGTTTTTTGTTGTTGTTAAAAAAAATACACTTAATTGAGGTGTGATTGATACGTAGAAAGTGTACATCGCCAGCCAAAATTTAAGTTGTGTTTATATGTGACTCTGTTATGCATGACTTTTCATTCAGATCAAATGACTCTTCCTCTAAGTTCATTCTGCTCATTTTCAATTCTAATCTTTCTGGTATAAATAGGAAAAGTGAACTAATAGGTATTAATGCATAGAATTTGTTAACAGAAGAAGGAAGTCAAAATAATTAATGTTATTGGGTGTCATTAGTTACTTCAAATAGAAATTTACTTAATTCTAAAGATGGTTCTATTTTTTCATTAAGTCACAAATTAAATAAAACATGTTCATTATCTCAAAAATGAAACACCTAACATTGTGAAAGTTGTTAAAATTCAGTTTCATAGGTCAACACTCAAAGTAAAATTGTTTCTGCAGATTACTATGAATATAAACTTGAGTGGAGCATACTATTACAGTTAAAACAATATTCTTAGTAAATTAAGCGTCTGTGGAGCAGGAATGTACTTGGAATTGGTTTTAGTGAAAAGAACTAAAACCCATAGTTGTCAAATTTTATAAGTGTTTTTAAACATTCACAGAATAAGGTGTATGAAGTATATATCTATTATGTAAAATATGTACAAATCTGATATTGAAAACAAACAAAAAAAGTAATTCAAAAAGGCAATACGCAACTTCTCCCTTCACTGCCTATCAACTGAAAATACTTTAGCCTTTGATAGACTATTTAATAAGTTAGCATAAATGCTCTATAATTGTAGCTTTTTACAAATGAGTCATATATTACATTTCTAAAATACTTGGGGATTGCTAATTATAAAAATAAAGAATGAAATATCACTACCAAAAAAAAAAAAACAGTTTTTGAGTCCTCAGAAAATTGGAATTACTTAAAAGAACTCATAAAATAAAATTAAAAATTAATTAAAAATTAAAATAAAATAAAAAAATAGAAAATTTAGAAATCTATCCTATTAATAACCAATATCCTAAACACATTAAATAATGGCATGGATAAAATAGTACACAATACTTAATTCTGAAATATTATAAGAATATTTTGAAGTACTTAACTTGTGAAAACAATCTTCTGATTCCTGACTTTTTCATAGTCAATAGTATCCCTACTTGGACAATTAGTCATATTGTCACACCACTCATTGGTAATACCAAAAATATTAGACCAAAGCATAAAATTTACACAGGATAGAAAATTATGGAACAAGACAGATGGAACCTGCTACAAGCTTGGGGGCCCAGGAAGAAAGCAGTTTCTTATGCAGTTGACCTGTCAACAGAGACTTGCCATTATTGTATTACTGAGTACTCTGTCAGGCTGTCTAAGGGATGGTAGATCTCTGTCACATATTCTATAAACTTACACCCAAGTAAATGGAAACTAATTATTATTATATATCATCAATGTATCTGGCAACTTGTTAGCCATTTTTACATATCTTGTTTTAGTAGAAAAAATAAATTTTTGCTGCATAAGCAAAGGAATGAAAAAAATGAATTGCAGAATTAACTAGATGTCATTAGAGCAGAAAAGATTAGAATTGTGAAAGGCTTAGTAGAAAAAAGAAATAATAAGGAGACACCCAGTTTGAGAATTGGGGATATTTTTATTAGGTTATTAATAGTGTCCTGGAGAAGGGTTTTAAGGCCCTTAAATGAAAGGGCATGGGAAACACTTGAAAAATTTTGTGTTGATTATAGAAAAACAAGAGATAAAAATTAGATAAAACTTAAGTAGGGAAAATTTATGCCATAGAAATTAGTAAAAAAAAAAAAAAAAGAGAGAAAATAAAAACTGAGAGGGAGAAAGGCAAATGAAGCCAGCTTAGGTTGGGTGCCTGGGTGGCTCAGTCGGTTGGGTCTGCCTTCTGCTTAGGAACTTGATCCCAGGGTCCTGGGACTGATCTTGCATCAGGCTCCCTGCTTGGTGGCAAGTCTGCTTCTCCTTCTACCCTGCTTGTGCACGCACTCTCTCTCTCTCTCCCTCATGCTCTGTGTCACATTCTGTCTCTCAAATAAATAAAATAAAATAAACCATAAAAAGAGGGATGCCTGGGTGGCTCAGTTGGTTAAGCATCTGCCTTCAGCTCAGGTCATGATCCCAGGATCCTGGGATTGAGCCCCAAATCAGGCTCCTTGCTCAGTGGGAAGTCTGCTTCTCCCTCTGCCTCTGCTGCTCCCCCTCTCTGTGTGTCACTCTCTGACACACAAATAAATAAAAAATCTTAAAAAAAAAAAAAAAGAAAAAGAAAAACGGCTTAGGAAGATACATAAAGCACACAATAATAAATTGCATATAACATGGATGGACCTAGAGAGTATAATGTAAAGTGAAATAGAGAAAGACAAATACCATGTGACTTCACTCATAAGAAACAAAATAAACAAACAAGAAAAAAGAGACAAACAATAAAACAGACTCTTAAATAGAGAACAAACTGGTGGTTGCCAGCCTGGAGTTGAGTAGGGGGTTGGGTGAAATAGATGAAGAGGATTAAGAGTACAGGGGCGCCTGGGTGGCACAGCGGTTAAGCATCTGCCTTTGGCTCAGGGCGTGACCCCAGTGTTATGGGATCGAGCCCCACATCAGGCTCCTCCGCTATGAGCCGGCTTCTTCCTCTCCCACTCCCCCTGCTTGTGTTCCCTCTCTCATTGGCTGTCTCTATCTCTGTCGAATAAATAAATAAAATCTTTAAAAAAAAAAAAAGAGTACATGTATCATAATGAGCTCCAAGAAATGTAGAGAATTATTGGATCATTATATTGTACATCTGGAACTCGCACAACACTGTACAAAATGCATACCTCTGTATATACAAGTCCAAATAAATGTCTCCCCATAGGTTTAACAACTTAGAAGCTAGCCATATTACTTGTAAACTAGTTCTATTACTGTTAAATCAATTAAGTATTTAATTTGTATTGTACTTATTTATTTTACAAAGATATGCATTTTTTTGTCAAGTTAAACCTTAAAAAAATTTCCCAATTTTAGGTCATTCATCTGCATAAAAATGTGCTATAAGCATCATGATTTTGTGAAACTAACTATGTCAAGGCTAAAATGAATTAGCATTTAGTGGTAAATAATTAACTCATTCATATTTGGCAATTGATTAAAAACTCTTTATTTTGAATAGTTTCAAGAAAGTAGAAACTTCTGCATCCTAATAAAAAGCTTTTTAGTGTTTTCAAAAAATATGTTTGCTGTATTTCAGAGATTCAAAATGAAAAAAAGTCATTCCCTCTGGATATGTGAAACAAAATTTAATGTCCTGCAAATAAGTTGTAGAAGGAAGGGAGAAAATACATTAACGTATAATGTTTCAGCTAAACATTATATTGTATATTAATAGAAGATAATTATTATATAATATAAAATTAATGTCAATTCAGTGTTGAAAACACTATAAAATGAGCTTACATTTTATTTAGATCCATATTTTACTTTCATTTTCTCCCATAAATGTGAGGTGGTTGGTATTCATTTCCATCACTTTTTTTAGAGTTCATTATTTTCAGTTTCAGCAATATCACCCAAAAACTAATGATCAGAGTTATGAATTTAACAAGTATTTTTTCTGCCCAAATTATCATTGAATGTCTAAAAAATGTACCATTAAAACAAATATTGTACCACTGATTTATATGAAATCAACAAATAATTATTAAATACCAGTCATGCATGAAGGACTTAAATATTTTTAGAGAAAGATGGATGTAAAAGTTATTTTTATGGGATTTAAAACTTAAGGGAATAATGAGAAGGTAAAATTAACAATAGTCGTTCATAGAATTTCAAAGCAATAAGAAAGATATATTTTCAAGAAAAATATATAAAATAAAATTACTGATAGGTGTATAGGAGTATATAGTTCAGAGAGATGGCTTCAGTCACTGGTGGTTTGAAAGTGTGTTAAGGATTTATTAACTTCTTCCTACCTGGTACTGAAAATATTGTCATTGACTAGGAATGTACAGGTAAAGTAAATGAAAAAAATGTAATGTATATTTTATCCAATATTTACAATTCTGAAAAGCAAGTATTATTATTTCAAATGTAATAGAGGAAAATGGATTTTAATGACTTTACCAAGTTCATTGCTCTAAAGAAATTAAAACGAAAATAAAATTCAGGTTTATCTGACTTCAAAGATCATGTTTCTTTTCTTACTCTATGATTTCTGTGTAAGACCTTTCCTTAATTAAAATTATCTTTTTTACTCTGACACTTATTTTTAGGAAAGGAACTAAAGAGATCTGAAAATTAAGAGTTGGAAAACATATCGATAAAAGTACTCAAGGTTTTATAAATATATATCTTATATTATTTTTCATGACTATTACAATTGGCATTACTTTTTGTTTACCTTATATGGTCTATTCCAACATTAAATGCATTCATGGTTAATCTAAGATTTTGCAGCATTTTTTGCTAATTTATCTTATTTTTTGACTCATAATTCACTGTCAGGAAACAATATTATTATCTGTTTAGCTGTCAGGTTCTCCCTACTTAAGCAGCTAGTGCAGATCTAATTCAAAAGGAAAGGTTTAACAGAAAAAAGAAAAAGAATGAATAACCATTTCAATTCAAACTTCCTCCCACTGAATTCAATCCAAAAGTCATATACATATTCTATTTGATGATTACTACATGAATAGTTTGCTTTCTATTTACTCCCAGGCTAGGCTCTGGGTGAGAATAGAATAAGCTAAATTGCTCAGTTTCACTCTTCCTAAAGAGACTATTGGAAATCCAGAATTTGAGAACCACATGAAGAGAGCATGGTCATGGAGCCTCTATGAAACCCTTTGTAAGGTATTGAGTGGCAATCACGGTAACCTGATCAAAGTCATTCTGGGGCTGGTCAAAGATGAGAGGATAGAATAGTAGAGCATTGTAACCTGGTCTCTTTGGCCATTTTGAAATATTGTCTTAAGTAGAACCCAAGAACTTAATTTTCTTAATTAGAATACAAGGCTGAAGTTGTTCAATACTTTGGCTACTTCAGATTGAAAATATATCAAGAATATTTATGTAAGGGTTTTTTTTCTTTTCCAATGCACATCATGTTTGCTGCATTATGCAGAGGGAAATTTACACTGATACCTGGTGTATGTATTTTTGAATTTGTCAATCACTGTAGTAAATATAGTAATACATATACATTTTTATTAAAAGTATCTTACTGTTTTTCCAGTATAGAATACAAAACCAGATGAGCAGCCTTCATTTCCCACAAAAATATGTTGATTATATTAAAGTTCACAGGGTGTTGTTCTTTTTAATACTGTAATTAAAGGAATATGTCTTAGGGTTCCATTAGCTAACAGTTAGAGACTGGTAATCTAATGATACTTTGTATTATGTCCATTTTCTTATTGTTTTATATTTAAAATAAAGCAGTGTGAAACACTATCATCGGAATATTTTAATTATAAAAGCATGCAATTTTCAAGGATAAAGTATATATCAGCAACTCATAATACAGTCATTAAACTACCAAAGAAAACCAGTGTAATGTTTATATGCCCACAATAGCAGGATAGAGTTCTATCTGAAATTTCTATTTATTATTTCTTCTCCCTAATTTTTAATGAGATTATTTCAGTACCTATATAACTTTCAAATTGGTAGAATTATATTGTTAATATCTAGGATTAATATTTCTTACTGATAACTTTTTGGAAAGTAAATATAATGATAATGCTTACTTTAATCTCTTCCATCTTTCATCTAAAATACAAGTGAAGGGGCGCCTGGGTGGCACAGCGGTTAAGCGTCTGCCTTCGGCTCAGGGTGTGATCCTGGCATTATGGGATCGAGCCCCACATCAGGCTCCTCTGCTATGAGCCTGCTTCTTCCTCTCCCACTCCTCCTGCTTGTGTTCCCTCTCTCGCTGGCTGTCTCTATCTCTGTCAAATAAATAAATAAAATCTTTAAAAAAAAATACAAGTGAAATACATCAAATATACCAACCACAGAAAACAGAAAAATAATATACTTCCAATAATTCCTCAGCTGGCAATTAAAATGGAATATTGGTTTAAACATTTTCTTTAAATACATTCTCAGGTGGGAGGCCTTTGCCCAACATCGCACTAATAACGTTATCCTCTTCATGCATGCTAATATCACAATCTCACAGCTGGAAGCAAAGCTATATAATCTCTTAAATAGGCCTTTGGTTTAAATCTGTTATTCAGTATCAGACAAAAATAGACCCAAGTAATATGACTGAAAAATACTAAGTCTTTAGCTTGCAGTATCCATTTATCTTTGTAACCATTTAACTTTGTAATATTCCTTAGCTTTCCCTCTTTAAAAGTTGGTATCCTAAAATATGCCAATCTCAAAGCCTATAAATCAGGGAATTATAAATTTATAAAGAGATCCCTTAGCTCTTGGTTACCACTTTGTTTCTGAAATTAAGATTTCATCTCTTTCATAGATAAATTTCTGTTCTGTATGATTGCTTATGACATAGATATTTCTTCTTTTAGGGCTATGCCTACAACAAATAGACACTCAGTACATTATATATGTAGACATTAAAATTTTAATGAGGCCATAATGAACCATATTATAAACCATCCAGCTTAGAACTATGTTATTAATAATGGCACTGAAAGGCAAGATAGATCCCAAAGTTACTGCATTTCTGAATTTCTAGCTCCTAAAACTAAGGTAATATTTTCTCCATTTCCTGTTTTGATATAGTAACTAGAAATTGGCATTTAATGTTTCTTAGCTTTAAGCTGTATCAAAAAGTCCATGAAATTGTCCCTACTCTTGGGATGCCTGGGTGGCTCAGTTGGTTAAGTTTCTGCCTTTGGCTCAGGTCATGATCCTGGGGTCTTGGGATTGAATCCCGCATCAGGGTCCTTGCTCAGCGGAAGCCTGCTTCTTCCTCTGCCTCCCGCTCCCCTTGCTTGTGCTCTCTTGCTCTTGCTGACAAATAAATAAACAAAATCTTAAGAAAACAAGAAAAAATTGTCCCTACTCTTTAGCTTACTGTCTTCTTTACCCAGTTACAACTTATCAAGTATCAAGTTATATTCCTTAAGCTAGGTTTTGAGATCTGGTGAACTCACAATTGTTTCACTGATTTATAACTCTCATGGTTACATAGACTGAATCTCTCTCCTCTTAGGCTTTTTATTTAATGTTTAAGGATTCTTGATCATTTTATATTGATTTTCCTAGGATTACTTCTTAACAGGTTTTTAAAAGATGTAGTTATCATGGTGCCAGGGTGGCTCAGTCAGTTAAGCATCTGACTCTTGATTTCGGCTCAGGTTATGATCTCAGGATCATGAGATTGAGCCCCGTATAGGGCTCCAGCTCAGCATGGAGTCTCTTTGTCCCTCTCCCTCTGCTCCTCCCCCTGCTCACATGCTTTTTCTTGCTCTCTAAATTAGATAAATGCATTAAAATTTTTTTGAAAAAGGCGTAGTTATCCTGTATTGCATTACTTTTATTATACTTTTCAATTGCAACCAGAATAATTCAAAGTAGTGTGTATAACATGTGCCCACTGTACATTATTATCCAAGAATAAGTTAGCTTTTTTCTTTCCATTGCCCTTTTTCATCATGACCAATTTTTAGACTGACTTTTTATTCAGGGTAATTCACCATAATCTTGTCTTCTTAAATAAGCTATAGTAATTCCTAGTTTAAAATTTTCAGCTTGCAAACGATAACCCAGAGATTATAATTATATAAATTGTCCGTTGGTAGTTGATCAGCAGCCACTAGATTTGTTTTGTTTTGGGGCAGCCATGGTTGTTTTTATTTGTTTATTTGTTTGTTTATTATTATGTTCAGTTAGCCAACATACAGTACACCCTTAGTTTTTGATATAATGTTCAACGATTCATTAGTTGCATATAACAACGAGTGCTCATCACAGCCACTAGTTTTAATCCCAATACAATGCAAAGTATTTTGTCACCTGAGTGTAAATGATAGAATAAACATTCTCCATTGATTGCTTTCTTTACTTTTCCCTTTAAAACGTGAAATTATATAGTCAATTCCCAGGAAAACCTTAAAAATGTTGTGTGCTTTAAGCAAAGTGAAAAACTATATTATAAAATTTGTGTTCTAGAAATATGACACATAACACAGAAATTCTAGTAAACTATAATGGAACATATTTAAACAAATGTGGCTGTGCTTACCAGCCAATGATAAATCCCTGTGCTCCCAAAATTAAAGAGAAGCCATGATCCAGAGGAATGGGTATAGTAAGACGCTGAGCTTGCTCTAAAAGAAACCTGGATATTCATACCCACTCATGAACAAGGAACAAGCTATCAAGCAGGTAGCAATACTACGGAATGACCAGAATAAGCTTCACTGAAACAATCACATTTGAGCAAAGATTAGATGGTAAAGGAATTATCAAGAAGTTCTTGAGCTAAAGTATTATAAGCAGAAGGAAATCATATACAAAGGTTGACATTAGAGGGCGATGAAGTCATAAAAATTGAGAGTGGGAGATTATACATAAGATAATAAAAACCTTTGTAAACGTACCTAGATAAGTCATGTCCTCGACAAAAGATACATAACTTTCTCTCTTACACTTTGGGTGGGGAAAATGTCTCTTTTAGTAATTAACATTCTGATACAATACTACATGGCTATTTAGAGTACAGTTTATTTCAATTTCTTGGCTTAGTAACTCCAAAATAAGATCAATTCTTTTTTTTTTCTTTTTTTTTTTTAATAATGATTTTTTATTATATTATGTTAGTCACCATACAGTACATCCCCGGTTTTCGATGTAAGGCTCGATGATTCATTAGTTGTGTATATCACCCAGTGCACCATGCAATATGTGCCCTCCTTACTACCCATCACTGGTCTATCCCATTCCCCCACCCCCCTCCCCTCTGTAGCCCTCAGTTTGTTTCTCATAGTCCATAGTCTCTCATGTTTCATTCCCCCTTCTGATTACCCCCCCTTTCTTTATTCTTAATAGTGTCAAAAGCAGAGTGGGACTTTTGGTATGGTAGAATAAGAAGGTCCTCTCCTGGAAAAAATTATAAAACTGGGGGAAAATATGAAAAAAACACCATACATTGCATGCATGTGGACATTAATCAAAGTTTTAAAACAAACTGAGAAGCTATATTCATGTGAAATGACTGAGCTTTGAGTACAAACAGTAAGAATCTGTAGTATCCTTATCAGGGTAGTGACATGAGAGGGGAGTGGGAGTTAGACCATGGAAGTCAACACACTACTCATGATGGATATTTGCTTGATTTTTTAAAATAATTTTTTATTATGTTATGTTAGTCACCATACAGTATATCCTTTGTTTTTGATGTAGTGTTCCATGATTCATTATTTGAGTATAACACCCAATGCTCCATGCAATATGTGCCATCCTTAATACCCATCACCGGCCTATCCCAATCCCCCACCCTCCTCACCTCTGAAGCACTCAGTTTGTTTCCCAGAGTCCATAGTCTCTCATGCTTCATTCGCCCTTCTGTTTATCCACCCTTCATTCTTCCCTTCCTTCTCCTACTGATCTTTCTGCTATTTCTTATGTTCCATAAAGGAGTGAAACCATATGATAGTTGTCTTTCTCTGCTTGACGTGTTTCACTTAGCATAATCTCCTCCACTCCTGTCCACGTTGCTGCAAATGTTGGGTAATCATTCTTTCTGATGGCTGAGTAATATTCCATTGTATATATGGACCACAACTTCTTAATCCAGTCATCTGTTGAAGGGCATCTCGGCTCCTTCCACAATTTAGCTATTGTGGACAATGCTGCTAAGAATAAAGGTCAAGAACCATACGATCCTCTCAATTGATGCAGAAAAAGCATTTAAGAAAATACAAAATCTTTTCTTGATAAAAACTCTCTGCTGTGTAGGGATAGAGGGAACATGCCTCAGCATCATAAAAGCCACATATGAAAAACCCATGGCAAATATCATCCTCAATGGTGAAAATCTGAGAGCTTTTCCCGTAAGGTCAGGAACATGACAAGGCTGTCCACTCTCACTGCTGTTGTTCCACATAGTACTGGAAGTCCTCGCCTCAGCAATCAGACAACAGAAAGAAAAGACATCCAAACTGGCAAAGAAGAAGTCAAACAAGGTACTCTATGGAGAAAGTCCCAAAGACTCCACCCAAAAATTGCTAGGACTCATACAGGAATTCAGCAAAGTGGCAGGATATGAAATCAGTGCACAGAAGTCAGTTGCATTTTGATACACTAAGAATGAGGCAGATGAAAGAGAAGGCATCGATCCCATTTACAGTTGCCCAAAAACAAGTTCATTTTTCTTTTGTTTCTCTTGCCTTTGGAGATGAGTCATGAAAAAAGTTGCTGTGGCCAATGTAAAAGAGGGTGCAGCCTATGCTCTCCTCTAGGATTCTGATGGATTCCTGTCTCACACTTAGGTCTTTCATCCATTTGGAGTTTATCTTTGTGTATGGTGTGAGAGAGTGGTCAAGTTTCATTCTTTTGCATGTAGCTGTCCAATTTTCCCAACACCATTTGTTGAAGAGAGCGTCTTTTTTCCATTGGGTATTCAGTCCTGCTTTGTGGAAGATAAATTGACCATAGAGTCGAGGGTCCACTTCTGGATTCTCTGTTCTGTTCCATTGATCTATGTGTCTGTTTTTGTGCCGGTACCATACTGTCTTGATGATTACAGCTTTGTAATATAGCTTGAAGTCTGGAATCATGATGCCTCCAGCTTTGGATTTCTTTTGCAATATTACTTTTGCTATTTGGGGTCTTTTCTGGTTCCATACAAGTTTTAGGATTGTTTGCTCTGGGTCTATGGAAAATGCTGATGGTATTTTGATAGGGATTGTGTTGAATGTGTAGATTGCTTTGGGTAACATAGACATTTTAACAATATTTGTTCTTCCAATCCATGAGCATGGAATGTTTTTCCATTTCTTTGTGTCTTCCTCGATTTCTTTCATAAGGTTCTATAATTTTCAGAGTACAGACCATTTACCTCTTTGGTTCTGTTTATTCCTAGGTAATTTAATGGGTTTTTTGGGCAACTGTAAATGGGATCGATGCCTTCTCTTTCATCTGCCTCATTCTTAGTGTATCAAAATGCAACTGACTTCTGTGCACTGATTTCATATCCTGCCACTTTGCTGAATTCCTGTATGAGTCCTAGCAATTTTTGGGTGGAGTCTTTGGGACTTTCTCCATAGAGTACCTTGTTTGACTTCTTCTTTGCCAGTTTGGATGTCTTTTCTTTCTGTTGTCTGATTGCTGAGGCGAGGACTTCCAGTACTATGTGGAACAACAGCAGTGAGAGTGGACAGCCTTGTCATGTTCCTGACCTTACGGGAAAAGCTCTCAG